>NW_012267279.1:175538-541183 GCF_000151885.1 Dipodomys ordii | reverse complement strand
GGGAGGGAGGGAGAGAGGGGGAGGAAGGGAGAGAGGGGGAGGGAGGGAGAGAGGGGGAGAGTGAACAGAGAGAGAGAGAGTGAGAGAGAGAAAGAGAGAGAGAGAGAGAGAGAGAGAAAATTTGAGGAAGACCAGGAGCCCCACATAGCAGTTAACACAGATGCAAAGGTGACTGTGCCCTGTGACCAACTTCATGTGAGATTCATGTGAGACCTGTTTCACCCATCTAACTAATTAGAAACACAATTCTCCTTCTTTGATGACATCTGTATTCACCAAGTCCTGTTATTTCTTGGCTGGTTCTAATTATTTAATTTCTTAAGTTTGGAAATTTGCTGTGATGTTAGGTGTGTCTTAAGATGAAAGGGGCTTTGTGAGTACCATCAAAGGTACTCATTTTGGTACCTATTAACCCTTAGTTGGGAATAGAGCCTTTGCCTCTAGATGTTTGGAAAAGGACCATGGGGAAAATGTCCATCTACTCCCATGGTGCCCTACAGCATAGTGTGGGACAAGCATTGTATATGAGCAGTGGCAATATCTACACACCCATTGTGCTTTACTCTGGTGTTACTGTGAAGTGTTCAACTACTCTAACTGGGCTACAGTTTGTCATGAAAATGGGAAGAATGCCTGGCCACCTCTTACTTTGACTTTCATACTATCCATGGAAGAAGTGCTACTATTTCATCCTCTGTTCCGTGTCCTGTGTAATTTGAATGCTCCTTAATTAAGCCAAACATGAGTCCTCTAACTGAACATCCTGTGAGCTGACACAGTGTGCCCCTTGTCTCCTTTGTCCAGTAGGAGGAGGGCAGGGGGGACCTTTTCTATTCCATAATTCACAGGCACGGTTCTAGCCAATATCCCTCAGAACTAGTTTTCAAAGGGCTGGCACGTTCCAGCAGGGAATGTGAAAAAGAGCAGTGAATAAATGGAGTCCTTGCCACTGTCATGATGAGATGCATCATCATCCTCATACAATCGATTAAGGGGGTGACACTCAGCTTGTCACTACTGAAAAAGTTAAAGAAAAAAGCCACAGCTTCTGCCCTCTAGGGGCATGAACAACTGGCAATAGCTTAGTTAATACACATAGGGAAAACACAGGGACAACAGCAATTGTATACACATCAAACAATTAACTACACTTACTGAATGGATCAAAAGAAGAACTCAGTTGACAAGACACAGGACTGGACTCTGGATCCGGGTCAGGTAGAGTCTGGTGTGGGGGCTGGAGATGCTCAGTCTGGCAGGGTAATATTTTGCTCTCTGACTAAGGGAAATAAATCACAGAGGGTAATGCAGACTCTATCTCAGAACCAGTGAGAGAGAACTGGGAGAGATGGCTGTGAACTTCTGGATAATATGAAGCATATTGCAGCATAGGGACACAACAATCATTACACAGTCGGTAAGGGCACAAATATGACATGATTTTCTTTTTTTCTCCACTTTCCTTCTCTCTCCCTTCCTCCCTCTCTCCTTTTTCCCTCCTTCCTTTCTTCCTTCCTTCCTTCCTTCCTTCCTTCCTTCCTTCCTTTTTTCCTTCTTTCCTTCTTTCCTTCCTTCCTTCTTAGCATATATTAGCTATGCAAGGGCAGAGGGATTGTGACATCACTATGATTTCAATCAGTCCCCTTCACATCACTCATCTTCACCTCCTCCCCCTTTCTAATACAATTTCAACAGGTTTTGCTGTTCTATTATCATACCTGCTGACAATCTATTTCAATCATATGAAATCCTCTGTCACCCCTAGTTAGCCCAGTCTCCTGTCTCAAGTACCCCCTCTCACACCCCAACAGAACCTGTTTTTCTTTTCTTTCCAATTCCTTATTGAGTGACAGCTTTCATAGAGCTTCTATAGGCTATTTTCATATATAGTTGCAGTGCATCTCAGAATTATTTAGAATTATCTAAATGTATTGCTCTTTTCCCTTTTTCCTTTCCCCTTCTCCTCCTGAAGTCCTTTATTAAATGTATGTTCTGTGTTTACTCATAAATATATATATATTCTAAATAATTTATATAGACATATATACAGGTATATTTGTATATATGTATAAATTCATTCACACATAGATATGTATAATATATATATATATATATATCCATGAATATATATGTCTTTTAAGTCTATCTTCCAGGTGGACAAATAGGTAACTGCTTTGAATCAGAATGCAGTCCGTCTAGACTAGTAGATACAGGCTAACTGTCTGTATCACTATCCACTGTGACCTTCCTATCTTATTTCTGGGCTGAGGGCCTCTTCCCTGGCAGTGTTTCTCCCCTTGATCTCATCAAGTGATTGGTTTGGTTTGCCTTGATTTCCCAAGCTTTTGTTTTTATTTTAAATATTATTCTAAGCGAAATTTCAACATGTTGGCTCATATCCTTATATTAATGATGCCAGGGTTTGTGCTAGTAATCCTACCTACTCAGAAGGCTGAGATCTGAGGAGTTTGGTTTGAAGCCAGCCAAGGCAGGAAGCCTGTGATATTCTTATCTCCTAATAAACACTAAAAAGCTGAAAATGGAATAGTGGCTCAAGAGGTAGAGTGCTAGCCTTGAGCACAAAAGCTCAGGGCCAGTGCCTAGGCCCTGCATTCAAGCCCCAGGACACACACACACACACACACACACACACACACACACACATCACTCTCTTCTATCTTTCCCCATAATTATTTCTTTAATAAGCTACCATATCCACAAGAATACCATTCTTAAGAAACCTATACTTGCTTTCGCGTTGGCAGTCACTCACATGTAAGGACCATTTCTGACTTCTCTGCATACCACTTGTCGTATCACTTTGTCCCTCTGCTCTGTTATCTTCAAGTCTCGAACATCAGTCTCCTCAACTATAGATGGATCAAAGCCGTGGACAACATCTCAACTGAGGGCTTGGAGTAGTTGTGCCTGTCTTGTACTTCCACCATCCAGCCATCCAACCATCACTTGTCCATTCACACATCCATCATTTTTGCTGCCCTTTCCCTACTTGATTCATTATATATTTGAGACTTATTATATACTTATTCCAATGATAAACACATGGTCTACTTCTGAGGTACAAACTGAATGGTGAATATGAAGGAAAAGATAAAGAACAGATTAAATGTATATATGATGGACAGGCAATCTTGGTGGGGGTCCACTTCAGTGTGGAAAGATTAGCAGTTTTTGGTGACACCCATTCTGACATGTGCAACATATGCACTTGTTAGCTAGGTTAAAGAGGGAAACAATGTTCTAATCAGAGAAGTACAAAAGTAAAGGAGAGAGAGAATAGGCACATTTGTGCAATTGCAAGCTGATTGTTGCATGTACATGTGCATGTGTACAGTGCATATGTGTACATGCATGTACATGTACATGTTTACATGTATGGTTACACAGGCAAATGTGTGGAAAGAAAATTGAACTTAAAATGATAAAAGATCATAGAATTTTTTTCTTCACTTTGCTGAAGTTGGATTTGAAATATCCTTTCAAGGCCCATTTGTTAAAGGCTTAATTACCCACTTGTCTTTATTGGGATATGATAGACACTTCAAGAAGTGAAGCCTAGTGGTGGTAGGTGTTCTGGTCATTGATGGAATAACCTAGAAGATGACCCAGTCTCTTCCGCTGATCATATTCAGGCTGTGAAGTAAGTAGCTTTTCTCTACCATGTGTTCCCACCATGGTGGCCCACAGAGGCCCAAAAGCAAGGGGTCAATTGATTATAGTCTGAAGCTTCTGAAACTGTAAGCCAAAGCAAATCCTTGCTTTTGTCTCAGGTTTTATTATTAGTAATGGGAAGCTGACTAACACACACACATATACACACATGTGCACACACACACTGAAGTGAAAAGCCATTGGACTATCTGACACAGGAGTGTTTTGAGGAAAACCATTCCTCTCCCAGTTTGGAGACTGAGCTGTGGAATGGCTGAGAGGAGGTGGAAAGAACTCACATCCATGATGAAAGAAGTGATGAGGACTAGAGCTCTGTCCGTGACTAGATGCAGAAAGTGAGAAAATACGAAAGCCGTTAGACAGGTAGAAATGGCAGAATTGATTGACTATGATGAGGGAGCATGGATGAAGGGTGAAGAGGAGGTATTAATGGCTCCCGTGTGCTTGCCTTGGTAGCTAAACTTCCAAAGAACATGAATACAGATTGGGTTAATTGATATTACCCAAGGGGAATTGCCCAAACATGAAATAAGAGGAACATGGAGAAAACCTTGAGGATCACAAACATTTTCATGACAAGTCTTCCTTGTGATGCCTGCTCCGTTGATAAGGGCTTAAAACTTGAGAAATTCATCTTTATTTCAAAGCTCTTAAATATATACAACCATAATTCTTCATACTATACATATATAATACTGTACATACATAAAATACTATATGTAATTCATAATATTATAACATAAATTCTTTACCTTTGTTCCAGTAATGTAAGTGAAGTCTAGTATCCTTTTATTAACAATGATTAGAGGAAATAGATAACTCTTTGAAGCTTATGCAGGTAGGAAGTGGAGGAATTAAGATCTGACCCAGATCTGTCTGAAAGTAAAGTCAGACTCCTTCAGTACTGTCTCTATCTTTGCCTGATACTTTACAAGGGGCACTTCAATCCATCATGATAGCTCTCTCTGTTTATATCTATCAATTCATCTTGGGAATTCCTCTAAGAAGCTGTACCCCCTCATGTAAAACATCCTCCCTTACTCAATTTATCCTCAATCATTGGGATTTTCATTGTTTATATTTTGTTCATTTGTTTTTCAACTTCAGGTCAATACATCTAGTATATATTGAATGGTAGTTGTATGTCAGTATAATGTCCGATATGGGAACTGATTTAGTCCACAATCTGGGGGGGCACTAGGATTTCCCTACTTAGTTACACTAGCAGAATTGTTCCTTCTTAACAGAACCCAGGCTTCTAAACTTTGATGGCATTCATTTTCCCTTTGGAGCAAGTGACTTCCAGTTTCCTTTGGTCTGTGCATATAGCAAAGCCACTCGGGAAATCATGTTTGGCAATTTTATCTATCTATTTTTCTGTAAAGTTCTAGACAAGACCTTGCATTCTGGACTCTGCAAGCCAAATAGCCTCTGCTATTCAACCCTGCCCTAGAGTGTGAGAGCATCTATACAGACAAAGCCTAAGGATTGAGAGTATTAAGCTACAATATAGCTACATTTGTATAGTTATACAATATAATATTTCATGTGCTACCACTCATAATTCTCTTGATTTTATAAAGCTACATAAAAATATAAAAATTACTATTTCTTCCCAGCTATCTAGAAACCGGCAGTGGACTGAATTTGGCCTCTGGGCTATTGTTGGCTGACCTTCATTAGAGCACTGATAGTTAGATTCTTCCATGGACCTAGGACAGCTTTCCAGAAGACAGAGGTTAGCCAACTCCATTAACATCTCTGAGTGTCAACTGTTAATTGATATTATTTATTAATTCCCAGCTATAGTTTAAGAGATGAACTTAAAGAATTTTAAAGTCATTATGGGGGTGAGGGACCATTAAAAATAAATCCTTTCAGTTTAGAAGAGGCAGAAAGGTAATATCAAGTAAAAAGGTATGGAGAAGTTTTCAGCAAAATGGTTCAAGAAGAAAGGGGTGAGGAGTTGCTGTTAGAGGTCATTGGTACCACTCTATGTCATCTCTTTATGTACTTTATGCTGTCCATAAAATAAAGTTAAGGCTATTAAATTTAACCATCTAATTAGTAATGGCTTTTTAATTTTATCTTTTTATCTATATGTTGTACAGAGATGAGGTTAGATTTGATTCAGGCCAAAGAGGATTATTTATGTGTTCGTAGTTTGGCATTAGTGCTTTCCAGCAACACAGTCTAAATGGAAGATGCTGAACTTCAGTCTGGTTGTTAAAAAACTGACAGGCATGGAAATACAACTGGGTCTTTCTCTAATCCAGGAACTGGAACATGCTCTAAGTCTCCCTCAGCCATTGTACAGCACCCTCTTTATTTTATATGTGGTCCACAGAGAGTATGGAGGCCCTGCTCCTAAGTTTCTAGGTTGATAGGGAACCTGGTTTATGCCTCTGCTAACTTTTGTTCTTAATCATAACCCTGTTGCCTGTGGAACAAGTGCTAGCTTATTTTCTTCTCTTTTACTTTTGCTTTCTCACATTCAAAATATGGGGTGTTGAGGTGCAGGGAGACCGATCTGGAATCCGCAGCACTCTGGGATTCATTTTCTTAATTGGTTTTACACCTCTGCGCCATAGCGTGAGGGTCTGGGGCAAAGCTGAGTCTTTAGTGAACACGAGATACTTGGAAAGGAGTAAAAATGGACAGAACATGTTCACCACAGAGAGCTCAGGACCATCATACAAGAGCCCTATGTCAGAAGGTGGAGGCTGGCTCAAAGGCTTTTGGAATGGGCAGATTCTTACTTTGCTGATACAATCCAAGTAAAGGGGCAACTTTTAAATTTGACTTTATAATTTGACACCTTTGTAGTTGTTTCATCCTGTCCCCCAGTGAGTCTTGATTAGCCTCAAAACAGCAATTAATATCCTTACAGATGCAATAGAGGAACACATGGCTTTTCAGAGCTTAAGGTATTTTTGCTTTTGCTTTTGTTTTTGTTTTTTAGTATACAATCCTACTAAATCAGAGAAAGTCCCTCAAACTGGCCTTCCAGGAGTCTATTTTTTTTAAATAAGATTACATTTCCTGAGCTATTTATTTTGCAAGGCAGCCGTAGCTGTAATAGACATATGGGAGCAAACAAAGTGTTTTCCAATGAAGTACCCTCAACTTATATTTAAAAAGGCAGCAACTGTTTTCATAAAGGGGCCTTCCTTACGCACACATTGCGGGGAGTCATGGAGAGCCCCACCTTCTTTGAATGTCTGGGATGGGAAGAGAAGGGTGGCAGCTTCCAGGTCAGGGGCTTTTTGGTCAGTGTTGTGTAAATACCATCTTTGCCAAAGTGAACATGGCTCCATTGGTCTCACTGGGGATCCCAGCTCCAGGGGACGGGAGCTAGCCAGCATCTGAGACTAATTGTAAGAGTTCTCTTTCCTCACCCACAGAGATGTATACTGAGAGAGCAATTTGGTAATTAGTCTGCACCCTGGTGCCCTCCTGAATTGCTCCAGTAATGGAATAAACTATTCTGAGGGAATATTTACCCAAACATGGGTAGAAAATCATTTACATGAGCTGGTCACTAGCTCCACACAACTTGTTTTCTTTGGGATGAGAAGAGCAAGGAGGTATGGAGGAGGTCAGAGAGAAGTGATTGTGAAGTTGAAGAGTTTGCAGAGAAAGATCCAGTCTTCAAGGTGACATGGATGCTGTTCGTGGCTGAAAGAAGAGCCTTACCACTTCTGGTTGATGCATTTAATTAACTGTACATAAGGCCATGGCTGTGCTTATTGTGATTTATATTAATAGTATCAAATATCCCCCATAAAAAAGCCTAGTTTATTCTGGATTTTCCTTTGCTGCTGGACTCAGATGATTCAAATTCTGCAAGAACCAGGCACCAATGGTTTACATTTATAATCCTAACTACCCAGGGGGTTCAGATCCGAAGAACATGGTTTGAAGTCAGCCTGGGCAGGAAAGTCCATGAGACGAATCTTCAGTTAACTACCAAAAAGCTGGATGTTGAGGTAGTTCAACTGGTAGAGCACCAGTCTTAAAACAAAAAAGGAAGGATTAACTACCAGGCCTCGAGTTCAAGCCCCAGTATGGCACCAAAAACAAAATCACCAATTCAGCAAGGTACTATGATCCAGTGGGCAAGGGAGGCAGGGAAGGAGCGAGGGAGGGAGGGAAAGAGAGAGGGAGGAGAGAAAGAGAGGGAGAGGGGGGAGAGGGAGGGGGAAAGAGAGAGGGAGAGAGTCATCAGGAGAATGAAGAAGGAAGGGAGGAACAAGAGAACGTACGATAAGGATGGGGAAGGTATTAAACCTGTGAGACATTATCTCACAAGCTCTTTGGTTGGGGGAAACAAGATGTGGTGTTGGCAATAGAGAAACAAATGATGGGCACAAAGGAAGCAGGTTGACTGAGAGACTAAGGTCCTTGTACTCTCTGAAGTAACGTAAAGGAACAGCCACAAAAAGATGGGTAAGTGCACTGGCACCTGCTATTGGCCATTAACAAACTAACATGTACTGCTAATCTGTGATCATAAAAAGGCCATCTGCTAATGCTCAAAGGTCATTAAGATGCCAGCCGTGTTTACCCTGTTCTCATTGGTTGGGCTGAACATTTCTAAGAAAAAAAGGGCTTAAATGGCTATTGTGGTGGTGCCTGTTAAGTCTGCTCTAGTTAGGGGTCTGTCAGTGTTTCCATTATAAACCCTCCCCTCAGCGGTTTAAAACACAGCCGTAAAAATAGCAGGTTAACCATGAGTGCACACATGTGCTTGTGTATGTGTCTGATGTTCTAGTCTCAGAGAGAAACCTTTGAAGTGTACTAGTTTGACCATATTCATGGTCAGCCACAGATATTCATCAGAAAACAAAGGTGTTTTTTTTTAATTTTGGGTCTTTTTTTTTAAAACTTAGCTAAACTCTTGAGAAGTTGTGAAAGATATGGGGTGACCAAAGATTTTATCACAGTGCTTGGAATGTACCCCCCAAAAAACAATGCCTCCCATATCCTCAAGAGTTAGCACACAGCTTACACAATTTATCTTGTTTCTTTAATCTCTTCAAATGTATTTGTACATATAATTCTTTCTAAAGGGATAGTAGAAACAGAATCGAATGCTGCACCCCAAGAACTGGCTAGAGGGTTGCAAACACACTCACTGTTCCAAGATACCATTAATTTTATAACAATTAGAACTAAATGCCCCTCCCCCCATCCAGTATTGTATATAGAAACACATGTAAGTGTGCTGTAGACCTGTTTAGAACTCTTTCAGGAGTAGAGATATTTTTCTAGGATTCTCCTGTGGAAGGAAAAATAAAAATAAACCTGTGTGTAAGCTCATCAACCAAAGAACTCCAAAATACTAGACACCCTGAAAATTCCATCCATTCTATCCATTGTGGCTGATAACAAAGGTGGCTTGCTAGGCCATATGTTCTGTTAGCAGGTGGAAAAGCCAAAGTCCACTCCTAAATCATGAACTTTAGCAACCTATTATGTCTCTCTGTATGTACATGTGCACGTGTGCGTGTTTGGTGGGGGGTAATAGCAGGTGAGGATGGGCACATCTTTGAGGTTAGAGCACCACAGACCTGTGAGCGTACATGTGATTTTCAAAGACTCCGTTTGCAAAGTCTTCTGAGATTCTCTACTGATGGAAGCCCACATTACTATTTGGAATTTCTTTTTCTTCTGCAGTTTTTGATAACACCACAGCTTCTCCTCACAATTCTTGTCTTTCATCTCTGCCAATTAACTAAGTAGTCAGAGCCTCATTTTGAAAAAGTTCTGAGTAGTTAGTAAGCTCTTTTTTTACTGAGCCAAGTCAAAGTGTCCTCTGGAGGCCTCTGAATGAGGGGTCTGTCCCCTGTCCCCTCCCCATCTGCCTGTTAGTACAGGCCTGGGCTTAATCTATCCCTTTCAACCAGTTGCAAGAGGGGGTGGGAGTCCCAGAGTAGGGGGTGGGGTGGTGACCGCAGGTGGCTGAAGAAAGGGGTCTTGTTCTCCTGATGCTAAATGCCTGGTTTGCACTGCTTTTACTGTGAAATCCAGCTTCTGTCACTTCGTGGTTAATTGCTTTATTATTCTTAGATCCAGATTGGACCTGATTTAGTTCTATCAGGAGCCATGACTCTGACTGGCATTTGGCCAGGATCCTTTCGATCCTTTGATCTGGGCTTTATAATCACATCACCAGTTAGGTTGCAACAAGAGACATGGCACTTTTACCTCAGCTCTCTCCTTAGCAATGCACAGAGTTAGTCGCTCGGTAGGTAGATGGAGGATGAGTCTGTTGGGACAGGAGGTGGAGGAATTAGGTCCTATCTATAACTTAGTTTCCCCTTCCTGGTCTTAGGCTATATGAGTTTAATTTACTTTTCTCTCTTCATCATGCCCAATATGGTGCTGGTCATATCCAAATAGACTTGCCTCTTTTGTGTTGTTTTTATTTTCCCCCTCCAGTCATCTCCATGGTGGACCCTAGTTGGCTATCCTTAATGGGAAACAAGTCATCAGGTAGTTAAAATGGCCTCCTTTAATTGTAAGCAGAGGCTGGCCAGCCCCATCAACTCAGAACAAGCAGTCCACAGGCTCTGTTGTTAATGTGCCTGGTGAGGATGAGGAGCGGGAACAACTATGGCCTGGGTTTTTTTTTTAATAGGCTGGGCTGTAAAATATAGACCAGGCCCAAGTCACAGATGCACCACAGCTCTTTCAAGCTCTTATTCCAAGGCTCCACTTGTAACTATTTTTAACCTTATTAAAAAGGAGTGAAATGCTTCAGCTCCACAAGCAGCATACTCGAGCCTTGCAGTAAATTTCTTTGGTTTATAACCCCACCTTTGATTCTGAAGGCCAGCGGGCATGAGAATGTGGCTCAACATAAATCTCCTCCAGATCTACTCGTGGGAACCATACGCAGTTAAGGGTGTGCTGGAGACCAATCCTAGGTCCCCAGCTGGAGCAGAGGGGAAGGCAAGGCTCCTCTCTTTGGAGTTTCAGGCAGCTCAATCTTCGATTCAATCTTGCAAGAGACAGAACTGGTGGCATTTGGGTAATAGAAACACAGACAAAAGTCAGAAGTATGGTGATGTCTGATAACTTGAGTTCTGTGTGACCACTTTCCCAGCCCAAGGTCAATGGGTCTGTGGAAGCCAACTGCTGTATTAGACACAGAAATGAGGCCGATGCCATACGACTGAAGGACCTCTCTCTCTCAAAATATTCTCTTAATAGCAGCATCTCTTCTATCAGTTGTAGTAGCTAAGACCTCATTTTAAATTTCTTCTAAAAGAGTCTTCACTAAGTTCAAAAAAATTAATTTAATTTTATTGTAAAGGTGATATACACAGAGGGGTTACAGTTACAAAAGGTAATGAGTGCATTTCTTGTTTAGCATTTTTGCCCTCTTCCTCTTTTTCTGCCACTCTTCCTACCCCTGCAACCCAGCTCCCTCACCCCCATGTTGTAAAGTGCATTTCCAACATCGTGTCTGTGAGTATCACTGTTGCATTGGTTCTCTCTTTGCCCTTTGCCTCACCATGTTGTTATTCCCCTTTCCTTCTCCAAATCAGACAAATGGGTATATAAGACCCAAGGTACCAAAATCAAAAACAGTGACAGCAGGGGATAAACCAAAGGAGGGAAAACAAAACAGAACAAAAAAAAGAAATAACTTCTCAGCATATTAAAACAAAAACAACATAAAACCTTTGCTCTTCAGTAGATGAACGGATCACGAAAATGTGTTATATATACACAATGGAGTTCTATGCTTCCATCAGAAAGAATGACATTGCCCCATTTGTAAGGAACTGTAAGGACTTAGAAAAAAATCATATTAAGTGAGGTATGCCAGACTCAAAGGAACATAGGCTCTTCATTTGTAATAATCAGTGTATGTCTAGGGTAGTCTAGGGTAGTCCTAACAGTGGATGACAGTATCTCAAGAGTTATATACATATGAGCATATACAATGATGATAATCAAAATGAACTTCACTAACTTTTGAAAGAAGGACTTTTTGGGGCCAGGCAGAATCTGAATCTCTTCTTAATTGGGAATCTAAACAGAACTAAGTTCTTGCTTGCTAGGATGGTTTCTGTATAGGTCTCTTCTATGTGAAGAAGCCCAAACTGAACTTATGACCAGGTAGATGCTCAACAAGGAGACTAAAGATGAACTGACATGATAACAAATGTTTCTAGTTCCTGATTTTAGTAGTCATTGTGCTGTCTGGTGTGTGTATGTACCAGGATCCAAGGAGAATTGTCTAGGACAAGCAAGACAAGATTTCTGTCCTTCAGGACCTTGTCATCTTATTAGAAACTCCTCCACAAACATCATGTTATTATAAAACTTGTGGACAGTTCAGGGATGAAGTATTCTGTGATTCCAAGACAGGGCAATAACAGATGATAATAGGATACTACATTCTCTGCTGAAGTTCCATGTAGACTAAAACAGACATCTGGTTTTATTTAGGGTTTTTGTGTGTTTGTGAGTTTTTATGGGGTTCTAGTGCTGGGAATACAACTAAGGACTTTGCACATGCTAAGTAAGTACTCTACCACTAAGCTGTAGCTCAGTCCTATACCTAGTAATTTTGGCTTAATGATCACTTCTCGGAACCAAATTCATTTTTTTAATTGTAATTATTTTTTTATTGTGAAAATAACATACAGAGGGGTTGCAATTACATGGGCAAGGTAATGAATACATTTCTTATCAAGCATTGTTGCCTCCTCCTTTGTTTCCCCTAACCCTCCATTCCCATTTCCCCCATCACGTCCTCCCACACCAAAGTTGTAAAGTTTGTTTTTCAACATAACGTCTTGTACATCTCATTGTTGCAATGGGTCCACCTGTATCCCTATTTAAACTATTTATTTTTGCCCTTCCCCTCCACAAAATATACCAATATCAAATACAGTGAAAGCAGTGGTTATACTGTGGGGGAGGGACATACAAAGCAATAAAACAATCACCTTATACATATGTTAGAAACAATAGCAAGAAAAAAAACATTTGAGTCCTTATCTTGGGGCTCATTTTACCTAACATCAACTTTTCTGACCTTTTCTGTTTGTTTCAGACATATACTAGTAATTGCAAATAAGGGAAACCATGGGACCTATGTTTCTTTGGGCCTGGCTTACTTCACTTAATATAATTTTTTCCAAGTCTTTCTATTTCCTAACAAATGGGGCAATGTCATTCTTTCTGATGGAGGCATAGAATTCCATTGTGTATATATACCAAATTTTCTTGATCCATTCATCTACTGAGGGGCATCTGGGTTGGTTCCATATCTTAGCTATGGTAAATAATGCTGCAGTAAACATAGTTGTGCTGGTAGATTTTATGGTCTCGTTTGTGATCATTTGGGTAAATGCCCAAATGTGGTATTGCTGGGTCATCCGAATTCATTTCTTGTGAGAGATTCATTCATATGATTGAAAGAATTGTGTTGACCTCACCACATTGTTTATTTGGGACTGGGTCTTATCCAGTCCAGGATATTTCATCCTTTTGGTATACTGTTTCAAGAATGGTTGGGTACTTGACCCAATCAAGCCAATCATAATCTTCCTGAGACTTTATTCATAAAGATTTAGAGAAGGCTTTTGTTTTCCTCTGGGCCTCCCAGGTTAAAAACATGTAAGAGAGAGTCTATTTACAGCTATTTTGCTATAGCGTGAAGATTGCCAATCTGAGCTGGATAGAGATAAGCTATGAAATGGCAGGAGAAACAGACATGATTTAGTAGCATCACTTGAACTTCTCAATGTATGTGTATCTAAAGTCACTCTGACCATGACCTTCTGGACTATGTCATGTCTCATGACTTATAATTGGAAGAGTCAGACTAATTCAAGGCTGGGTGGCAGGGAAAATAGAAATGTTTCAGAGAGGTAGTACACAGTTAGCACTGGTGGGTCAAAAATGTTATGAGTATCTTTACCTAGAACAGAAAAAAATAATCTGTCATCCTGTCTAGCTCCTTTTCCCTTAAAAACCAGCTTCTCCAGGTTCTCATTTTTATCACATATACTGTGTAGGACACAGTATGGAATACTGATGCATGGGAAATATTTATCCATCTCTAGAGACAGGCAACATGCTAGGTTTTGTGAATATACTGGTAAACAAGCTAGACTTGGTCTCTGTTCTCACTTCTGAACTCAGTACAAGTAGAGAAAATTACATTGTTGGATAAGAGAAGAGTCTTGCATGATCTTACAATGATTACATGCAATGGCCAAAATCTGTTTAAAGAACATCTATCAACTGGACGCCAGGACATAACTGCCTCATTGCTTTTACACTAGAGATCTTAAGCTCTTCTTGAGATTTGTATGCTGGAATAACTATGCTTTATGTCTGTTGGCCTGATTAAGTGTAAGCTTTGGAATGGTTGGCTTGTCCCTCCTATTACTTCCTTTGCATAATGCTACCTGAAGTACTAAGCTCAAATTAAAACAAAATAGAAAATAGAAAAAGAGAAAGAATTAAACAAAATAGAGAGAGAAATAGATATATGACTATGACGATTCCAGCTCACCTAAACATAACTTCCCTATATTCCCTGTACAACATCCTCCTGCTTCATTAGTGGTGTCAGAAACTGTGTAATTAACATGTGTACATTTGTACTTCTACGTGATGATATGTTCATGCATGTGGTAGGGTAGTTCAGGGGTTAGGCTAATAAGGTTCTAGGTACTGGTGTACCTGCTGAAATCATTAGAGTAGTAGAATCAAACATATATGTAAATCCTGGCTCTGTCATTTAGTAACTGAGTCAAGTTGGTTTATCACTCTGAACTCTAGGTCCTCAATGATAAAATAAGGCTATATAATAATATCTGCCTCATAGAGTAAATATGAAAATTAATAGAAATAAGACCATAAAAAGTGCTTAGTAAGCTGGTGCCAGAATGAAAAAAATCTGCGAAGCTTATTAAGATCAATACTGTAGTTTCCCTTTATTCATGGAAGATATTACAAGACTGCCAATAGTTGCTCCAAACCATAACTATTACCAGGTATACTATATTTTTCATATACATACATACCTATGATAAAGTTTAATTTATAAATTACAGTAAGAAATTAGCAATGATAACCTAAAAAAAGAACAATTATAATAATGCGTGGTAATAAAATCATCAGCATTCATCAGCATTGCTACCCTTGAACTTGGTGACCATCACTAGGTACTGGAACACGAACACTATGATACTGCAATAGTATCGCTGGTAATTAAGATGGCTGCCTAATGACTGATGGCATGTACAACATAGATATTCTGAACAAAGGGAATTTTTTTCACTCATATTTTGAGTGAAATAGTTTTATTGTGCTTAAAACTTAGGCTGGGGCTGGGAAGGTGGTTCAGTGGTAGAGTGCTTGCCTTGCATGCATGAGGCCCTGGTTTGATTCCTTAGCATCACATAAGCAGAAAAAGCCAGAAGTGGCACTGTGGCTCAAGTGGTAGAGTGCTAGCGTTTAGCTGAAGAGCTGAGGGACAACACCCAGAGTTCAGGCCCCATGACCCAGGGGTGTGTGTGTGGGGGGGGGAACTTAGACCTAGTTATTTCCAGAATTTTCCATTTAATTACAACTGACCGAGAGTAGAGAGTAACTGAAACCATGGGAAGTGAGACTGTGAATAAGAGGGAACTACTGTATGTATGAGTGCTTGAAAACTAAATAGGTCTTTCTTCCCATGGTATGTGTAATTACAAAGGAGAAGAAGAGTCATTGTAAGTGAAATTTAGAGCAATCAGACAAATACCACTTTCATCAGGTTCTCAAAGGTAACATCATGAACAAAGGACTGAAATCTAGATCATGATTTGATGATTAGTGCCTCTGGATATGAGGCAACTTATCAAGGACTCAATGCCATATTTTTATATTTTTGACAAAAATACACAATTGTGATTTCAATATAAGGGAGCATCAAATAAATCTGAGGGACATTAAAAAAACTGACCTGTGCTCTTTTATAATATCAAACTGTAACAAAAGGAAGACGGAGGAAGTATTTAAATGCAATATAGGATCTAGAGTTAGGTATCAGATTAGGATAAAATAACTTCAATAAGACAACTTGCAAAATTAAGAATTTGGTCTTTAGATTCATTTATAACATTGGTACAATGTAAATGTCCTGATTTGGGTAAAGGTACAGTGGTGATATAAGATGGATGTGAAGTGGATATGAATCTCTGTGAAAATGATGCATGAATTCTTTGTGCTGATTTTGAAGTCTGATATTATTTTTTTTTAAAAAAAACTGCTTCAACAAGTCACTCGAGATGAGTGGAAACTTGCTAATTCTCTGCAAGCTGTGGAATCAGTGGAAATGATATTGGTACCTTCCAGTGCTTTACCTTCCGGTACACCAAGTGAGAGATTCAGCCAGTTTTCTCTGTAGTTCTGCCACTAACTTCTCTCTGGGATTCAACTGTTACAGTTGCTCTTGCAAGGCCTTGCAAGAACTGGGAGGGAAAAAAATGATGGACTTGGACAAAATTCTAAGTGGACAAATTATTAAATGACTTCTGTATTATTAATGCAAGATGACAAGAGAAGAAATCTGAGAAGTGACTACAGCTACTGAAGATCTATATGAGGAGGGAATATCCTGTGTTAGAACAAGTTACTTTCAGAAAGAGCAAAGCAGAGAGAGGATCTGAACTAAACGCACAAGATCATCAAAGTAAAACATAGGCTTTCCACCACCCAGGATAGAAAGATTGACTACCTGTCAAAATGCAAACAGGCTAATCCTGATAACAAGTAGAATGATTCCCCAAGAATGATTCCTCATTTGCTATCAAATGAGTTGGAGGTTTGAAGTAACTCACAGAAGTTCGTTACGAATAAGTAAATGAAGCTTTGGTGAGTCATCACCTGGGAGTAGGAATATGTCCCCCCACGAAGCATCCTTTGTTGTCTTTGTTAAAATCAGATCCAAGACAATAGTTTTTTCTGTTTCATAAGTTGTGCTCCTTGAAGATGGGCTGCTCTGAGAGAGTGAATCAACGCGATCATGATGATCTCACAAGGAAATGTTGTGAGGTTAACAAATGCAATTTGTAATGTGCGCTGCAAATATAAAGTGCCATAAAAATGCTAATAAATGGTAATGCATGTCCACTCATTAGCAGGCTGGTGCAACAGGCCGAGGATAATAGAAAAAGAGACTGCCTTTTGAACACACAGAGTGCTATCCTATTCATTCGGCCTCACACAAGCCACCGTGGGAGGCTCCAGAGCTGCTCTCATTATTCACCCCAACAACCTCCTTTCCCACTCTGTCTGGTTCTGCAAGCTGTCTTTCCATGTAAAGAAAGAATCCATGGAACCTTTCGGTACCATCAACACAACAGCAGCAAGTAAAGTTTGGCTAGAAAAATTCATTCAAGGGATAAAAAAAAAATACAATGGAAATCTATCATAATAGGTATTTTGGAGAGAGAGAGAGAGAAGGAAGCAGAGGAGAGAGAGAGAAATGAACATTGTTTTGCATTTTGGTGAGAAATGATATATGGCTACATAGTAAAACAGTTTTATTAAAAAGATCTCCTCACCCTGAATTCAAAATACGAATTGTACCTTCTTATCATCCAGTCACTTTCGAATGAAAGTTAAAAATGCTGATACTGTGAAACTAGCCCTCAGTATGATATCTCATAGCTGATATATTTGTCTAATACTTTGGTTTTTGAAGGCCCATTACTCAGGACCAGTGTGCAGGGCTGTTCATTTTAATCCTTTCTGGTTACTGAAAACAGAAATGCTAGGGAGAGCTTGTAGATAAGATTATACCCTCTGTTTCTGTATGTAGGTAGGTAGTGGGGTCTGAACCAGATAATAGAACAAATGGAGTTTTCATCACCCTGCAAAAAGGGTTCTGACCTCAGATTTGTGGGATTTTATTTAAGGAGACTCTGATGAACAGTAGGATTCTGTGCTATGTTGATCAAAATGATTCTTTCCTCTCGTGGAGTGGAAAATTGTAATAGCCCAATAAAGGTTCAGATATAATTATGTACATATAATTGAGTGTACATGGACTTTAACCACCTTAGTTGTAGCAGTAGGGCAGATGTAGAATTCATTATGCTTATTCTGTCCTAATAAGAGGAGCCTCTCCTATTGAAATAATGTATTAAGGACCAGTCAGGAGGCTTGAGACTCTTGTACCATCCTGTGCTGTAAAAGATAAGGGGAATTACCTTGCTCAACAGTTCTTTCTAGGTCCCATGAACAGTTCAAAAGGAGGTTGGTTAAGTGACCCAGATGAAGCTGTTTAACAGGGCTAATGCTTGTTCAGTTTCTACAGAGCCATCCAGCAATTATATCAATGCTTGACAGTATTATCATCATTATTTATTTTGCTATAAGCTAGATTTATAGATTTTTGTAGCATTCATAATGCTAAGCATAAGAAACATTAATAGCTTTACTAATTATATCACTACTTTACACATATAAATAGTGATAAAAACGTCAAGTAAAGTGAACTAGTAAAACATTTTAAAGAGAATTTTAAAAATCATTTGTTGATTGATGATATCTTTGGTGAGTCTGGGGGTTTTGAAGGGAAGGAAAGAGAGGCTTCTTCAAAGACTAAATTCTTACTTTCCTGCCTGCTCATGGAACTTGGAAAAGACTTCTTAACCTAGCCATAATAAAAAAAAAAACAGTATATTTAATATTGGGCTAATAAAACATACATTGTTCTGAACTAGAGTAAAATGAAGAAAGAAAGAGAGAGGAGAAACAAATGGTCATAAATGAATGGGGGGAATAAAGAGAATTGAGTGTCTAGAACTGTGTATCTTTCCATTCCATCCTGATTATTGATCTTGCTTTGTATTCCCCAGTACACACCTTGTTATAAATGAGGATATTGAGTGAAGAAAAAGAGTTAATAAATCTACTGCCTTTGCCACAGCTGCTAATGGAAATCCATGAGCAGTTTAAGTGCTGGTCAAGTAGAAAGACCATACTGGGACTAGAGGACAATGCAGCTACGAAGGGATGACAACATGTCTGCTGTAAGCTAGCAGTGAACAACATTTTTGGATCACTTGCAACTCCCAGACCCTGAATTTTGGGGGATATATATATATATATATTATATATATATTATATAATATATAATTATATATTATATTACATTATTATAAATATTATAAAATATAATATTTTATTATAATATAATATAATATATATAATATATAAATAAATAATATAAATAAATAATATAAATAATAATAATATAAAATATAATATTATATTATAAAATATAATATTATTATAAAATATTATAAAATATATATTATATAATATATATTATATATATTATATATATGCATGTATGCATATGTGTATATATAGATGCATATATGTATATATACATACATATATACATATACATATCCATCAGTTCAGCAGTAAGGAAAACTATTCTTTCTAGAGCAGGGGACACATCTGGTCTTATAAAGTTTTACTGGACCACAGCCTCACCCATTCACTTAAGTACTGACTGTCTGTTTTTGTGCTGTAACTCAGAATTATGGTCTGAAAAGTTGTAAATATTTATAATTTGTTTTTTAAAGAATACTGATTGTTTCTTTAGGGTATCGGAAACATTAACTCATTATCTAAATGAGTTGACGCTTTTGTGGTTGAATTAAGTGTGATTGGTCTAAGTATTTTTACTGGACTACAAAACTGGCTGACTCAAGACGTTTTACTGCTTACCTCAAAGCTGTTGGTGCATCAGAAGGTTGAGACGAGACATAATGTGTAAGAGAATTTTGGGCAAAACAAGAAGTATGACTCTTTAAGAAAAGATATAAGGTTGATAATTCTGATATTAAATGTTTAATAATCTTAAAGCTATAATTTAGGTGAAAAAGAGTGTAGGTACTTTTATTTGTGATTTGTAGAGGGTCTTATTGCAATTCTCAGTCTTCTGAGAGCTAGCTGAGAGGTTCATAGTATGGAATAATTTGCCTTAATCTTGATGGAATCTTTCACTACCATGGAAAATTTGGATATTAAGTAGAAATAAAAAAAAAGAAGAGAGCAATTTTAGACACCAAAATATTTGGGAAATAACACCAGGTAGATGCAATCTAACAATGTTTGTGAAATAGATGTTTCATTCTGTTGACTTTCATTCTTCCACCCCTTGGTAATTCTTGGGTTTTCCATTTGAATTATTCTCAGTGCTACCATGGTTAAGTTCAATACCCTGCGAAATTTAGCTGAAATCCTATCGCTTCCATGATTATTCCTCAATCAAGGCAGCCCACGACAATAGAAAACAAACAGGCTTTACAAATAGACCCAAGTTCACATCCTGGCCCAGAAGCTGAGGGATTTTCAACAAGTTACTCATCCTCCCTTTCCTCATTTCTAAATGGACAACAACCTCAAATCTAAGAACTGTTATGAATATAAATTAGGATGATATTTGTAAAAGCCTTGACAGATAGTAGACTTTTAATAAATGATAATAAGAATGGTTTTCTTTGGTAACACATGGCTGTAATTGCTCAGAGCAACTAAATGACAATTTTTGTTTATTGTCTTACATTTTTAGTTCATTTTTCACATATGTATTTCCCTCACCAAATTGAATTATGAGCTTTTAAGAGTCAGCATCTTATTTATGTATCTATTCAAATATATTGCAATTAATAGATACTAGCAAGTATCTGGATTAACTGTGAGTCTTTCTGGTTGGGTGCCTGTGGAGGAAACATAGTGAAAAGATCTCCTTTGTATTGTATTGTACCAAACTCGATAGTTTGTCATGAGAGACGGTGCCGAAGCAAGAGTAGCAAGCTCTGTTTTGTTTAGAGATCTACAGTTGGACAGTTGGAGACATGGATTGACCAGAAACAATTCTGAAATGTAAGGCAGTACTCATTAGGGCTGCAGTCTCTTGCTTCTTTTCTACCGACAGCCTCTCAAAACACATTTTGTATACAACAATGAGTAAACTATTGGGGGAGACACTCTACTTAACAAATTAATTCTTCTTTCTGTAGGTAAGAGGGAGAATAACAAAAATCAATTTTAAGAGCTGTCATCTATAGCATCCCTCTGTCACCTGAGAATGTGTTGGCATTACAGAGGAATATTTTAAATGTACATAAAATGAAGCACTACATTTTTTTGTTGTTGTTATTGGTTGTGGGGCTTGAACTCTGCGCCTGGGCACAGTCCCTTAGCTCTTCAGCTCAAGGCCAGTGCACTTGAGCCACAGTGCTACTTCCTGTTTTCTGGTGGTTTATTGGACTTAAGAGTCTCATGGACTTTCCTTCCCTGTCTGGCTTTGAATCTCTATCCTCAGATCTCAGCCTCCTGAGTAGCTACGATTACAGCCATGAGCTACTGGTGCCCGACACACTCTACATTTTAATATAACATTTATATACATTTATATAATTCTACATTTCTGACAAACTTATGCAGTATGTAAACATTATAATTCAGAGACTGTTCACACCATCCCAAAAATTGTTCTCATTGCTCATTATAGACAGTTTCTTTGCCCCTTCCTTCTACCCCTGGAAGTCACTGATCTGATTGCTAATCCTTTATTTGTACTTTTATTGAGCATAATGTACAAATGTGATCTCATAGTCTATATCCCTTTGTGCCTGGCTCCTTTAACCTAGAAAAATGCTTCTGATTTTCATCTGCATTTTTTTCATAGAACAGTAGCTTTTATTACTGAGCAGTATGAATGTACTTACATGAATTTACTGTGATTTGTTTGTCCATTCTCCATTTAATGAATCATTTGGGTAGTTTCTGGCTTGTAATGATTATAGATAAAATATGCTTTAAATATTTATGCATATTTGTATGTATATTCGTGTATGGAGACATAGGTGTGAAATATCCCTGAATGTATAATTGTTAGATCATATAATATGTTTAACTTTATAAGAAACTATTGAGTTATTTTCCAAAGAGATTTTTCCCATTTTTCATTCCTACCAGAAATTTACAAGAGCTACAGTGGCTGTGTATCTTTGTGATCACTTTTATATGTCAGTTCTTTCCCATTTTAGGTATTCTAAACTGTAATTTGAGGTATATGTAGTGATGGCCCATACTTTTAATTTGTTGTTTTTCTAACCGTTGGTGTTGAAGAATTGTTCTGGTATTTCTTTTCCCTCTATATGTTTTCTTTTCTTTTTATTATGAAAATACCGTACAGAGGGATTACAATTACATGGGCAAGGTAATGAGTACATTTCTTATCAAGCATTGTTACCTTCTCCTTTGTTTTCCCCTTCCCATCCCTTTCCATCTCATCTTTTGCCTGTTTTCAGAAACATAAAGGTTTGTATTTCTAGTAGTCATTGTAAATTGCATCCTATTTTTGCTGCTCTATCACAATGAGTCAGTCCCCCAACACTTTGCAATATTCCTTTCAGTTCTCCATATGTGTAAACATTATTATTGGCAAGAAGATTGACAAGACAAACTAGGTAAAAATCCAGTGTGAGTAAATTACCAAGAAAGTTTTCTTTCAGTTTAGTGGTGAGTATCCTGCATGACCTAGCCCTCCATTTTTTTCTTCTTTATCTCTTCTCTTCAATTCTTTGTCCTATATTCTTAGCCTCATTCCCTTTCTTACTGATCTTGTCTCAGGGTCCTTATCCTAGGGCTCACTTCACCTCAAAAAAAATCTCTCAAAAGTCATAGCCTATACATGGCCACTGCTTCACTTCATTTAGACCTCTTGTCATATGTTACAGGTCACTTGATTTCTTTTTTTTTCAACTTCTTTATTGTGATTAAGTGATTACATTTTAATTTCACAAATTTCACAGTATTGTGGGATAGTGATGTTTAGTTAAATTCACAAACACATTCTAACTTTCATGGGGCAAATTGTCTATCGTGGTCTATAAAGTTTATGAGTTCTATGAACTTTGACAATACAGTTATTTCTTCCATATCGGGTGATGTGTACAATTCTTTCCTTTTGCATAGTGTCAGCTGTTCCCTCTTTCCCACTCATTCCCTCCCTCCCATCACTGCCATTGAGTTGCTTAGTTTGTTTTGATCAACGTCCAGTGCAGCTGATGGGGCCCACTGTTGTATGTTTTTCCCTGATTCCCTCTAGTTCTGTGTCCTCCTAGTTTCCCTCCAGTGTGCACATATATACCATATGTGTGATCAGCAGCATGGGGTTATTTAGTAGTGATTCAACCAGATGAATGGAAGTCCTTTGTTTCTCAAGACTTGTTAACTTTGTTGTATCAACTTACGTTTTGGATTTAACATCCACTTATCATGGAGACCATGTGTCATTTGTCTCTTTGCTCTTGGCTTACTTCCCTCAACATGATTTCTTCTAGCTCCATCCATTTCCCTGCAAATGCCATTATTTTGACCTTTCTAATGGCTGCAAAGTATTCCATTGTGTATAGATACCACAATTTTTGGATCCATTCATCTGTGGTGGGGCATCTGGGTTGTTTCCATATCCTGGCTATTGTGAACAGTGCTGCAATAAACATGGAGGTGCATGTGTCCTTGTATATTGGTTCCTGTTGTTCAGGATAGATGCCTAGGAGTGGTATGGCTGGGTTATAGGGGAGGTCAATATTTAGCTTTCTGAGGACCCTCCAGACTTCTTTCCAAAGTGGTTGTATAAGTGTACATTCCCACCAGCAGTGTAACAGAGTTCCTCTTTCTCCACATCCCCTCCAGCATTTGTCGTTGGCTGACTTTAGGATGTAGACAAGCCAGTTGATTTCTTAGGTCTGCTGACCAACCTATGTAACTATACCTACTTTCTTCCTCCTGACCCTCTCACCTTGTATTGCTTTACCATAGCATTTTTCATGACATGGTATGGTATATTTTATTCATGTCTTTACTTGCTCTTGCTTTCTTTCTTTTAAAACATAAGTTCTGTGAAAGCAAGGATTTAAGCTGTTTTGCTTCTCTGAAAGATTCCAATCTGGAAATGTGACAAGGACATAGAGACATTTAGTGAGTTGTGGAGGAAATTAGAAAGTCTCAAGAAGAAAAGCAAGGGAGAGAAAGCTAGGTAGCTATCAGAGGATTTAGACAGACTTGCTCCCCATCCTAGATCTGGCTTGCTCACAGCACTTGGACATTTACTGAATTATCTTCCTGTGACCCCTGTGAACTCTTAAACTTCCTCTCCAAGCCTATGTAACTTCCTTTACAAACCATTTCCAAGATGGCAGCATCAGAAGGTAGCAATGGTTGCCTTCAATCAAGGGCAACCACCTGAATTATCTGTATCTCTAGATGGCTTTTTGATCTAACAAAACAAAAACAAGCTTCTCTATGAGTCTCCAGATTCTCCCCAAGCTTCAGTTTGTGAGTGAACTAAGATTCTCTAAATGCTTCTTTATCTGTTGCCTGCATCTACTCCACACTTACTTTTTGTTGTCCTGGATCTTTCTCAGTTTATACTTGCATGATATTCACTTGCCTGTGAGAAGAGTGGTTCTCTATCATGTGATGGTGGTAAGCTGTACTTAAGTGAAAGGTCTCGAGGTCTGAGACCTTTCAAAAGTTATTCTTTTGTTGATTGTAATGGTTTCCAGTGGTCTCCATACGTTTGTCATATTTTTCAGTGTCCTTATGAAATGTCTTCTATACTTGGCTCAAATCTGGAGGCTTCCTCAAGTATGGATCTGACTGAGGCCACTATAAACTGGGTTCCATCAGGGGGACTAGAAAAAGCCCAAGAAAAGAAGAACCAACTATCGAACCAATCACTAAACATCCACCAGTCATTCAGCAAGTGATGTTTTTTAAATGAAGATCATTTGATGATAACTAAAAAGTTAAAAAAAGGAGTTGTCTACTGTTTCTCCTTTTCATTTTCGATAGGTATTCTGATCTTCTAATATACTTCAAAAGTTATTGGAAGATAATGACAATCTCACCTATATTCATAAAGCACCCAATGGTATTTGCACTTTTTTTCATTGTCAAGACTTCACAGATATAAGTGAGCATTTTAGGGTTCAAGAAGACACCGTGTAGCTTCCCACTGGGGCTGAGCTCTTATCTAAAGTGTAGCCTTGCAGTCTAGTTTTTCAAAATCTTTTCAACTGAACGTGTTTCAGAACTGATCTTTGCCTCCTCAATGATCTTAAGCAAAATTAGGAAAATCTTCCCAAATCCTGATTTTATAAAACCAAGAAATACTGACGGTGATGCTTCAGGAGGTTAATGATGGTCTAATTATCTTGCACCAATAAGGAAAAAGAGTCAGCCTTTTGGCAAGATTATGTCAGAACTAGTCAGATAAAATAGATAGTTCTACCTCCCCACATTTTCTAAAGGGGAATGTTGCTGCTTTAATTAAATGTTATATGAATACATTTCAAATAGATCCAAACACAGGGCAAATTCAGTCTCAGAACCGCTGTTCTTACATTTAAAATGTATTTGAAATGTAATTAAAAAAAAAACTAGATCATGGGAAAGCAAAACTAAAATAACTCGAAACAAGCAGAATATAGTAGCTCATCATTACACTAATATATCAAACAATGTGATCTTAGCTTAATTATCCCCTTTGAGAGTTGAGAGAACTAAGCACAACCTTCAATTTACAGCTGTTTGGTGCCGAGAACCTGAATTATTATTTAAGAAGGGGGGGGGAACAAAAGTTTATTTATTGTGACCTTCACTCAGTTTTTATTCATGGTGGAAAATCTGTATATTCACAAATGAGGGCTATTCATCCTTAGACGGTGGCATTCTTCAGCTGGCCAGGCCTCCATCAACTGCACTTCTCCTGCTTTTGTGTACATCTCGAAGGCTCTTCAATCCAGATTGTTCATCATCTTGATGGTCGAGCTTTATCTTGCTTTTGTGCAGCTGCAATCGGCTTATCCCAAGTACTGGGGGGGGGGGGGAGAAAAGAGCGAATAGCAGGCAAGGAGACAGGGTGCAGGAGAGAGCGAGAGAACAGAAAGGAGAAAAGGCAATGGCCGGTGCACATATGAGGATAATTTGTAGTTTCTCAATAATAATAATATAAAAAAAAGGAGGACAGGCTAATTACTGGCTTAACTAGGGCAGCCTGTGGATCTTCATGTCAAAAGGACTGCCGTAATTATTTGCCATCAAAGCACATTCATATTGTGGCACAAAAGAAGGGCCTTTTGCAAATGGATCTTGCTAATAAACAGGGCTGAGAGGAGCATTATGTGTCTCCCTAGTTGCAAGCACATTAACACAGTGACATGGAGCATAACTCCCGGCCTGAGGAAAAAAACACCAGAATGATAATTATCCCCCTACCCTCCCCAGCCTCCTGCGCCTTTCCCTTTGTGTTGGGCGAGGAAGCTGAACATGACCTATTGGAGGGCCCAAGGCAGGCTATTAGTGACCTCTGAGCCCTGACAAGGTGCCTCTGTTCTTTTTAAAGCTGCCTCTTGATGTGAGGAGGGCCACGTGGACCAGCAGGCTCTGCTTGAAATGGTCCAGCAAACACTTCAACCTTAAAGACACCTGGAAGGTCATGACCAATTTAATGCAGATGAAGACAGCAGAGATGAGGCTGTGTGGATCTTGGTACTGTCAGTGCTACTCCTGTTCCCTCCACCTCCTTCCTCTTTTTTTCTTCTACTTCCTTTGTCCATAGTTGCTCAAATGGCCATATTTAGCATTTATGTGCTCAAAGCTAAATCCAGCAGAAAAGTTGTTCCCTCTCATTTCTTTTTACTTTTTGGTAACGGTGCTAGGGCTTAAACTCAAGGCCTGACTTTTTCGCTCAAGCCTGATGCTCTACCACTTGAGCCACAGCTCCATTTCTGGCATTTTGATGGTTAATTAGAAATAAGAATTGCATGGACTTTTCTGCATAGGCTGGCTTCAAAGTTCAGTCTTCATATCTCAGCCTCCAGAGTAGAGTAACTAGGATTACAGGCATGAAACCATCAGTGTCCAGCTTCCCACATTTACTTTTCCACAAGTGAAGAGAATCTTAAGGAAACATTTGCCTGCTGTAAAATAGGAAGAAAAATTACAGGACGGTAATACTTAAGACATGTAAGGAAAACGAGGTAAAGGTGGATGCAAATGTAGCCCTGGAGATTAACCCTTCTTCATGCAAATGTAAACACACCACCAATTCCCCACCGCTGGCAGGGTGCAGGGGTGGGAGGGAGGTGGGGGTGGGGTGGGGGAGCTCACTGCTTGGTCATGGGGCTGTGTTTAGTGAACAGTACCAACTGCTTTTACTTATTTCTTGCTGGGCAGCTGGTGAGAGGCTCATCAGTGATAGAAATTCCAGCAGACCAGCCTGGTGCTCAGTCCTTCACCTGTGAGCTATGGCCTGCTCAGTTTCAGGCTTTGGTGATGGCTAGATCATCTCTGGAGGCTCAAGTTTGTTTCAATTCACACGCAATGGCAATGGTTGATACTGAAGAGAAAGGCTTGTAAAATGGACCTGGTTTGCTTTCACTTCTTCTTCCCTTTCTAGCCTGAGATTGGTCTAAGAGGTGTCTTCTGACACTGAGTGGCCATCCCCAAACCCAGAAGATGAAGGATAGGATTTTATTTAATATGTACCAAAAGCAAACCCTATCCCAGAAACTCTTATTTTACCCACTAGAAAAATAAGAGCAAGATATTTGCATTGCAAAAAAGAATTCTTGCTGCCTAAAAGCCAGCTTCCCAAAACATTTAAATATTTAATTATTTGAAAGGCTGGAGGTGGATAAACTTCAAGTGAAAATGTTTTGAGCCATTTCTAATGGAAGACCTACCAGGAAAAACCCAGAAACATTAAACAATGACTTGTAGGCATGTATTGGGAAACAAGATAGAGATTCAGGATTTAGCTTAAAACTATTCACAATATAGGGTGCCAGTAGTTCATGCCAGTAATGTTAGCTTCTCAGGAGGTTGCTGAGGATCATGGTTGGAAGCCAACCAGGCACACAAATCTGAGAGACCCTTATCTCCAATTAGTTAATTAATCACAAAAAGACTTTCAATAACACAAACAGAAGTGTGGCCAAATGCTACAGCCCCATCTTTGAGAGGAAAAAGCCAAGTGAGAGCATAAAGCTCTAAGTTCAAGCTTCAGTACTGACATGAAAACAACAATAGCAACACAACAACAACAACAAAACCGTTCAGAAGTGTGCCCTCTGGATGATGCCTAGAGATGGATTATCTCCCAATGATCAATCAATTAATCAATTGGTCTCTTTCCTTGCAAGCCTACTTACTTTCTTTCTTTTTTATTTTTCTCTTTCTTTTCAAACAGTCTTAACATAAAGGAATTGGGATATAGACATACTAATTATAGATTTTAGATTTTCCAAACAAGAATGGTAAAGAAAAAAACTGAAATCACACCATTCCTTATTTTAGGCTCTCTAGGCTAGACTTTTTTCTCTGGAACTTTAAACACTTATATCCAAACTGCTCACAAGACCCCAACATTTGCATATTTAATAGACATCTCAAATCAATACATCCAGAAAGAATGTCTTGAGATCCACCCTTATAAAATTTGCTGTATACAATTTTCCAAGTTTTCATGATGGTAACTGTAGCCTTCCAATGCTCAGGTCACAAACCTTGTATCCTTCTTGGCTACTGTTTTTCTCTTACCATTTTGATCCTTGGAAAAAAAGCTGTGCGTGTCTCTTTTTTGCATGCATTTTAAATTGTAATTATAAAGGTGATTACAGAGGGATTACAGTTACATAAGTCAGATAAATAGTACATTTCTTTTTGGAAAATATCACCCCTTTTCTTGTTCTCCAATTTTTCCCTTCCATCCCCACCCACAAGTTGTTTAGTTCATTTTCAAAACAGTGTCTAGTGAGTAGCACTGCTGCATTTGTTCAGCCTTTATCTGTCCATTTCTGTGTACCCCCTTACCCTACCAAAGGCAGATAAATGGACAAACAAGACAAAAGGAAAATAAAACAAAAAACAGCAACAAAGAAAACAAATCTCTTGTTTACATTTCCTGGAGTTCATTTCAATAAATATTATTTTATATGATCAGATGCACATAGGTATTGTGCCTTTGTGTTCTCCTAAGAATAGCTTCCTTTGGTCTCACTACATGTGAATACCCAGAGATCTGTATATATACTCATCCATCAGAAAAAAATGATATTGTATCATTCATGAGGAAATGGAAAGTAAGCCAACCCAGAGAAACATAAGTTGCATGGTTCCCCTCATTTGTGGTAACTAGAATGTACCTATAAATCTACAAGTATGTACATATACACATACACACACACGCGCGCACACACACACACACACACACACACACACACACACACACACTGGAACATAGATGTCTCTCTAAAATGTGAATCTGACCACAACCCAGTCACTTCAGTGAATCCTTGTCTTGAGCCACCATTATGTGGGTAGCATCTGAATAGCACTCTTGTCCCTCTTCAATTTACTTCTAATCTTCGTAGCTGGGTTCATCTTTCTAAACGATCAGCCAGTCATGTGAAAGCATATTACAAAGGTCCATGAGGCTCTCTGATTTTACTTCCTACTTTTCTCCGTGATTCCATTCCAGTCAGGGTTCCTCTGATTGTGCCCTGAAGACAGAATGGGTGCATATTAATGCACTCACCTCATTTGGCATTAGCTGTTCTTTGGAACTCCCTTTCTCAAAGGTGCCTGCTCTAACTGCCTTGTTTAACACTGTACACTGACCCCCCCCCCCACCTCTACACCCTGTCCTTCTCCTGTTTTTTGGGTTGGTTCAGCTTTTTGGTAATCCTATTGAGCTTAAAATATAACTTATGACTTATCTATTCAGTTATATTTTGAATACCTTTTTTTAAATAAATGTAAGGAGGCTTGTAGAGTTCTTACCTCTTGTACTGGTTTACCTACAAATACCTGAAATAATGTCTGGGATATGGTAATAGCTCAATAAATATATAGGACATGAATATTGAGTAAGTTAATTTCAAAGTTTAAAAAGATGGCGTTCAGAACTCATGGTTAAACAATATAACAGAAAATGAGAGAAAGTGTTCAGAAGGAAGAACAAAAGTCAACATGGTAGAAGAAATCTAGAATAAGGCCAAGACACTCGCTGAATACTGAGAAAGCTCTATCATGCTTTGCTTTCTTCTACTCATGTTTGTTATATTTATCTAGCCCTGTCCTAGGATTTAGGCAGAAAATAGAGTAAAACAAGAGGGATGATTTTGATGTTTTTCCTGCATTAGCAAAATTATTATGGAACTTAATATTTCATTTCCTTTGCCTCTTCTTTTGTCATAGTTGACTATCTCTTATCATGATGCTAATAACCCTAGTGCTTTTGAGGGTCTTGCTTTTTCCAAACACTCAACATCCATCCAGAGAGATATAAAAAAAAAACCAGACAGACTTCAGATACATCTGCCTTGTCCCATTCAAGCAGTAGCCCTGGAGATGTTTTCCCTATAGCTCTTCAAGAAAGATCTTCCAAGGCAAGCCAATGGTCTCCTCTCTCTGTCTCTGTCTCTGTCTCTGTTTCTCTCTCTCTCTCTCTCTCCCTCTCTCTCTCTCTCTCCCTCTCTTTCTCTAGAGATAAGTTAAAGAAAAATTGAGGAGATAGATTTCAAATAACACTTAATCAATTTATTACTCATCGCATGGTGACCTAGAGCGAAAATAACTGGGAAAGAGGAACAGAAGAAAAATATGGCATTTGGCATTTGGGTTTTGGTTCATTGAATCTTCAAGATACACAGGCATGACTTGTCCAGGTTCCCAAATCAGAAGCTGTGCTGTTTTCTAGTACCTGCATGTCTTGCCAGCCTTGTCAGCTGAGTGTTTATTGCAGAAAGCTCAGGTCATACCTGCCCTTGACCAAAGGCATCAAGACACCAGCACAGCACATGAGAACAGCACAGAGATGCTGCCAGATACCATCCACCACATTGAAAGAGGACTGAAACTCAGTAACCTAGACAGCATTAGCAAATTCATGAGCTAGCTTACACTGCTATTTTGATGAAGAATCGTCTGTTAGCCCAAGTAAAACTGGGATTAATTACAACTGTCTGTTTGTGAAAATATTGACTAAGGAGAGCTTAGTGTACATTTAATAAAGGTGAGCAATCTCAAGACTCTAGGAATTAAAGCCCCCTTTCTTTTCTTTTCTTTCTTTTTTTGTCATCCATAGTGCTTAAGGCAGCAATAATCACAGAAGCTGTGGTTCAACCTGATGAGGATGATACAGAGAAAATATAATACGGTTCAAAGAACAACTTGTTCGTATCCTTTCTGGTGGTACTAGAGTTTGAACTGCAGGCCTTGAGCTTGCTGGGCAGGTACTCTGTTACTTAAGCCACACTTTTTTCTTTAGTTACTCTTCAGATAAAGTCTGACATTTTTTCCTCCAGACTGGTCTTAGGCCATAAGATCCTACTACCACTATGTGGCTGGGATTTCAGAAATGTACCATGCTCAGCTGTGTTGAGGTGGTGATCTTATTTAACATTTGTCCCAGGCTGACCTCCAACTGTGATCTTCACATTCTGAGTAGCTGGCATTACAGATGTGAGCCACCATTCCAAGCTCAAATAAATGTTTTATCACATGATGATAGAGGGGGATAAGTAGGGGTAGAGAGTGCATATAATTGAGAGGGTTTCTCTCCCTTTTGTGTAACTTCTGGAGAGATCATTCTTGCCAACAGCTTTAGTAGACCCCAAAATATTACTTTGTTGTTACTGTTTTGTCGACTATTTAAAAATTTTAGTTGTAATCAACATGTTACCCTGTAAGAGAAAAGGATTCACCTCTCTATCTTGAGGTAAAACAAAATGTATGGCATGTTTTGACCATTCATTTTTGGTATTTTAAGGCATATTATCTTTTAAGGTATATTATCGTTAACCATCTTCCCTGGAATATATCCCCATTCTTTATCTGCTATCATTCACTTATCAGCCAACCATTCATTCTTTTTCTTTCTATTCATTTCAATCCATCCTTTCTCCATTTTTTCTCTTCCTCCCTTTCTCCCCACCCCTCTTTCTTTCTCTTCCCCCCTCTCTCTATCCCCTGGGGCTTGAGTTCAAGGCCTGAGTTTTTATGCAAGTTATTGCTCAACCACTGACTGTGCCACACCCTTTTGCTGGTTAATTTAAGAGTCTCACAAACTTTCCTGTCCAATCTGATCTTGAACCATCATTCTCAGATCTCAGCTTCTTGCATACCTAGGATTACAAGTATGAGCAACTAGTGCCTAATTCTATTTATCCTTTTTCTATCCATGTGTATACACCTATATCTTTCATAGGAGTACTTACTAGTCTTCAAGTAGCATCCAGTTTCCTCTAGAACTGTGTTTTACATGTCTTCCTGTCTAACCAGTCCTTTTCTATTATCAGAAGTAGATCCAAACTTCAATTTCTACTGGAACCAACATACCAATGATATTTTTGCTTGGTGTATTATTTTTGGCTCCATGTTCTTTCTTTTCCCCCCTCCATTTTTAGCAACTCAACTGAGAATGACTTGCATTGTGGTCCTGCCTCTTTAACCTGTAATTCTGAACTTTTGCTTTCTGTGTAGCATCTACAGTCCATCCCTCCATACTTACATGTCATTTCATTGATTGATTAAAAATGATTCCCAACATCAGTTAAACTTGAACACTGCTGAATGCATCTTTTTAATGATGAGTTAACCCCTTGCCATTCTTCTCTGATATTATATTTTATTACTTGCTTAACAGTACTAATTTTATCTTGCCTCCTGACTTTCATTGGAAAATCTGTCCTCTTCCGTTTGTAAAGGACAGTAAAGTCAGTGGTGATGGTCTTTATGTTGACAAAGTAATGGACTCTGGAATTTGGTAAGTTAGAGTTTTGGTCCACCATTTAGCTTTTATAAATCAGGTAATTGACTTACCCTTTCTAAACTTTTATTCCTTTTTAGAAACATTGCTTACTTCATAAAGTTGTTGAGGAAATTTGATAACATGACACGATCAAAGAGCCTAGAACACCATAGCTTCTCGATCATAGATAAAATTAATTTTTTTATATTAGGTAGTAGTGCTTGTAACTTCTTTCCCAAGTTTGTTTATATCTTTGTTCTTCTGTATTCTTTTCCCAATTAGTTTGGAAGAAGAAATACATTCCTTTCAAGACTAGTTCTGAGAGGAAGAATGGGCAAAGACAGTCATTCTATTCAGTGTGCATATGTGGAAGTGGAACTAGGTAAATTGAGGGTATGGATGGCATTGGGAGAGATGGGGGAGAAAGATGAATGGGGTGAAATTGATCAAGATATATTGTAATCACAAACTGACATGTTCAATCAAAGCCCTTTTGTATAACTACACAAGGATAATAATAATAATGACTAGTTCTCCGATGCTGCATCCTAGATCCCCATGTCTTTGCTCTACAGATGATTTTCTTCCCTTTCTTGAGTGGCCACACATTCCTCATATGGGCATGTACCTCTGGATCTCTTCCTTTCCAACATCTTTTCTCTTTTCACTCTCCAGTCCTTTGCTCCCTGGCATCTCTATAACTCTCACAGAAACTGCTTATGACTATTCCTAGTGATTCTTGAATGGCAGCTTCACATAGAGCTGCACCTCAGCTCAGCTCTAGCACCCCATTCCTATAAAGCAGGAAGTTTCCACATTGCTTTTGTCTTACCTATTGAATAATGAGTGTCCTGCAGAGAGAGATTGGGTTTTATTTCTAAAGGTTAAGTTGAAGGACACACACACACACACACACACACACACACACACAGATAGCAATCTTGTTGAACTGCTGTGAAGACAATTACCTCAATGATAAAACTTGACACTAAAAACTTGCTCTTTTATACAATTTAAAGTTCTAGACATTTTTTCATTTAGTGCATCTTAACCAGGGCATCTCTGATATTGCCATCATCCACTAAGTTGATAGTTATTGACTGGTACCTTCACAAGCAATGTGGATTGAAATGTGAATAAGACCTAATATCAGGGCAGGCCATGATATCGCATGCCTGCCTATAATCTCAGCTACTTAGAAAGTGGGTATCAGGAGGATCTTAGTTGGAGGCTGGCCCAGGAAAAATGTTAGTAAGCTCCTAATCACAGCAAACAACCTGGATGTGGTAGTACACATTTGTAATCTCAGTTATGTGGGAGGTTGAAATAGGAGGATCATATCTGAGGCTGGGCTCAGGAATAAAGGTCAAGATTCTACCTGAAAAGTCAACTAAATCAAAAAGGACTCAAGGTATGGCTCAAGTGGTAGAATGCCTGCCTAGCAAGTATAAGCCCTGAGTTCAAACTGCAGTACTACCAAAAGACAAATAAACAAACACAGACAAAACCCTTTAAATCCAACACTGTCTCTGCCTTATGGGACTGATGGAAAATTCAGGAACTTATGAATTCTGTGTATTTATCCCTCTCCACATGACATATAAAATACTTATACTTTATAGCTTGGCAATTAGAATTCTTTGCAGGAGGAAGTTATACTAGAAAGTTTCTGTAATTTTCCACCTGGGTAAAAAGTATATTTTTTCCAGCCTCATTTACAATCAGGGATTTATTCAATGAATTCAATTTAAGTTTCAATAGTTTTCTTGTAAGATCTCCATATAAATGATTGGATAATATGAGTATAGATATGCTCAGTGCTTAAATACCTAGTACCTATGGGCTTCACTCAGTCCCTCCCTGGAGGTTTTGTGCAATGTCATATATCTAGAAAGAAGCCATTGGCATCGGAGGGGGGGCGGGAATCTAGTTTGGAAAGTTTTACTTTTGTAAGGTTATATGTTGATAATGAAATGTGAAAAATAATTCCACTTTGCAAGAGTGACTTTTAAAAATAGTCTATAGAAAACATATGTATAAACAGAAGTAGTGTATCATGGCTTCTCAATATGTGATTTTTCCATTCTGAGGTTTTTATATTTAGGTTCCTGAAAAAAAAGGATGTATATATTTCTTAACTCAGTATACTGCTATAGACTGAATAAGAGATGTATTGGAGACAGCCTTATCAAGATCGTTATGCAACTTCTGAAAAACTGAGGACCCTACTTTGGAAATATTTAAGATGATGTAATGAATTATCAGCTCAAGATAATTGTATGGCTTGTTTTGCAACTGGTAGTTTTGCAAAAGAACAAAATATTAGACCTGGCATTGAGGAGTTAAAAATACTATCAGAAAATGAATGTGATATCATCATCCCATCCAAGGTGCCAGAAGACCCTGTTAGCATCTACTTAGACCCACTGTCAATGTCAATGGGTTTTTATGTGTTTAAGATAAACTGGTGAGTCTTACCTTCTTCTTTGATACTTTCATGTATGTATTTCTCTCTCTTTCCTTCCCTCTTTCCCTCCCTAATTCCCTCCCTTCCTCCCTTCCTCCCTTCTTCCCTCCCTCCCTCCCTCCCTTTCTCTCTCTCTCTTCTGTCTCTCTCCTCTCTCTCTCTGCTCCATCTTTTCAACAGATTGGGAAGGGGCATGTTGCCTAAGACTTTGGCCACTGGGAACCTGAGGAAATTACAAAAAATCACTCAAATTTTACTTCTGAATTCACAGCTTGTACCCTATCTGATCCCCTAAAAAGGCTCAAAGGATTCATGTGGGGCAGAATGGAGGGCCTGTGATTGTGCTGCTAGTCTGTGTGAACCCACAGTTTGCAGTCATGATGACTTAACACTTCAAGAGAACCTTCTCCGTTCTCCTGCTACTGTTCTCCCTAGGATATGACCACTGCATCATTCCACAGGATTGTTGAGGCTGAGTAGAACTTCACTGCATATCTAGACCACATTTCCATCCACTGACGGGCACTGAGGCAGATCCCCCATCACTTAGCTGTGTGCATAAAAGGCCCTGCGTCTCTCTATTGAATTAATGGCACTTGAATTTGAAGGGGATATATTAAAACTGTGGAAATTAACAAGAAGAATTTTGTAGGACATTTTTCATTTAGTAGGAGTCTGTGATTTAAATTAAAGGACCAGTTTCCTAACTCAGTTAATTTCAGAGACTGGTCAGCAGCTAGAAGAAGGTGTTTCAGGCCAACAGAAATTTCTTAGGACTTCTCAAAGTCATATATGAATTATGTAGCCACGTCTGCTAACAACTTAGCTACTATTTGATGTTGGACAAGGGAAATTCCCCCATAGACATGAATTGGGTTTTCTTGCATTTATTAACCTTTAAAATTGACAATAACCACATGCTGGTGGCTTATTCCTATAACCCGCGTTACTCAGAAGGATAACTATTTGAGGTTAGCCTGGGTCAAAAGTTTGCAATACAGCATCTCAATCAATAGCTGAGCATAATAGCATGTACTTGTCATTTTAGCTACAGCAAAGTGGGAAGCTCAGATCTGAAGAATTGTTTTGTGCCTAAGCCAACCCAGGCCAAAGAAAAAAATGTTTGGAAGACCTCATTCTAACCAAAAAAAAGCTAGACATGGGGACACATGTCTGTCAAACCAGGCACTGTGGGAACTGCAAGAAATGAGACCCTATTTTAAGAATAGCTAGAGCAGGAAGAGTCCAGTGGCATAACTCAAATGATAGAGTTCCTCAAAACAACAAGCATGAAGCCCGGAGTTCAAACTGCAGTCCCACCAAAAATGAAACAAACAAATGAAAAATTAAAATACCAGGTAATGATAGCAATGAATGTTTGAGTTACTTAGATAAAAGCTTACTTTTCTTCTGACTCACTCCAGGCCCATGTATCAGCTTCCAAGGGGCACACATCTTGTTCTGTCTCTTTATTGAGACATCTCAGCATTAGGCAAGATTTTAGGATGAAAATGCACCTCCTGCTCAAGTGTCCTCAGCTTGTTGAATCTGTACAATGCTCATGGGAATTAAAACCTGCTTTCCATGACTGTGTTTGCTTGAGTCAGACCAGGACATGATATTCTGAACAGCCAAAATCGGCCTATATCATCAGCTCTATGGAAAACCAAGGAGAAGTAGAAAGCTCTTCAGCTTCTCCTCCTCACATAACTCTTCTGTAGGAAATAATTTTGCCCCAGACATTTTCATCTTTGCAAGAATGCAGATTTATAGGTTTGATTTGTTAATCAGGGTGATCTTTTGCTAATGTTTCATGGCTCGGATATAGACAGTCATACCGCAGACCCAGTGGTAAGATTAGTAATAAAGACAATATCATTAAGATCACTATATCAATATAAAAAGAGTTATAGAGTTAACATTTGTAAGGGGAAAAATTCCCAGGCTACCAGTTGCCTTTTCTGCCATCAAACCACTCACTGGCAATATTTTATATACTGGTATAGCTTATCTACCAGGACTAGTAGTGAGCATGAGTAAGACACACAAAACACCTGGTTAGCTTATAATCCTACTACCGCTCAGGAGATTTGAGGATTTGAAGATTGGGGTTAAAATCCAGCCCAGGCAGAAAAGTCCCTGATATTCTTATTTCTAATGAGGAAAAACAAAACAAAACAAAAGAGAAGTGGAGCTGTGTCAGAGTATCAGCCTTGAGCAAAGAAGTTAAGGGAAAGTTCTCAGATCCTGAGTTCAAGCCCCAGCACTGGCACAAAAAAAGCCCTACAACCAACCCAAAAAAAGAAAAGAAAGAAAGAAAGGAAGAAAGAAAGAAAGAAAGAAAGAAAGGAAGGAAGGAAGAACGCTCACTTGTGTCTTTTTTCTTTCTGTTTACTCATTTGACATTTCTCCCTCCTCCTCCTCCACCTTCTGATAAAATTTTATTATTTCTTTGTGACGCTGAATGGGCCTCTTCAGGGGCCTGTGCCCTTTAAGAGCCCAAGTGCTGTATTTGAACTTCGCTATCACCTAACACTTTCTGAGGCTGCTTGTCTTGAAATGACTTAATTTGCACTGCAGGACCAGCCCTGAACCCACAAATACTCCAAAAAGCCACACTGAGCCAAGGCAGCAGACCTATTACTAATTTTTTATTAAAATCCCTGAGGCACCCAACACAGGGCCCCAAAGCTGCTTTAATAATAGACAACATACAGCACATTTTTCTTGTATTGCCATGTAATCAAATCTGAGGCTCCGTTCACTTTCTTTGTTTTACCTAGAGGACCAGCTTCCAATTTAGTTGTGGCCTGCTCTAAACTGATTTTTCATTGTAATTAATGCCTACTTTGGCCTCAGCCACTTATACAACTTTCCATTAGAGGTTTGCAGCCATCCACAGAGTATTTTACTAACTTACCCTCACAGACCAGCAATAGCTGCAATTTTGTTAAAGTCTTTTTATTATTTCTTACAAAGAATTTTTAAATTGCTTAGCAAAATAGTTCTTTTTGAAATTTTTTTCTTTTTTTTTTTTGCTTCTTCCTGTGTAGTCCCTATTAAAATGTTTGAGCCAGGGTCCAAGTTGAGTAAACACACACACACACACACACACACACAATTTACCCCTTACAATGCCCCCCTCCTTTTCCTCCTTCCCCAAATCCCAGTCTATAAATGATTTCAGAAAGACTGAGGGAACTTATTTAGGCCCTAGTTCCGCTATGCCTCATTTTCTGCCCTTGTTTCATGCTGTCCGTTTTCTCCAAAATAGAATCTGAGGTTTAAGGTTCCTCAGCAGACGATGTTAGGAGACTTCTGCAAATATTCAAGCAGTAGCCTTCCTACCACAAACCTTAAAAAAGATTATGGCAGAGGACCCAGGGTCAGACTGAAGAGATGAAAAAGTATATGCCATGCCTTTGCTACTCCCTGGACCTTTCTTTGTTGGCTAGGCTGACATTTTCTGTGACTTTTCTTTTACAGCCTTGTTTAGACTGGCTTTCTAGAAAATTCCAGAAAATTCTGTTTTCTTTTTCACACCCGGGTATTACTAAATCATAGAGAACAGTTACTAGAAATTACAGCCCTCTGACTTCTTAGATAGCTCCCTTTCAACCTGAAGAAGTGGTTCTTAGGAGACTCGGTGAAAAAATGACGTTCATCATTGACAACATGTACTTCTACAGAAAGGAGTTTGGTGGAAACTCACTCCTCCTCTAAAGGTCTTTATTGAGTATATTCTGAAAGAAACTATGACATCTTTGTGTAACTCTTAACTGGTACATTGAAACAAACAACATTAGTCTACCCTATAGGTTTGGTGGGGAAAGAAATCTATTTTTTTGCTAATGAACAATGGCTTTCCTTATCATAACTAAGATAGGTGACTAAAAGTCTGTTAGCTATTGAATACAATAATCCTCTTTCTAATATTTTGTAGCTATTTCACCTTTGATAATACTTTATATTCTTTATGTTGTTGGCCTTTTAACTAACATTTATAGACTTGATTACATGTACCACACTAGTTGTACATGTAATCAAGGGGTTTGATGGGCGAGTATTTCTATGTCGTGTATTATCAAGGACAGGGCAACACTGGATTAAAACAACAACAACAACAACAAAAACCCACATTTGCAGGTTGGGGAAAATTGAGATCCAGATGTGTTTCCAAATCTCACTATTTTTTGACCAATAAGGCTAGCTGGTCTTCAGTAAATGTGACTCATCAAAATAATGGCAAATCCTTCTCCCTCTTTTATCCAACAAGGAACCTTGGCTATCTCAGATAAACAGAAGTGCTCATGGTATCCTTATTTTTTTCCCTTGCCATTATCATCGCTTGACCTCGGGGACCTGGACTCTCACTGGGTTTTTTGTTCATAGCTGATGCTCTATCACTGGAGTCACATTTCCAGTATAACATTTTGCTGGTTTATTGGAGACAGAATCTCACAGATGTTTCTGCCCAGTCTCGGTTTGAACCTTGATCTCAGATCTCAGCCTCCAAAATAGCCAGGACACTCTAGGTATCTTTTATATAAGAAATGAGTTTCAAATGCAGTAAAGGCACTGATTTGTGCAGAAGACTCAAAATCAGAAAATCTGTTTATAGTCTCATCTCATGGTCTCATGTTTGACTTCATACACATAAACAATATAAACTCATCTAAATGAGTGAAGGTAAATATTTAATTCTTCAGGAGATATGCTTTGCCTCTGAGTTGGAGGGGGTCTTATTCTAGCTAGAACGTATTATAAGTACTGAAAAATCAGAAAATACTTTTGACCAACATTGAGAAGACAGTTTCTCAAAGTTCAAATAAGACAAACATAATGGTAAATTTCACTCTTCTATTTTTTTCCCAGCCCTCTCTCTTGGTATGCATAACTAAAATGATTTCTCCTGCCTGCCTTTACTATTTTTTTTAAATGTGATCACTTATCATGCCTCCACTCATTCACCAGCTCCCCCTCCTACCTGCAACCAGCACCTCACCACCCCCATTGTATATCAGTTGGCACTTCATTTAAAGAACTGCCTGGCAGAGAATATCAGTGGCTGCCTACCTAGTGCCAATTCTGGCAAACACAGACAATTCTCTCCAGTTCTTTAGAAACATTGAGATGATTTTATGTCACCTTTATTTTCAAGTTAAAACAGGAAGCTTGACTCTCTGTTTTAGAGTGTCACAGAAGAACAATTGGAAAAATCCTTTTAGTCGAGTTTTCTGATATGTGTGTGTGTGTGTGTGTGTGTGTGTGTGTGTGTGTGTGTGTGTGTGTGTGTTCATAAGATGAAGGACATGGAAGCATTCTATTTGGGTCATTGACAGATGTTAGGATTTTCTAACAGAACAATTGAATATCCTATTGGGTGCCCAACCAAAACATCCCTCACCAGCCATTTAAGGGGAATCGGATGGACTTAGCATAAATGCATTTTGTTTCCATGTGAATTGGATATTTTCTTGTCTTCCTGACACAAGGCAAGATGCTAAACATTGGACAGGGGTTGGATGATTGTGGTTGGGCTGGGCCAAATGGCATGAGTACCTAGCTCTTCAGAGTCCTACTTACAATACTGAATACAACTGCCAGGGCTCTTTCAAGTATTGAAATGCTCTGGCACCCACTAATTTTAGTGTGAAAAGACTGCAGGGATAATCTAACTCACACCCTGACTTTGAAAATGAAGGAAATGAGACCTAAACAACTGTATCCAATGACTCCAGATTTCATGACTCAATGGCAAGTCCACTGTAAATGGAACCCAGATCCCTTAAAATGTCCTCCCTCTGCACGAATAGTACCCAGGCCTACACAGGAGAGAGAAATGTTAAAGTTAGAAAAGTAGTTTAGGGTAATACTGAATGTGTCAGTGGTGAAAACTCCATCATGAATCTTCAAATTACTTCAATTACTGTTAAGAGCAGCCATTTGAAATAGCCTAGTCCCTCACAAACCACAACTTGTGGCTGTGATTGGAGTTAGCAAAATAAAACTCACTGAAAGCTGTGGAATAACAGGTGGTAAAAGATATGGGAAAAGTAAGTAAACTAGGGGAGTCAATCTGAATAAAAATCTGTATAGGTGTATATGGAATACCACAGTTAGGCCCTTTTGAACAAATAGCACACACTTACAAAATACAGAAGTTAAAAATGGAGGACAGAAAGGCAAAACAGGCCTTTTTGGGGATGGGGGGTACTGTGGAAAGAGAAAGGACAAATGGAAAGGATGGAAGAGATTATGATCAAATTCTTTATGTACCTGTGTGAAAGTAAAATAATGAAGCTTGTTGAGACTGGTTTGGAAAGGGGAAGGGTGGGGAGGGAGAGAGGGAATGGTGAAGGGAAGTTCTACAGGCAGGTAGAGCAGAGAGCATCCTGTGCTCTGCATTGAGCTATATGAACCTCACCTCGGTCTCCTCTGCTTCTTGCAATGCAGATTTTTGTTTACAGGAGTTATATGTTCACTGGTGTCCCAGGCAATTATGATTCAGGAGATTGTGACACAAATATATTGATATTCTTAATTAACTTGTGAGTCTTTAGTAATTTTTTTCTCTTTCCACGTTTCATGCTTCCTATATATAACATTGAATTCAGGATCATCCCTCTATGAAAGAATGCAAAAGTCAAGGATATTTATTTATTTATTTCGGGCCATGGGGTTTGACCTCAGGGGCTCGGTGGTGTCCTTGAGCCTCTTTGCACTCAAGGCTAGTGCTCTACCACTTGTGCCACAGTGCCATTTCTGGCTTTTTCTGAGTAGTTTATTGGAGATAAGGGTCTCATGGACTTTTCCGCCTGAGCTAGCTTCAAACTGTGATCCTCAGATCTCAGCCTCCTGTGTAGGTAGGATTATAGGCGTGAGCCACCAGTTCCTGGCTCATGGTTTATTTTTGAAAGTTATTTATTTTTACTTTGGTCTACATCGCCAAATTGAGACACAATTGGTAAGAAGGTAATTCAGAATTGAGCTATTGAGTTGGAAGAGTTATTGACTTTAGAAAACCCACTGGTAACCAACTTATTTTCCTTCTTTCCAGTATTCCTTGTATGTGGATTTCCCTTTTGTGTATGTGTGTGTTGGAGACAGATGGCAACTTTGCAGCGTGATGTTAGTAGAAGAAGTGTTTGGGAAGGGAAGAGGAAAGGCAAACAAGAAAAGCAAGCCTTGAATAAGCAATTTTTCTTAAAAGGAATACATTCTGGGACAGTTTATTTTTGTGATCTGCCTGGAATTTGGGGACAATGTGCTAGAATTCTCTTCTTGCTTTCAGCTGGCAAGCTGCCAGAAAAGGTGGAGTCTTGAAAAAGAGACACAATGTTTCTATTAAAATAAGGCTTTATTGAAAGCAGGACCAAAGACTAAAGTTAGTCCTTGGCTTTTTTTAAGGCACTGTGGCTGAGTCTATGTGAACACTGAAATGGAGACTGGAAACTATTATCCAGTTTGGCACTGGAGCTCAAATATCCAAGAATATTCAGATCATTGCAGGCCAACTAGTGGTTTGCTTTTTGGAAGAGAATATGAATTATTTGGATAATATCCTTAATTTCTCACTTTATTTATGGCATAAATGAGGTTTATATTTGCACTAAGGGTGAGTTGAATGTATTCTCTCATTGCAGAAATATTTCTCTGTGTTTGTTCTAGTCAGTTGAGGGTTGCTACTGTGAATGCTTATAAGAAAAGAGCTCCGTATGGCTTACAGACCATCCTGGACTCTGGTCATAACAAACTCTTTTCCCCACATTACAGTCTCTGAAATGTGTAGGAGTAGCACCTAAGCCGGGCTGATTCTTATGGAATCCAAAAGCAAATACTTCTTAGTCACAACAGTGGTTGCTATTTTAAAATATATTTTAAATATTAATTTTTGAAATTATTTTACATAATATTGAATCAGTGTTAGAACTGTTCCTGCTTTCCCTTTGCTTCCATCTCTGTTCCATGACTTTCTTTGGACAAACCTCTCACATGTAATGATGGTATTCTTTAATGCTTATTGGGCCTTAGTATGTGTAAAGTGTTGCACTAAGTTTACGACCAATCTCAATTAATTCTCATAATTTTATTAGGTTAATACTGTTGTTACACTATTTATGGGCAAGGAAACTGAGAATATGAAATGGTAAGGCTCCCATTAGAGATTCCCAATTCTAATGAATGGCAGAGAAAGCCTTTAAGCTTATAAATTACTTACTTTCGTTAACAAAAAATAAAAAATGTATGCATTGTAGGGTCTAGAAAGTTGCCAGACATTGGGAATCTGAAAGAAAACAGGCTAGAGAGAAAAAAAAGTGACTTAAAACATAAAGATTCACTGAGAAACATCAAATAATGTAAGATATAATTTATTCATGAATAGTAAGGCTAATTATTGTAAAGATGTCAATATTCCTAAATGATTTTAATAAATGTAGTACAATCCTAAAAGTAGATTATCTTATTTAACTTATCAAAGGGAATATTAAATTCATTTGGAAAAAAATGTCTGTAAGTATAGCAAAAAATACACAATATGTTTTGTTAAAGGCAAACAGAATTCTCTTGCAATGAAAACTACTACCCCACTAAAACAATGAAGAGTGTAGCATGTGGATATAGAAAGGGGAGTAGACAGCATTGAACCCAGAACAAGTCTACAGGAATTTTGAGTATGGGACATACAATATCAAGTGTCTAGCAAAAAGAATAGCCAATCAATAAATTTTATAAGAAAATTACTTACAATTTGGAAATATAGATACCCAATATTCCCTCTTTTCTTGTGCTATAACAAATTAATGGCTTAATGCAATAAATTAAAAAAAGCTATTGAAGAACGCATTGTCATTCAATGTGCTTTAATTTCATTGGATTTTTCTTTATCTCTAAAACATTTTGAAATGACCCTATCAAAGACCCTCTAGAACCAAGCTATTGGCTGATCAATTTGATTAGCAGTTAAGAAGTATAAATGGAAGATAAAATGAGTCTTTTCTTGTTATTCAGCCCTGGTAATAAATGGCAAGTACATATTTTTTCTGAGGCTTTTATTCTTAGAAAGAAAGCAAAAGGATATAATAGGTTTTTAAAATACATGCTGCATAATTTATTCTGACAAACAGATGTATTTTGTTGTTGTTATTATCATTTGATGAAATACTTTAAAATTAGTCCAAGGTGGTCCATTTTCAAATATAATACACACAGTACATCTAGCAGTTAACAAAATTTGGATGTGTAGCATAGAATGGTCATTATTTTTACTGAAAAAAAATAAAGGCACTAATTACTTACAGACAAGATACTTAGCACAAACAGATAAGCTTCAAAATGAAAAATTCTCGGTTTATGATAATTATGTTCTCTGCTTTGTTTTCAGAGACTGATAATTTGAGGCTTTAAAATCACCAGGAAGCCATTAATTGGAATTCTTCAATAAAAAATAAATTACATAGAAGTTCATGATGAGTTGTAAAGGCAGAGAGACTGTATTATACAGTGAGAGACACTGCTCCACTATTTATAGCTGTGTACAGATATGTCTAACAGAAAACTGTAAGGAATTAGAGATGTGCAGATAGCAATTATTCACAGATCCAAACTTTCTACAGATACTTCAAATAACAGTGTTTAGCTGATTTCTTCACTAGTAAAGGAAAGGGTTTAATTTGAAACAGGGTTTTGCTAACATGTTGCCTCTTGGTTTCAACATTTGCCTTGGCTTTCTAAGGTCATGTTAGATCAGAGCTATAGGAGGGGCGAATCTTCAGGTCACGTGGTATAGTTTAGCTCCATGGGAGAATACTTTAGTCCTATGTCTTCTTTTCACTGAAGGAATAGGTTGCTCTAGCCACCCAGGTGAGTCTTTGTCCCTTAATTCTCTGTAAAGAAAATAAAATCTCTGTAAATGTTAATCTACCTTGCTCAGAGCTGGAGGCAAGCGGTAGGGGCATTACAGGAGTGTCATCTCTTTGGGATGAAATAAGATTGGAAAAGCCTGTCTACTCTGAGTAAAAATGAGAAGGAAATAAGAATAACTTCTTGAGGTTTGGGTACTATGGGTGAAGGTCAAGTTGGATATCATACATACTACTCTAAGATTACGTAGTTCATATGGCTCTGATACCCAAGTCTGGATGTTTACAACCTTCTTATTTGATTCTGAGAGAAAAAAAAAAACCCAAAGCTAGCATACAAACTTACTGTGTAGGGAAGGAGAAGGATTTCTGAGACCATCCTCTGGGAAAGAGAGACTAGTGGGGCATAAGCATCTAAGAAGGAGGTTGAGTTCAATTTAAATTCCTTAGACTATTACTTTCATTATTAAACCAAAAACCTTCTACAGCATGTGCTACAATCTCTTCTGAATTGTAGAAGATTCAGGTAACAGTGACCTTAATAATTAGTATCAGAAATTATTGGACTTACTGGAGAGACTGGTCAGAAGCACATGAGGCAATAGTTTCATTCATCCTATGGGATGAACATGGATTTTTTTAATCATCTGTATCTGTTAGATATGCTATGCTTCAATAAGAAATCATTTCAAAATCTCAGTGGCTTGACACAGCAGAGATTGGCCTCTCTTTCTTTTCCCATGTCCAGCACAGGAGTTTCTCTTCATCATAATCATTCAGGGACCATGGCTGATGGATGCTCCCTCGGTGAGCACCACAGCAGGGAATGAGGAACAGTGTTGTACCTTAGAGCTGCTACTCGGAACCAATACAGAATATATTCACATCCTACTGGCTAGAGCAACACACATGACTGCCAAGTTAAGGTGATGACTACCAACTTAAAAGCAAAGTAGACAAGTACAATTTTATTATAAACTTGGGTAGAAGATGAGAATATCTGAGAATATTCCTTATGAGTTTGTATGTTGAGTTTCTGATGGTTCCTATAGCAAATTATAATTTTAATGTAATAGAGATTTTAAAAGCCAAGATTAGCTTCACAGGTCCAAAATGAAGGCATTTAGAAGCTCTAGAGGAAAATCTATTGTTTTTCACCCCCACAATGGTTACAGTGGCACTGCCTTCATTTCTTGACTTGTGGTCTCTTTTTTCAACTTCTTGGAGAACAGTGTAACACCTTGCTTCAGTCATTGCGGTATTGTTTCTTGAAATGTACAGAAATCAATTCTGTCTCTGCATTCCTCTTATAAGGACTTGTCATTCATTATCTTCAGGACTTAGCTGAATAATGCATGGTAGTCCCTTCATCTCTATCTCAAGATTCCTAACTTAATCACATTGGCAAAGTCTGTTTTGCCATATATTGTAACATTGAGAAGTTGTACAGGTTAGGATCTGGTTATCTTTGGGCTTATTATTTGCCCTACCTGATTGCCATGTGCAAAAGCACTAACTGTGATTATGTATCCATCAGTTAACTGACTTCCTAACCACATTCATGTATAATTCTCTGAGGCTTAGCTTTCTCATTTCTACAATGAAGTTTTAAAATGTCTGATAGTAGTTGTAAGGATTAAATGCGTTATCCATACATATGTTCTCTTCAATGACTTTTGACATTCTTAAGATTTTTGTTTTGATAATAATCTGAAAGAATTTGTACACATATACTGTCACATTCGCATTCTGGATCATCTGGGTGACTGACTAGTGTTGTTCCTGTATTCAGTGTCTGGATTTTCATCTCTTTGGGAATATATAAGCACCCATGATTATCCCTATTTGCTAGCTGATTCCACTGTGCTTCTCAAATATTATTATACATTAGAAAAATCTACTGTGCCAATGTCCTATGTGCAGACATTCCAATGTAGAAAGACTAGGGTAGAGTTAAAGAATATGCATTCTTACCTCTACTAAAGCTGATTTTTCTTGAGTGCTCTATTGGCCTTTTTTGAGATGCAATGACCTGGTCTACTTGTATGAATAATTTTAGACTATGACATAGAGAGGTCAAAATGAGAGCTGAGCCTCTTTAGTGACTACACTCCTACACTCAGAACCTACAGCTAGCTCTTCCTCATAATGCAGACCTAATTCACAAGTTCAGCAGAATTAATCCTGGAAGGAAGAGGATTTAGGGAAGCATTTTTTAAAACAAATTTTAAACTTTTTGAAAGGCTTCATGAATTGATAGGCAAAATGAATAAATTAAGATCAACATCTATATTTTAAAGTTCCAGCAGTATAGATATAAGAAGAAATAAGAGAAAAATCCCTGCAAAGGGGTGAGAAGATCTTCAGTATACTTGTCCTCTTTCACATAGAGAACAGCAGAGATAATATCTTCAAGGCTTTAAAGGAACCTAGTCCAAACAACTTTTAAGTGGGGCAACTGAATACAGATTTTTCAAATGACCTTCAGACTTGTTTTGGAAGATCTACTCAAGTATGAAATCAACCAAGAAAAACAGTATATAGAGCAAAGAGGCTAACCATGGTGGTAGGATGTAATATTTAGAAAAGAAACTAGCACAATGTACATTCAAAGCTAAGTAGCTCATATAGATTGGCCATTGACCAATTTTGATAAACACATTGGCCATTGGAATGAACTGAGCAGTAAGGAGAAGGTGATGGTCAATATAAGGAAAGAGAACTGTGCTGAGGTTTTGTCATGTTGAAAAGAATGAATGGTGGAGGAGAGGAAGAGGAACAAATGGAGGAAAAGGACAGGGACAGGCGGAGAGAGAACACATGGTCGCTGAAATACAAATACACTGGGCTCTATCTCAAAATGTCATTAATGACTTTACATGTGAATAAATAGATGTTTTTAAATACTTGTTCATACCCTTAGATATGTATTTAAATGTTTTTTCTTTCATGCATTTGTTTCTAATGCATTTATAAGATTATTTCTTTGTTGCTTTGTATGTCCCTCCCCCACAGTATAATCCCTGCTTTCACTATATTTTTTTATTTTATTTTTATTTTTTGTGAACATACTGTACAGAGGGGTTACAATTAAATGGGCAAGATAATGAGTACATTTCTTATCAAGCATTGCAGCCTCCTCCTTTGTTTACCCTTACCATCCCTTCCCAGCCTCACCCCCACCCCCCACCAAAGTTGTAAAGTTCGTTTTCAACATGACAACTTGTACTTCTCATTGTTGCAACAGGTCCACCTGTATCCTTAAACGACTTGTTTTTCCCCATCTCCTCCACAAATTATACCTACATCAAATATAGTGAAAGCAGGGGTTATACTGTGGGGGAGGGACATACAAAGCAACAAAGAAATAATCTTATATATGCGTTAGAAACAAATGCATGAAAGAAAAAAACATTAAAATACATATCTAAGGGTTCATTTTCCTAACATCACATTATCTGACCTTTCTGCTTGACTCATACATATACTAGATATTGCAAATAAGGGAAACCATGGGACCTATGTTTCCATAGAATTCCATTGTGTATATATACCACATTTTCTTGATCCATTCATCTACTGAGGGGCATCTGGGTTGGTTCCATATCTTAGTTATGGTAAATAATGCTGCAATAAACATAGTTGTGCTGGTAGCTTTAGTGTGGTCTTGGCAGGGGCCATGCTAATCTTCTCTGTATCGTTCCAAATTTAGTATATGTGCTGCCGAAGTGAACATGCTTTCACTATATTTGATGTTGGTATAATTTGTGGAGGAGAAGGGGAAAAACAAATCGTTTAAGGATACAGGTGGACCCGTTGCAACAATAAGAAGTACAAGTTGTCATGTCGAAAACGAACTTTACAACTTTGGTGGGGGGGGGAGGATTGGGTGGGGGGGGGAGGGAAGGATTGGGTGTGGGGGTGTGGGGGGAGGCTGGGAAGGGATGTGAAGGGGAAACAAAGGAGGAGGCTACAATGCTTGATAAGAAATGTACTCATTATCTTGCCCATGTAATTGTAACACCTCTGTACAGTCTGTTCACAATATAAATAAATAAATACTTATTCATAGTTGGCTACTGCTGCTATATAGACACACCAAGTTATAAAATGGTAGAAAAATATATAAGGAAAGTGTCAATTATAAAAGAAAACATTCATTATTGATGTGAGGCTTTGAATATGGAATGCCTCCCACAGGCTCCTGTCTTGAAGCCTAAGTTCCCCCGTGCTATTTTAGGAGGTGATTGAAGCTTTAGGAGGTAGAGCCTAGGTGGAGTAAATAGGTCACTTCTGGCAAGTCCTTAGAGGCTGTCTTTTGTTCCTTAAATTGTTTCTATGGGGTATATTATCACAGCAACACAAAATCTAATAGAATTGATATAAAGCAAAGACAGGTGAAAAATAAATGCATTACTCACAACAAATGTATTGGGTATACATTAAAGATATCATTAGCCAAGGAAATCTAATATAAAATAAAAATACCAGGAGGAAATGACAAAATCCTTAATCAGAGACAGAAGTAGTAACACACTGTTCTAAAGAAACAAAAAGTATTAAGTGAACAAAAATTAATTAAAACTACTGGGATTTAAATAACATTCAAAATATACCTTTGTTAATGTTATAATACTATTAGAAATAAACATACCCAATATATGGAGCATATTTGAAATTGAACAGTGTGTTAATTGATTAGGGAATCTCAATAAAGTCATAGGATTTACTTGTCCAAATTTCTGACTAAAGAATATTAACATTAGAAATGAAACAACAAAAGAGATGGTTAAAGTTCTGTTTCCTTCAAAGTTAACTTCAGAATAAGTAAATTTTCTTATTTCATGACCAAGGAATTGCCAGATATAATAGGGAAGCCAGGTGAGCCCTGAAGACATAGTACTAAGTGCAGTAGACCAATCAGAAGACAAATATTGCATGACTACTTGTAATCAAATTCATAGACTCATAGCATAAAATGGGGAGTTGAGGGAAAGGGGAAATGAATTGCTAATCCAAAGTTGTAATATGTTATTAAACAGAACAAAAATCCTAGTGCATTGCAGTCATTCATTATCTATAGTCAACAATATGATATTCATTGTACATTTTAACCTTTCCTAAGTGAATAAATTTCACTTTGTCTTCTCATAATAAAATAAGAAAATACATTAGAAAAGAAATTATGAAAAGATATGTAGAATATTATTCCTATACTTTTGGAAATTTAAATGACATTTTCTAGGATCTGCCAAATAAATCTGGTCAAATGAAATTTAAAAATTCTAACAGACCGTTAGTAGTAATAGAAACTTAAAAATGTGTCACAGTTCTGGCTTTATGAACAACATTAGATTCAGAGAATTTTAAAGTGGACTCTACCAAAAATTTAAGGCACAGATAGTTCTCCTGTTTTTCAAAACTCCTTTCAGAACATTAAAAATTATGGAAAATACCCAAATGATATAACCACAAGAATAAAATTGTTGACCAATATTACTTAATATCATAGATGTAAAAACCCCAAATAAAATGACAAAGCAAAATAAAATAAAATAAGCTCAGCAATATTCCAAAAGAATGATAGATGATCATCTATTATGCTTATTCTGATAGCTCAGAAATATTTGGAAATATTCATATTTTCAATCTGTACTAACAGATTAATGACAAAATGATTTATTAATTCTGGAGGAGGGATTTAATAATAAGCACCACAAAATTAACATGAATTTTTCATTTTATCCCCTTCCTTTGGTGTTGTCTGTTAAAATGTAATGTGTTTATACCTTTTATTCCCAGAAATTCCATTTGTAAATTTCCACCCCAATGCCAACACAAAAGCCCAATTTAAGCCCCAGTACCAGAAAAAATAATAATAAAAGCAGTGTAGTCCATATAGAGGAGGGCCTCATTATCATGGGAGACCAATGAGAGCAGAGGGTCAAAGAGGGTCAGAGACAAGAGAGTCAGGAAAAACCCTGAATGCTCAGCACAGAACTGCAGATGCTTGATTCACTTTTTCCACAATGCTACCCAATGCTACCCAACAATGGCACCTTTCGACCCCCCCTGTATCATTGGAATCAAGCAGATTGCAGGCCCCTTTAGGCTTGGGAGGACTCATAACTTTCACCTTGTTTTCTTTTTGCATCATTTGCTTTGGCACATATTTGCACAAAATTAAGGGTAAGGAAACAGTGGATTCCACAATGGTTTAACTGATGTAGATGCAGGAGTCACTGAGAATTGCTCAGCCTCAGCTGAATGTGTGATGCACATGCAGGAACTGAAATTATTTTGTTTTTGAAATTTCTTTTTTTTCTACTTGTTTACTTTTTTTTTTTTTACCTTACTAGCTCAATCCATGTACTAAATCCATGAATAAGGTGCTCTTAGTGTAGGCATGAATGATTCATGATGAAGCAAAAATAAAGCCTAGGTATATAAATTCATGTAGAAAACCCTGTGATGGATACATACCAAATTGTTACCTTTTATCTCTGATGAGGGAAACAGGACTGGGTTGTGGAAGTAGGGGGTGTTCTCCCCATTTATTCATTTTTTATTAATAATTATGACTAAATGTGCTTCTATAAAAATAACCACAAGACTGTAATTCAAATACTGTAAAATATTGTAAAAACTATTTTAAGAAAATCTCAAAGGAAGGGGAGCTTTACTTCAAAATCACCTCACTGGTTCTGCTAGGACAGGTAAAGTACATATTTATTTCCTCTACCAAAGAAAGCAATCTACCCAGGTGCCAGTGGCTTATGTCTGTTACCCTAGCTACTTAGGAAGCTGATACCTAAATATCTCAGTTCAAAGCCAGCTCAGATAGATAAATCCACAAAACACTTATCTCTAATTAACTAGCAAAAAACTGATGCTCAAGTGATAGATCATCAGTCTTGGGCAAAAAAGCCAAGCAAGCAAGAGCACTGGGTCTTGAGTTCAAGGCTCAACACAAGGAGGAGGGGGAGGGAGAGGAGAAAAGGAGGGAAGGGGGGAAGAGGAGGAAGGGAAACAGGGCTGGGGGAGATTGGAGAGTAAGAAGAGGGAGGGGTAGGGAGGGAAAGGGAGTAGAGAGGTGGGAGGGAGAGGAGGGAGGAAGATGGAGAGGGAGGGAGGAAGGAGAGGTTAAGGAGAGGATGGAAGAGGGAGGAGGAGGAAGGAGGAAAAGGAGGAAAGGGAAGAGAAGGGGAGGGAGGAGGAAGAGGAAGATGGTAATCCATCAGTTGTTTGAAACACAGTAAAACCATTCCTCTCAAGGCAAGACTGCAATGATTGGATTTTGTCACTGTAAAATACACGAGATAGATGATAGAGTAAACTCAGTGGCTTTCCACCAAAGAATGCTTTAGTGGCTTGGTTCTTATCTCTCATGTTCCTCCCTGTTCTAAAAATGATTTAAGCTAGCCATGAGTTGGTTGAAATAATGATTCTAGGCTAACCCTTGCTACTGTCCTTGAAATTCTCAGCATTTGACTCTTCTGCTTTCCATCTCTTCCAAATGCCTAGGTTTGCAGAACTTGTTGAAGCTTTTCATAATGCTTTATTTGTGGTGTTAATTCCTCCATTACTTCCATTGATAAATTCACATTTTTTCATGCCCTAGTGACACAGTCAGTGTGAGTCTATGAAGACAGGGTAACAATGTCAAGGTAAAATGAAGCACTATTGGCCAACGTTTGTGCAGAACATGTTTCAGTGCCAAGATGGAGTGGGCAGAGTCAGGGACATTGCCACACAATAATAATATTGGGTCTCTGCAAGCACAGAAATAGCTCATAATTCTTGTTGAATAAAACTCACAGTAAATCACATAAAATCAATGGGTAAGAGACCCTGGGCAGATTAAAAATCATCTCCACCCTTTCATTAATAAGGTGGCTGCAGTCTAGGGTTGATTGTTGACACAGTTAACTTTGAGAAAGATATTTTTATTCACTGAAAAGAAATTTTCCATAACAAGACATTACCTTCTAGTTCTTTTATGAATCTCATTGTGTGTGTGTGTGTGTGTGTGTGTGTGTGTGTGTGTGTTGTCATTGATCATTGAGGAAGGAGGGGGAAAGAGAACAGAATACCATTGAACTTACAGCTCTGGCCAGGGAGTTGCTTTCTGATATCCTCTAATTGTTCTCAGTATATTCTGTCTTACTTCAAAAATTCTATACTCAAAGTGGGCACTGGTGGCTCCTGCCTATAGTGCTAGCTAATCAGGAGGCTGATATGTGAGAATCATAGGAACTAGCCTGGGCAGAAAAGTCCATGAGACTCTTTATCTCCATTTAATCACCAAAAAGCCAATAGAGAAGGCGTGACTCAAGTGGTAGACAGCCAGCTTTGAGCAGAAAAGGCTAAGGGACAGTCCCCAAGGCCTGAGTTCAAGATTCAGAACACTCCCATCCCCCATATCCATAAGGAAACTAACAACAAAATCCTGTGGGTTACAGGATGCCTTTTGCAACTCTGGACTGGACTAGAGATAGCAAAGCTACCTCAGGGTTTTGAATTCTATGGCAGATAAGGTTCTAGGAGAACAAAAGTAGCACCAAAGAAGTTTGATTGTGGAATGCTGTCAGGAAGAAAACCAAGAGGGTGGCAGTACTTAGTGCTGCATCACATAAACAGCGCTATAATATAATCACATGGCCTTGCAGAACTGTCTCCCATTCTGAATAAGGTACAGGTTCTTCATAGCCATCCCTGGCATTGGAGATTGGCTACCCCAGGAAAAGGCCTTGATCTTAAAGGAGGTGGTTCATTTCAGCCAAGCCCTTTCACAGGGGATTCTCAGCTGTCTGTCATTCACTACACACCCATCAGCTGGGGCATCCAGTGCCTCCGTCTTGGAGTCTATACTACCTAATGTTAGTTAATGGTAGTTAATTCTCCTGTTAATCAGATCTAACCTAAGTATTATTTATTGGAATACTGTTGCATTATCATGTATGTCAGTTGTTACTCAACCTGCATATGAAGCAAAAAGATGGAACTCAAGACTAGGTCACTTCTCTCTCTGAATTCTATGTACAGCAGATTTTCTTGCTGCAAAGTTTTAGGCATTGGTGTTTAAAATAGAAGTGTGACAATTGATGCAGCTTCTCCTTCAGTCGACAAGCCCACTTCGGTCTCTTTCGTGTGCTTTTGTTTAAGCCTCTCTTGGGTGGTTCGGGTGAAAGGAGGTCACATGCATCTTTGACAGTCTGAAATTTTCAGGAACAGCTCCAAAATTTAATTAAGTACTGATTGTCTTCTATGCACATGAGAGAGAAGAAGGAAATCTTCAGAAATAACAGAATTAAGCATGCTCTATTTTGTAGCCTTGTAATGACCTCCAGCAAATGCCTGACCTAGTTCTGCAGGCCTTGGGTCCACTTGCATGAACGAGATTCCTTAAAAAGCTGACTCCGAAATCAAAGTCAAAAGCTGGCACCATCCATGGTAATGGAGCAGCGAGGGATGTCCTGTACTATGGATAGAAAAGACAAAATTTAAAATAAAATGAAAATTGCCTCCAGTCACTTAATTTAGAGGCAGCACAGATACTAGACAGCATTGCAGTCTGATGGTACCTTGAATTAAAAGAACTAATGTGTAACGGATTTTTCTTATTACCTTGATTGTGTTGGAAACAGATATTCTCTAGCTGCAGTAAAGATTAAGGGAGGTGACTCCTACCTCTGCCCCCCTCCTTCAAAGAAAAGTTCACTGCTAAGCAGGGCCCTGTAAAGGACTCAAGTGCTATGCATGACAGAATTGCACCTTTTCTGTTCCTACGAAGCACCTCTGAGTCATGCTTCCAGCCTTGTTTTTTGGTTGATTATTTTTGAAATAGGGTCTCAATTCCTGCCTAGGGTCAAAGGCCTTCCTTATAACTATTTACTTGCGTTAGGCTTTCCATCTTGCTGGGATCACTGGTGCATCCAAGGTTACCTAGACTCACAGGTCCCAGCTGTCCTAGAGCCTTGTTCCTCTCAATCTCAGTTTTCCCTGTAGCTTGTGGTGATAGACATATATTACTCCACGCTGCTACCTGCTCAGATGGAGTTTTGTGGACTTTTCTGCCCAGGCTGGCCTTGAGCCATGATCCTCCAGATCTCAGCCTCCCAAGTAGCTGGAATTGCAGGCATGAGACAATACCAACCCAGCTAGAGTCCTTATGGGTCAGCAGTGACAATGTTTTTGCTGTGTTACATAGGAAACCAAGTCCATATCAACAAAAGAGCATCTCGTGTCAGGGAAGTCTTAAATTCTGAGTGGATTGAAGTGTTGATTCCTTTGACTCATAGGAAGAGGCCCAAGAAGATCCTTTCCTACCTCGTCAATCCTCTTGTAAATCAGTACATACAGGCGGCATTTATGCCAATGTGGCTTGTTGATGGTGACTTCAGAAGTGTTCCATGTCCAAACTCAGACCCACACCAAAAAGGTTCCAATGGCCCAGTGCCAGTGGCTCAGGCCTATAATCCTAGCTACTCAGAAGACAGATCTGAGGAACACTGTTCGAAACCAGACTAGCCTGGAAAGTCCATGAAACTCTCATCTCCAGTTTACCACCAGAAAACCAGAGGTGGCGCTGTGGCCCAAAGCGGTTGAGCACTAGTCCTGAGTGAAAAACTCATGGACAGCACCTGCCCAGGCCCTGAGTTTAAGCCCCATGACCGACAAAAAAAAAAAAAAAAAAATCCAATTATGTACATTTGGTAAATGCTGTTTCCCAGATGTATATTAAAATACCATTAACTTCCTACTTAAAAAAAAAAAAAACCCTGGTGAATCTGGATTTTTAAAATCTTATTTCAGTTACAGTGCTCCTTTTTGACAACATAGTTATAACTCCTCCATCCTTCCTCCCCCAAATGTACTGTGCATCACAGTTTGGGAAATGTGACTTGAGCTAGCTTGCCAGGTTGTTCAGGCAGATTACAACCAGGGCAAGATTATAACCACTATAGGAGTCTCTTTTCAAATCCAACCTCTGTCTTCTCCAGGAATCATCTGATCACTTCATAAAAGGGGCTCTCAGAAAAAATGATTTCTCATAATTAGTAGGCAAATCACTCTCTTCCATTCCTCCCTTTCTCCTTTCTGGCTTTTCCCACCTCTGTTCTGTTTAAACGATTGCAGATGCTTCTTTTTCTCTATTTTGCCACTTCCTTGAACGGCAGAGGATCATTCTAGCTTTCTGATAAACTCTCAGCATGTTTCAGGTGTCTTCAGGTATCCCCTCTGTTTTATTCAAGGAGAGCCATCAATAAATATAAAGGGATAATTGAAAAATGTAACATTAAGAAGTAGACAGTATTGACACTCCGTTCTCAAAAGGTATGATTAAGAACCCAGGACATTCTGAGGTAGAGAAATCCTGGGCATGGGATTATAGGGAGTTAAGAAATGGTTTTTATGTCTACCTGGAACTCAATCCAGGAAGTATGGGACTCACACAATAGCACTGACATTGGTTCTCAATAAATATTCATGTATGAATATATTCCCTAGAAGCAAATCACTGTCCATTTGACTACTGCCTTATTCCTTGAGTCAAAAGGTACAAGAAATTTTCATTAGTTTCATCTCACATCAGTTTTTTTACCCCCTAAGGACACTATCAATTCTGAAAGCCCTTGAGAAGATCCCTGAGGTACATTGTTTCTTGCTTTCACCACTTCCCCGCTTATCAAGTTTTCTTATTTTGGTCCCTTGAAAAACATTGTAACAGCCTCTTACTGTAAATAGTGGCTACTACCCTCAAATTTACCTCTCCCCAAAGAAAGACACGAAGGCGGCTCCAGAGTGAAGTATAAGGAAGAGGTAGTAACTATTACCCCACTAGGATCCATATGGCATTATAAATTTCTATGAAAATTGGAATTACATAGAATCTGCTTTGCTTTCAGGCAACCTAGTTTCCTGACAGAACATTCAATTTCTGCTCCTTACTGCAGAGCATGGGTGGATAGTAGTTCTGCTCCTGAGTCTACCAGAAAGTTAGACAGACAGGCAGACAGATAATATGGGTGCAGCTTTATAATCTCTGGAATTATCAAATCAACTTTTACTTTGTAAGTATATGTTTTCTGTACAAACCACATTTAATCTGTTAAAAAAATTGCATCAAACCTGTGAAAAATACCTGCAGATAGACACATAAAATGTTCAAATCCTCTCTATATACTATTTTTTTTCACAAAGAGAAGTGTGAGAAATCTTATTTTGTGCTGCTTTCCTTGTGAAAGGAAAATTTAATAGAGAAGTTACAAAATTATGAAATTCAACTCGCACTCCAAGTGACATAAAAAGTGGAGCATAACAATGGATTTCTTCATGCCTAGTATTTTAACTAACCCCATGACACATATGACATGTCATTCATTGCCATCTTCCTGTACCCAGGGAGCCTTCTATGCCTTCCCACTTACTACTGATTGGTGGGATGGCATTCTGGTGGATGTACTAGTAGACCTTGAACAGTAGTTAGTGTGTGAAATATCACTAGGTAAACATGGAATTGGAGTGCTCCTAGTTTGGGGGAATAGTCTTTCCTTGGGTATAAAGAGAATAAAAGCACCAGTCCTCCTGGGCAGTACTCCAACCATGGGACAGAAGTGTAAGCACTGAACAAAAAGTAATGCAAAGTGAAGCTTGTAATTGTTCACCTTGGCCAGCCAGTGTCACTGGTAACAGCTTGCCTTTCCTCCCGTGGAGAAGCCACTTTCACTTACAGTATCGTGATCTGTTGCCCTGGCCTGCTATAATAAGTTAGAAGGGGTGTCAGAGTAATTTGATTCTAAGAAAATTAACTACGGGAGGTCATATTGGGCTCGTATTTGCTTTATGCAAATTAAAGTTGCTACCTTTATAGTTACCTGTGACAGGGATGTCTGTGTACCATGACGATTTCTACTGTCCACACCTGGGATTTAGGCAAGGCTGGGCCAGCTTGGCCAATCAGTGGGAGAGAATGAGTCACCCTCAGTGCCATATGTGCGGCAGCCATCTGCATGGGGTGAAGAACATCAATCTAAAGGAGAATGTGCCAAGCAGAGCGTGAGCCAGTAATAAAGACATCACTCAGGGGCCTACACTTTGAGGGTGACTGTTTGTGAAATTTGCTCCTGGTCCAACTTTCTGATTCATACCTGTCTTCTGGGAAGAAGGAAGATTATAAATAAATGCCACCTATTGAGCTTCAGGAAACTCTGCCTTTGGACCTCTCTCACAGAATGCTCCATGGAATGGAGAGAATGCTTTGCCACATACCTCCATTAGTGTAGGGCAGTCAGAAGAACCAGAAAGACTGAGGCACCAGGAATAACTCAGATGATGTGAAGTACCCTGGAACAATTCTAGAAATACTATAGGCAGAGGCATCAGTAGGTCGGGGAGATGATTTACAAGAAATTTAATTTCCTGTCCATGCAGGCAGATAACTGACCATTTAGGTAAGCAGTGCCAACTCTCATAATTCTCTTGCCCTCCAATGCGGACATTGAATGGTAACAGAGAAAGAAAGGGAGTATCCTCATAACCACAGGGCTGTCTGTGTAAGGGCCAGGGCCACATGCATGAGCATCACCTCTGAGATGTGTGGTGTTAGGGGGAAATGCTTGGGAATCTCGGCTATTAGTGATAATCCTGGAGCCACTGGTACTTTACATGGGTATGATATTGATGAAAATGACTGTCTATGATCAAGGGAGGAGAAGGATAAGACAAACAGTGCAGGCCAAGAGGCCAACAAAAAAGAGTTTAAGGCCACCATTGTAGTTGGAATGAAGAAACATATTCATGCTCTGGGTGCTGTGGGAAGCTGATCTTTGCATTTTGAGGCAATGAAGTGGTCCATCAGATGAGTGTCCTGGTGTAGCTTTCCTCCTTTCCTTGCCATCACAGATCTATTAATCAAGAGATTTCTCTATGTGGCCCACAGAAGACGGGTACACTTAGGTCAGGATGAAAACCTTAAAACATGTCCTAAGAGCTTTTTGGTTTTTTTTTTCAGCTATTAACACAGAGGGGACACAAAAAGAAGAAAATAAGTATGGAAACTTTACAATATAATAATTCATATAAGGCTTTCACTAATTGTTCTTTCTGAATACCAAATTTAACTTTCCTGGCTTCACTTCAGATTCTCTGGGCACCCACCCATATGCTAGAATTCTCTCAGCAATCATCCTTGACCAACTTTCTATCTTTGATGCTACTGTTTGCTCATAGAATGTCTTCCTCCAGAGTGGGCCCTACTCTCTTTCCTCATGGTAGCACCTGGAGGAGAGAAGCAATGCGTTCTCATGCTATTCTCAAGGAGGGAGAGCATGACCCCCACAGGGAGCCCCAGGTCAGGCAGATGACTAGTCCTTAATGTATTCCTGCTTCATATAAGAAACAAGACTGTCACAACACAGGTTGTGTGATAGTTCCATGCACAAGGACCGTAACCTGGCCCTCTCATGGTGATCGTCTAAGCTGTGGTCCACACTGCTGGTGAGGCTGGTCCAGATGAACTGCCTCCTCACAGTTCCCATTTGACTTGTTTCTCCATTCACAGGAGACGTTAAGTTCAGGAAGAGTGAGACATCCCAAATTCAACTCTTTCTCTTTGCCAGGAATACCTCACTCTTGGCATTCCCATTGACCCTGTAGTCTTAGAGCTGATCTCAGTTTTGCCAAACTCAGAATGTAGACAGAGAAGGCAAAATCTTTCCTTCAACCAAATAACTTGTCGAAGAGGACAGCTTCTGACTGACATCTTCATATTTTCCTCTTAGGTCAGTATTCTATCCATTTTTTCTAGTTATTTTTGCCACTAATAAACATGTCTGTCTCTCCATTTTCCTAGAGAAGATTCAGGAACAGTTTAGCAAAACCCTGAACCTCTCTGTATCATCTGACTGCAGCCACAGTAAATGGTGCACAATGTCTGTACCCCCAGCTCTGCATGGCTGCTTGTGTACCTGCTGTTTTCTGTGGTTGGCTTTCATTGTGGCAGCTGAGCGATGGCAGGATCCCACCCAATATCAGAGACTATTCATTGTATAGGGGCACAGAGCGAGGTGGAGACACCCATGGGGGCTCGACTCCAAGGGCTGCTCTTTCCCATGTAACCATTATGCCCTCCCAGTGTGAGGTCCCTGTGAAGACTGCTCCATGAAGGTCCCTGAAAGTGAAGTTTTCTTGGATGGTGCTTCATGCACTTTTGATCTGTAATGAAGCCTCAATGAATGGATTCTGGGCATAAAGCAGTGACTCTGTGAGAGGAGGAGCTCATTCCAAGGCCCTGGTGTTCAGACATTTGGCCCTAAGTGTCCACTGACATTAGCATTTAGGAGTCTCATGTGCCACATATCCTGGAGGCAGAAGCAGATAGAATACTTGATAACAGGAGGGTGGCTGTTCCTCCCAACTCCAGCAGCATTCTCTCCTGGGCTGGAGGCTGGAGTTGGAGGAGGCTTACAACTATTTAATAGCCCTTGCTCACTTAAGATGAGATACTATCGAACTCTCCAAGAAGGGATGGGACCTTTGAGTAGATGCCTAGATGAGGGGAGGGGTTAGTTGGCACAGATGATGAAAGGAAGCAGCCTGTCCTGCTTGTCCTCTGTCTCCTTCCTCTTCCTAGTGAGTTTTCCTACAGAGGCACTTTGGCTAACAGAGTGCATTCCTCCTTGTTTTTTTTAGACTCTTGCTGACCTTTAACTTTGAGTACTCTGTGACATGTGTACACGTGTTTTTGTTGCGAATGGCCCGGGATCCATTTGGATATAGGAGGCTATACAAATTATAAATAAATACATGGTAAAAAGAGGATCACTTCCCTGCCAGCTTGTGGCTTAAAAAGCAGTGAAGTCTACACTTGCGTGACTCGGCTGTCGTTGTTGCTTTTGCTGGGTCCCACATCGCCAGCCAACAGGAGTAAAAACAAAATCTGTCCTTTTCAACACTACATATTCCTCTCCTGAGCCTAGGGGAAGAGGTGGCAAAGATTGTTTGCCAATCAGGAGACTGATAGCCTTTCCTTTACTGAAGTTTTCATCTTGAGTGAATTCTTTTTTTTCAGAGTTTTGTAGTTATACGGCTAAACGAAGGTAGCGGTAGTTTTTCCTACCCAGTGTAGAGCACTCTTCGCTCATTCCACATAGCCCCTGGCTCGTCTCCTGCTCTGCCCTTCTGCTTTCCCTTAGGGGCCTTGCTTTGCTCATGAGAAAACACCCATTCATCTTCTCCATATCATATATGAACCTTTCAGCAGTTACGGAATCCAGGCTGCCCTCACCCCATAATTTCTGAGAAGGACACTTGCTTGTTGATTTGGTAATTTCTTCATGTTTTTCTTGTTATTTTCTTATCTAAGTCTCTTTTTCAGAATACTGTTTTTTTTTCTTATCATAGTTACTCTCTCTCTTTAGAATACTTTTCTCTGCCTTTGAACCCCCAAATCAGCTACTTGTCTCCTTTTTTTTATTGTTTTGGTCGTGGGACTTGAACTCTGAGCCTAGGCGCTGTGCCTCAGCTCTTCAGCTCAAGGCGAGTTCTACCACTTGAGCCACAGTGCCACTTCCTGTTTTCTGGTAGTTGATTGGAGATAGGAGTCTCATGGACTTGTTTTTTCCCTTCCCCTCCACAAATTATACCGACATCAAATACAGTGAAAGCAGGGGTTATACTGTGGGGGAGGGACATACAAAGCAACAAAGAAATAATCTTATAAATGTGTTAGAAACAATCGCATGAAAGAAAAAAAAAACATTTGAATACAGGTGGACCCGTTGTAACAAAGAGATGTACAAGTCGCTATGTGGAAAACGAACTTTACACCTTTGGTGCAGGGCGGGGAGGGGGTGGAGGCAGGATGGGAAGGGATGGGAAGGGGAAACAAAGGAGGAGGCTACAATGCTTGATAAGAAATGTACTCATTATCTTGCCCATGTAATTGTAACCCCTCTGTACAGTATTTTCACAATAAAAAAATAAATATCATTTTATATGATCATATGTACATAGCTATTGAGCCCTTGTGATCCTCTCCTAAAAATATCCTCCCTTGTTCTCATTGTGCAAATATTTAGAGTATTGTCCAATCATGCCCAAGTGTAGTTATTTGTCTCTTACTATCCACTGGGTTGCCTCATACACAAGGAAATGAAAAGACTTGGAAAAAATTATGCTAAGCGAAGAAAGTCAGACACCCCCCCCCCAAAAAAAAAAAGAGTCTCATGGACTTTCCTGCCAGGACTGGCTTTGAACTGCCATCCTCAGATCTCAGCCTCCTGAGTAGCTAGGATTACAGGTATGAGCCATCTCTTTTCATTTTAAGCAGAGGATACTGAGCCCAATCACAGGCTCATTCTGGATGACTTCTCCATTTCCATTTACCTTTTCCTGGCTCTGTTTCAGAAGTTTTCTTCTTCCTTCCCAAGGTTAGACCTACATATTTGTTCTGGACTTCAATCATTCTTTCCCACTCCAGTTCTTTACCCCTCTGGAGTTAGCTCCACCTCCCTCTCCCATGATTATGTTTACTTCTTCAAGATTTGTTGTTCTACCTTATTACCTCCACAAGGCATCTTCTCTTTGATACTTTTCTTTCTACTCTTAATATTTTGGAAAAGTTGTATGTAAGTTGGCATCTCTTCCTTCTCTACCACTCTCATAATATTACTGTTCAGCTCCTATTCCCATGAACTATGAAAAAACTACTTTCTTGCTAGACATGGTATTGCTTGCCTATATACCAGCTACATAGTTCAGGGAAGCAGGATGAGTGAGAGTTTGAGGCTATCCCTGAATAAAGTTTGCAAGATCATATTTCAAAAACCAAAACCAACCAAACAACAAACAAATGATTTACAAAAGGCTAGGGCATAAAACAATGCTCCAGGTAAAGAAATAACTTTTTAAAACATTATTCATAGTCCAATTTGCCAAATCGAAGCACTATTTTCTTTTGGCATTCTATAGTTTTGTTTTTTGTTTTCGTGACTTCTTTTCTTGATTTTCATGTGATTCCTCAGGTCCTCCACCTCTAAAATATCTTTTTCCATGCCATCTGCTGCTTCTTTTGGTCTTTCTCTATATTCTGTCTTAAGAATTGGTGGGACTTTTGTTTGCTTTGCTCCTGCAGTACTGGGGAGTGAAGTCAAGGGCTCACACTTGCTAGGTCATTGCTCTCACATATGTGTCTCAGTGCCAGTCTGTGTTTTCCTTTTTTCTTTAGTTTGTTTTTCAGAAAGGGTATTGTACTTTTTCTCAGGCTAGATGTACTTTTTCTCAGGCTAGACTTGGCCCATGATCTTCCTACCACTTGCTCTCAAGTACCTGGGACTACAGGCATGTAACACGGCACCCAGCTCAAGAATTATTTCTAGAATCTCAAAAGGTCTTCGGCAACTCCTTTGAAATACTCCATTTGAATCTCAAACTCCCTTTTCCTTTATCCTAGTGTTAGATTGAAATGAGTTGTTTTCTTCTACCAGATTATCTTTTTCTCTTTCCTTCCTTCCTTCCTTCCTTCCTTCCTTCCTTCCTTTCTTTCTTTCTTTCTTTCTTTCTTTCTTTCTTTCTTTCTTTCTTTCTTTCTTTCTTTCTTTCTTTCTTGTTAGTCATGGGGCTTGAACTCTGGGCTTGGGTGCTGTCCCTGCACTCTTCAGCTCAAGGTGAGTGCTCTACAGCTTGAGCCACAGTACCACTTCCGGTTTTCTAGTGGTTAATTGGAGATAAGAGTCTCACGGACTTTCTTGCCCTGGCTAGCTTTGAACCGTGATCCTCAGATCTCAGCCTCCTGAGTAGCTAGGATTACAGGTGTGAGCCACTGGCACCCGGCCAGATTATCTTTTTCCTAATCTCTGAAATTCAGAGTTCCTAGATCTTGCTAAGTTGGATAAGAGATCTTCCTACCTCAGCCTTCCCCTTAAGTGGGGACTACAAGAACATGACAACAGACCTAGTTCTATTTTTCTCTTATTCTATTCCAATTATCAATCCCTGTTTAGGACAGCTATACTCCCCTCAAAAGTTGTCTATTTTTGAGGCCAAAATTAATTTTTAGTTTAGATAAATATATGTTTCATTCTCATCACTACTCTACTTGCCTCATTATTTATATCAATTATAAAAAATAATTTGTGTTCCTAATGATAGTTTTGTTTAGTGATAAGATTTTATTTAGCTTAAATTGTATTTATGGCAAAATATAATACTTTTGTCAACTTGTTCTGTGCTAACTTATTAAGAAGATCAGGGCTATTCAGGAGCACCTAGGAGTAGGCAAAGATCACATATTGACACAGAGAGCTCCAGAAGAAGTAATGGCTACAAGGGACAGAATTCACTGGCACAAGTTATAAACTACATAAAAAATAAGAAAATGAGTCTCAATGAGGTTTTTGTTGAGACATTGCATCTAAACAACCAAGTTGTGTTAATACCACAATTAACATTTTGATTCTTTAGTCAAAATTAAATGGAGGTGAAAAAAATCATGAAAAGATTAAAGATGACATGTGGTGAACTCTGGGCCTGGGCGCTGTCCCTTAGCTCTTTAGCTCAAGGCCAGCGCTCTATCCCTTGAGTCACAGCACCACTTCCGGTTTGGGGTTTTTTTTTTTTTGAGTGGATAATTAGAGATAAGAGTCTCAAGGGGACTTTCCTGCCTGGGCTGGAAATCTCAGCCTCCTGAGTAGATAGGATTACAGCCGTGAGCCATTGGAACCTGCTAGGAACTGAAGATCTGTTATCCCTAAAACACTGTATGCCCTTTGCTCCAAATGATTACGTGCAGTGTCTATATTTGTCAATTAATTGTAGCCATCTCTTTGCTTTAGGGACAAATAAGTTATATTGGAATATAAAATCATAGGCTAGTTATTTGGGATCCCTGGAAAACCCACGTGCTTACAAAAGTTGTCTTGATTTCTTTTGTTTATCCCCTGTTGTCACTGTGTTTGATTTTGGTACCCTATGTCTTGTATATACATTTATCTGATTTGGGGAAGGGAAGGGGAACAACAAAATGGTAAGATAAGGAACAAAGGGTGAACCAATGCAACAGCAATACTCTCAGGACACTATGTTGGAAATGAACTTTACAACTTAGAAGTGTGGGGGGGAGAGCAATAGCAGGAGAAAAATGAGGGGCAGGGTAACAATGATCGACAAGAAATATACTCATTATCTTATGTATGTAACTGTAACCACTCTGTGCATCACCTTGACAATAAAATGTAAAAAAAATCTGTTGGAATTTTGATAGGTGCTGCATTGTATTTGCAGGTTGCTTTGGGTCATATTATCATCTTAGCAAACTTATTCCTGATCAGGTGAATAGAATGCCTTTATCTTTAGGACTAAAGAAGTTTCAATAATATTTTGTAACTTTTTATATGGATTTTTTCATATCTATGGTTAAATGTATTCCTAAGCATTCTATTCTAAAGATGCCATTGCAAGAGGAATTGCTTCTTACTTACCTTACAGAATTATGTTTGTAGAAAGCTGACTAATTTTTATGTGTTAATCTTGTTTTCTAGATCCCATGTTTTAGATGCTGTGATTTAGTTTTCATTCATCTCTAACTCCTTAATATTGGTTATTTAAGAAGGTGTAGCTTAATTTCCATATATTGGTGAATTTTCCACTTTCTCATAAGTCCTACAATGGAATTGATTTTATTCCATTATGGCTAAATAGGTTATTTTTTAAGACTCTAATTTTTAAAAAATTTATTGAAGCTTATTTTGGGATATAATATATGGCATACTCTGGAGAATATTTCATATAATATATATGTATATATATGTATATATATATATTCTCTTTTGATTGGGTTCAGTGTTATATTTGTTTCTATTAATTATAGTTGTCATGTAGTGTGGTTCAAGCCCTCAGGAGGTTTTTTTGTTGTCTTGAAATTCATTATTTATCCCTGTCATTATCAGCTTTATTTATTTTGGAACTCTGTCATACATATGTTTATCATTGTATCTTCTTCATAAAATGCATCTTTCATCAGGATACAATATCCTTCTTTGCTCTTTGTGACAAATTTTGGCATAATTTTATCTGATATTAGTATAGCTACTCTAATTCTTTGGTTATTATCTGCATGGAATTTTTTTCATCTTTTCAATTATTTTGTCTTGCATATAAGATACCTAAGGTATTTAAATCACTAGTAGATAGCATAAAATTGTTTTTCATTCATTTTGCCACTCTTTGTCATTTGTTTGGATATTTTAACCCATTTACATTTAAAATGATTATTGATAAGGATGGATGCAAATTATTTTACTGTGTACTTTTGATATATCCTACATTGTGGGTTATTTTTTGTTGTTGTTGTTCTTCATTTCCTTGATTGGTACCTTTTTTGGTGTTTGGTTGATTTTTGTAGTGAATGATTTTAATTGATTCACATTTTTCTTTATTGTTTTTAGATCTTTATTTGCTAGTATAGAGAATATCTTTAAAATCCTAATTTTATAACAACCTACTTAAACTTTATATTAGTTCTACTTCAAAATCGCACACCTTTATGTTATTGTTATAATCGACATCTTTCTAAATTGTAAGCCCAATAATATTGATTGATAATTACTTTTTTATACTTTCGCCTTATAAAACTTATAGAAAATAGCAAGTGTAGCCAAAACCTAAATGATGCTGAATTTTATATTTGACCATGCATATACCTTCATCAGAGACCCTGTTTTATTTACTGCTCTGGGTTACTGTCCATTGTCCTTTGATTATAGATACATTACTTTATTTAGCATTTCTTACAGAGCTGACCTAATGGTAATGAATTCTATGAAATCTTGCTTATCTTGGATTGTTTTGATTTTTCCCTCATTTCTAAAGGACAGAATTCTTAGTTGATAGTTTTTGTTGTTGATTTTGTTATTTGGTTTTACTTCTAGCACTTTGTATATCACTTCATTGTCTTTGACTCCATCATTACTGATGAGAAATCAACTACTAATCTTATTTATGCAATGTCTTGCTCATTTCTTGCTTTCTAGATACTCCTGATCTTTTGGCAATTTGGAATATTTCAGTGTAGATTTCCAAAGTTTTTTTTTTTGCAGGGAGGGTGGGGGAGACTCGTTGAGCTTTTTGATGTTATAGAGTCATGTCTATCATCAAATTTTGGATATTTTTAGCCATTATCTCCTCAAACCTTCTTTTTTTCCCCCCTCTATGTTTACATCTCCTTCTAGGACTTCTATAATGAATATGTTGATCTTCTTAATGATGTTCCCTGTGCCTCAGAATCTACTCATGCTGCTTTCCTTTCCTTCCTGCTCTTTTGACTGGATGATTTAAATTATTTTATTTCTGTGTTGACGTATTATTCAAGTAGTAAAATTTTTAGTTCAGCTATTTGTTCCCATGATTTAAGCAATAGCTTGTCTTTTTAAAGAAAATTGTTACAGAGTTGATATGCAAAGGAGATAGAGTCACACGAATCAGGTAATGAGTAAAGAATACAATTGTTTTTGAACCATGTCTCCCCTTCCATCTTTCTCTCCTGGTTTTTCCTTTCCTTCTCACCCACAAGATATCCAGTTCACTTCCCACATGGTGTCTAGTGAGTATCATGGATGTATTTCTTCACCCCTGTTCTACCTTTTATGTGTTCTCCCTTACCCTCCTAAATACAAACTAACAAACAAAAGGAAAAGAAACCCAAAACAGCAATAATGGCAACTAGAAAAATGTCTCTTGTTTCCTGTAACCTTTTATTATAGACATTTAAAGTTGTTAGTTTTTCTGGCAGAGACCATCATTAATGTCCATTGTTTTTCTGGACTAAATTTCTTTTTTTTTTAATTTTTATTTTATTTGTGAACATACTGTACAGAGGAGTTACAATTACATGGGCAGGATAATGCGTACATTTCTTACCAAGCATTGCAGCCTTCTCCTTTGTTTACCCTTCACATCCCTTCCCAGCCTCCCCCCTCCCCCCCAATCCCAATCCTTCTCCTTCCTCCCCTTCCCCCCCCCCGGACTAAATTTCTAATTACATATAACAGAGATATAGAGTCCTGACTTTGATCTTCCTCCTCAAGTCTGGTGAAAACATGCATGCAAAGTCATTTGCAAAGTCCTCTTTGCTTTCTTTAGAAATAGAGAATATGGACTGCTGTCTCTCTAATGTTACCACTGTGCTGGGGAGGAGAGTGGCCAAGAACAAATAAAAATGTCTTACAGTTTAAATATTTTTAATGATTTATCATTCTTTTGGTTGCACTATACCTGTGACTGTTTTTCAGAGTTCCAATGAAGTTGGTTATGGTTTCTGCTATATGTGTGAAGAATGAGAGCTTGGTGTTGTCTGCCATTCCATTTTTGCTGAAGTTATTATGCCCACTTTAAAATTTTAACTACATAATATTTTCAGAAAGGTTTAAGAGAATTTTGCAACTTTTGATCAGAAGAGGCCTTTGAGATCATATAGTCTGATCATTTTCAATCCATTTTGCCAGAGAACCAGGGATTTTGTAGAATTTTCCTATAGAAACCCAAGAATGCTTTAGGCTTCTCTTCCCCATATTCCTCTAGAAACATTTAGTTTGTCACTTTGGTTTTGAAAATTTTGTTTCTCCTCATAGATAAACCTTCAAGCTAAGCTTGTGGCTCACATGTGTAATACTAGCTATTTAAGGAGACAGAGATCAGGAAGATCACAATTCAAGGTCAGCCTGGGCAGAGAGAGAGAGAGAGACAGACAGAGAGACAGTCAGAGACAGAGACAGAAACACACACAGAAACAGAGACAGAGACAGAAACTTTTAGTATACTAACAAAGAGGTTGGGGCAAGGTTAAGGTAGGAGAGTGCTTGCTTAGTAAGCTTAGCCCTTGAATTTCAATTGAAGTACTACTATTAACAAACAAAAAAGCTAGGGCTTCATTTGATTCAAAATTTTGTGATTTAACATTAGTTTCGGACATTTCTGCCTCCTACATATCAAATGCTTAGTCATGAGCAAAGCAAAGAACGTTCAGCTTTCTCATTCAGTGTCACCCAGTCTCCAGCTGATCAGTCAGTTAGCTACACAGAGACCAGTAGATATGGCCAACAGGACATGAATTTCTTATCTTTGTTCAATATTCAACTTCAGTAAAGGAATCATATGAAGTAAGGGAAGACAAGGAAGGAGATTAATACAATGATTCTCCATGCTTTTCTATTATCCCTAACAATTCAGTTCTGTCCTGTTGTCCTCATCTTCTCTCAGCATGACTAGCCCCTATAGTTAACTAGACTGTTTATTCTTCCGTGACAGCTTGTCTATCTATTGTAGAATGCCTTTTGAGAGACTCATCCCAGTAAACAACAAGTAATTTTTTTAATCACACATAGTTTTCTCCATTAAAAAGAGATTTTTGAAATAAACTGTCTCCATTTAGCTGTATTTTCAGCCTTATTCACATGTGGCTATTAGTTTTCAATATACAAACATGTCATATAGTGACTAAATCTGTATTTCATTTTTTATTGTTTTTAAGTAACGGAAAGGAGTTGGAAGTGATTATTAAAGAAGACATTCATCTCTCTGGAGGATATTGGATACTGTAATGCTGTTAAGATAGACATATAGATAGAAATTCTCTGGGGTTGGAGAAATTTGTGCTTAAAAGTAAAACAGCATCTAGTGTTTCTACTTATAGATTTATAGGCACATTCTAATTATAACAAATGAGGGAAACCATGCAACCTATGTTTGTATCTGGCTTATTTTGCTTAATATAGTTTTTTCCATGTCTTTCCACTTTCTTATGAACAGTACATTATTCTTTCTGACAGAAGCATAGAATTCCATTTTTTTTAATCCACTTGTCCACTGAGAGGCATCAGGGTTGATTCCATATCTTGGTTATGGTAAACAATGCTGCAATGAACATGGTTGTACTGGTAGTTTTGGTGTAGCCTTGTTTGTGGTCTCTTGGTTAAATGGCCAGAAATGGGATTTCTGGGTAATAGGGAAGCTCTATGTTTAGTCTTTTGACTAAACTATATTGTTTTCCAGAGTGTTTGAACAAGTTTACACTTGTACATGATAAATTATACAGCACTGTAGACATTACACAATGAGACCAAAGGAAGATCTTAGAAGAGGATCATAAGGGCTCAAGAGCTACATGTATATTAACATATGAAATGATGTCATCAAACTCCATGAAATAAAAACAAGAGATATTTTACTTTTTGTGTATTTTTTTCTGTTTTTTTTTTTTTTTTTACTTTCTGTTGTGGTTTTTTACTTCTGTACCTTTGGTCTTGTATGTAAGTTTATCTGATTTGGGGAGGGAAATTGGAAGCACAAAAATGGTGGGATAAAGGATGAACAATTCAGCAGTGATACTCACTAGATACTATGTTGAAAATGAACTATACAACTTGTTGGTGCTGGGGGTCAGGAGGGATAAATCTGGCAGGGAATGAGGGAAGAGATGACATGACACTCTTCAAAAAGAAATGTACTCAATACCTGAGTTATGTAACTGTAACCCATCAATACATTGCCTTTACAATAACATTTTTAATGTTGTTTATTGAAATGAGCACCAAGAAATAGGAACAAGAGGGTTTTTTTGTTGTTATTTTGCTTTCTTTTTTCTCCTTTGTAGCAATTTCTGTTTTCTCTATCTTTTGTTTTGTATGTAAGTTTATCTTATTTAGGGAGATGAAGGGACAACACAGAAATGGTGAGGCAAAGGGTGAATAAATGCAGCAGTGATAGCAGTGATATTAGCTAGATACTATGTTGAACATGAACTATTCAACTTCTGGGCAAAGGGGGTCAGAAGGGAAATACTGGAAGAAAATGAGGCAAGACAGTGTTCAAAAAGAAATGTAGTCATTACCTGACTTATGGAAATGTAACCTCTGTATACATTACCTTCACAACAATAATAAAATGTAAATGAATAAATAAATAAAACCATCTTCATTTGGCGAATTTCACTGCAGCTCTTAAAGAGGGAGATCTGGTCTTATTCAGTTAAATTCATGGTCTCTCATATCCCTAAGACTCTATCCTTCACAATAATAAAATAATTTCTAATCCTATGTATGTTTTACCAGCATAATAAACTTAATTTCTTTGGTACAATCATACACATAAGAATATACATAGATGCATATCTAGACATATATTTTTATTAGTTGATTGTACAAGAGTAGAAAAAATTATGTCACTCAGAAGTTTTGTGGATGCAGTAATTTTCAATTCAGGTAATGTACTTATATTGCAAACAATGAGCTTGAGATTTTCTTGCTGACTAGTGTAGTGACATGATGGTGATATCTCCAGCTGGCTTTTTCACACTGAATGACAATTATGCACATGCCCCAAGATACTTGATGCTCATGGAGCATAAAGGGAAAGGAAAACAGTGATCTTAAGTCCAGGAGGGAAGGCTATAACCATGGACAACGTGAGCAAACACAAGCCCTCCTAATTGAAAGGGAGGATAGTTAAAATTTAGCAATGCTGCATTGGGAATGCCACCAATGTCAAAGAGAACTTGGTTTGCTGGGTGATTGAATAATAACATAAAACCTTGTTTCTTCCTACAAATTTATGGCACCAAAAGAAAGCAAGGTTCTCCCTCACCCTCTATTTTAAAAGAAAGTCATCGAGTATATAGTTTGGAATGAATTTGATTGAAACTATTATTATTTTCTACACGGATGGGAAAGTTTCTACCTTTTGTATTAACTATGACATTCTCAGTGTGTGACTTTGCATTAACATGAGCATGTCTGATAGTTCTAAATATCAGTCTCTGTATGACCAAATATCTCCATTTCTTACTCCCCATAATAGTATTTCCAGCGTTTAAGGGCAGAAATAGTACACACATAGTAAATTATTGATAAGCAATGAACAGTGATATATTAAGAAAAATTACCCTGTGCATATTACTTAATAGCACTGGCAGCTACAGTGGGAAGATTTTAGCCTGGAAAGTCAGAAAGCCTATGTCAAAGTCTATACTTGGTCTCTTCCTGTGTGATTTTGTCAAGTCCCGGGATCCTCCTTTCAATTTTTATTATCATTTTTCCCAATTTCCAGAGTGAAGACAGGGCCATCACATTTTAATCTCTCAGCTATTTCAAAATAATCTATAAGGAAACATTCAAAGAAAAGAGTGACTTGGAAATGGTACAGACTGTGATGCTCCCAACTTAGAAATTAATCTTTTCAAAACTCACTATTTCTACATGGAATTTAATTTTTATTTTTGCTGCTATTGAGTTTGAACTTATAGCTTCATACTTGCCAGCCAATACTCAATTGCCTCCAGACTTTTTTTTTTTGCTCTGGTTACTTCTGAGATAAGGTCTTCCTTTCTGTCCAGGCTGTCCTGAAACATGATCCTCCTATGTGCATCTTCTACACAGCTGAGATGATGTCACATACTGAAATGTCCAGCTTTTTCTGTTGAAATGGGATTCTCATAAACTTTTTGCTTCCTGGCCTGGAAATGTGACACTCCAGTCTCATCTCAGATTCTCAAATAGCTATAATGAGAGGCACCCAGTTATTGGTTGATTTTGGGTCTCACCAACATTTTTCCCCTGGCTGGCCTTGAACTATGAACATCAGACTCTGCCTCCACAGAAGCTAGAATTGTAGGTGTGAAGCATCAGGACATCTAAGTTTTTTAAAAGACAAAACATGAACAAAAGCCATTCTTTTCAATGAAATAACAAATACTGAAATACTATTTAACTTGAGTTGACAATGGGAACATTAGAGCAGTAAGTAGGATTCATATTTAACTAGTATGAGATGTCCTATGTGTTTCCCTACCTTGTCTACTTTATTATCACTCAAGTGCAGATGCTTTATTTACTAATTTATTTTTGTTATTGCTTTGATTTTTTTTGAAATGATAGAATTTAAACTCAGGGCCTCGTATGCTAGATAAGTGCTCTACACTGAGTTATATCTTCAGTCCTCCTAAGTTCTTTTAAAATGTCAGGATTTGATGACTTTTATTCTCATTTATCCAATTGTCCTCTTAAATCTTACACATATGCACACACACACACACATACCCACACACACCTAACTTTAAGAAGGTTTTGGAAATTCAACTCATATCACTTCTTCCAAGAATTCTTTTCTAATTCTTCTTTACTCGAGATTTTTTGTATTTTTTTATTGTAAATATACTGTACAGAGGGATTATAGTTACATGAGCAAGGTAATGAATACATTTCCTATTGAGCATTGTTGTCTCCTCTTCTGGGATTGAAGACAGCCTAGATATTATAGAAAAAGAACATACAACTATTCAAAATAAATCCAAGAAATATGAAAGATCTATTCAATATTTAGAGGACACCATCAGAAGGCCTAATCTGAGGATAATGGGTATAGAGGAGCACCTAGAAACAGAAGGTAATGGTCTAAGAAATTTGTTTAACAGGATCCTAGGAGAGAACTTCTCAAAAATGCAAAAAGATAGGCCTATTCAGATACAAGAAGCTTTTAGAACCCCAAATAGACCAGACCAGAACAAGACATCCCACAGTCACTTTATAATCCACACAGGATCAATCGGACCAAGGAAAGGATCCTTAAAGCTGTCAAGGAGCAAAGATCAATCACCTATAAAGGGAAACCAATTAGTATAACCTCAGATTTCTCAGCAGAGACAATTAAAGCAAGAAAAACCTGGAATGATATATACCACACAATAAAGACAAACAACTATCGACCAAGAATATTGTACCCAGCTAAACTCTCCTTCATAACAGAGGTCAAATAAAAACCTTCCATAACAAAGAAAAACTGAAAAAATATATCTCCACCAAACCAGCCCTACAAAAGATACTTAAAGATGTCCTACACATAGAAAACCAACAAGACCACAATAAAGGCCAAGAAACCTCACCCAAAGTGAGAATCCAAGAACCATAGGAAGAACCCAGTTGTCACAGTCCCCACGAAGGTGGATAACATGGCAGGAACTACCAAATACCTCTCAGTCCTATCTCTCAACATGAATGGACTTAACTCTCCAATTAAGGGACATAGACTGTCTAGTTGGATTAAAAAGCAAGATCCTTCTATCTGCTGCCTTCAAGAGTCACACTTTGCCCATGAAAACAAACATATTTTAAAAGTAAAAGGCTGGAATAAAATCTACCAAGCAAATGGCCCCCATAAACAGGTGGGAGTTGCAATCCTAATATCAGATAAAATAGACTTCAAATCAAAACTAATGAGAAGAGATAAAGAAGGTCGCTACATACTAATTAAGGTATCTCTCCTTCAGGAGGATATTACAATTCTAAATATCTATTCATCAAACAATGGAGCACCGAAATTTATCCAAGAAACACACTTTCCTTCAAATCTCACATAGATCCAAAGACATTAATTGTTGGGAACTTTACTTGAGATTTTTCTGAAGATCTTAATAACTGTTGTCTTAATAACTTATCCTCCAGAGATCACTTGATCACTGAACCCTGTTACGATAATTTAAATTGTTTATGTATCTTTTACCCTAACCACCATCTAAGACCCTTAAAGACAAGACTCGTGGGCTATTCATTATGAGTAGCAAATATTGTTTCCTGGGTGAATGAATAAATGAGTGGATAATGTATGGGAAGCTGTATGAAAAGAGGAAAAAACAATATATGATATATTTTCAAATGAAATTTCAGAAATAAGAAACATTTGTCTAGTTGTGTTAGTATTGTTCTTGGAAGCAGGAAGGTAGTTATTGTATCATTTCTATCAATCAGATGTGTAATTCTAGACACTACTCTCTCTGCAGCTCAATTTTCTGAGCAGAAAGATTCTAAATTTCCCATTGCCTCAGCCCTAGGAATGCTACAGAGGCAGAAACATGAGCAATTATATGATATCTCTATTTTTTAAAAAAAGAAAATTTTTATATACTTAAAAAAACAGAAGTATGCTATGAGATTGTTGTGGATTCTTTTGCACTTCTAATCAAGTGTGCATTTCACTTTATATTCAAATTAGTCATTAAATGTGTTCTTTGACCAATTTTAAATAAACTAAAGAATATAAATTGAAGAACATAAAGAATTTATAATTGGTTATCTTTTAATTTGTAAAGAATATAAATTAAAGTATACCTGTTTGGCAGGCTACAAAATGCTTGGGAAGGACAACATTTATTTCTACTTTGCTTAATACTTTAGAATTACCTTGCTATAAGCAGTGCAGCAATTACCTTTGTCTCTCGGGCCATGTCTCCTCCTCTGTTCAGCCAGCCATTGTTGAATGGCTGTGGAAAGAAGACTCTCCCCAGTGAACCTCTTTTTGGTCTTTGAGATGTTGAGCCCTCACCCAAGGAAACAGCCACTGTCTTGAATAGTAACTTTCAGAACACTGCATAGGTTTCTTGGAGAAAAAAGGGAAGAACTATTCAGGTAATATTTTCAGAAAAATTTGAGCCATCTTGTTCCAAACTAAGATAAAAGGTAGCTTTCTTAATATTTCACTGGAGGCTTGACATTCTCCCCTGTCCTCTTTTAAAATTATGCTGGAACTTTTACTGTTGCTGCTGTTTTTGTTTATTTGTTTTAGAAATAGAGGAAGTAGAGGATCTCTAGCAAGTGCAGAGATTTTCAGTAAGGTGTCGCTGTCTCCACTTTATAGGGACAGTGCCTATCCTCATCTGGACAAGGATGAAATTTGACCTCTCTTTTTAACAAAGAATACAAAATACATAATGTATCACTGTTACAATGATTTTACATTGCTTCTAATACACAAATTTGTCTCTGAATCTAGTATTCTGACTTTCCCACATTTTAAACCATCTTTTCTACAAGAACAATAAAATACATGTAAAACCAATATTATATGATAATAATGTCTAATATTGTGGTTCACTAATAAGTTAATGACAAGAGTTTTTTTTAAGAAATGCATATGACTTGGCCTATACTATACTTAATACTCTGATTTCATAAAAGTTTAAAAGGACTTAAAAATAAACATCTTTCCAAATAATTTGTATAAGAACACTAAAAATGGAGAAAATGAGAGCAAGAGAAAGAGAAAGAACAAGGACAGAAATAGAAGAGAGAAGAAGAGGCAGATAAATAGAAAAGGAAAAGGAGGAAGAGGAAGAGGAGGAAAAGGAAGAGACAGAGAAGAAGAATAAAAATTACATGGACTAGTTTCCTAATTGCTAGAATTGTACATTTGGTTTTGCTAAAATTTTATAGAAAATGTGAGAATTGGTGAGCTTAAACTAGCAAGATAGAACACTGTTATTTATGGAGCTATATTTTCAGAAATATTAAATGAAAGGCACCCAAGACAAGCATATGATTTTCATAATATTTTGATTTTCCTGGATAAGACATTGATATTGATACTTTCTCAGGTATTTGACTCGTTTCCAACAAAATTGAACTATGGAAGAGAATTGACTAGAAAACAAACTGACCTCATGTAAAATCGTATTGCCACCAACCAATCCAAACACTGGCCATGTCTAACTGCCTCCAAAATTCTCTCCTGCCTCTCTGCAGGCAATTTTCACACCAGCCTGTCTCAGGAAATCACAGTTCTGCTTTCTGTCACCCTAGATTTGTGAAAACAACTGTCTTTGCTTGAGTCTACCTTTGTAGGGCTAAGTTCATTTTATAGAGAGACAACTGCATTATTGGGATAAACGAGAAGGCAGAGCTAAGAATTTGTTTGTCTTTCAGTCTGATAATGGCTAGATTTTTGTGTGGAAGTAAGGTTTATCTGAAATCAGAGGCCAGTCAGTCAGCTTGAGAACATGATTAAACAAGAACCACAAAACTGAAATGAGATTTACATCTGAATTTAGATAAAGATCCTATGAAATATTTAGGGGTTCACAATGTTAGATGAACTAAGTTTTCCTTTTCTTTTTGATTCTTTGAGTCAGACTCTCTCTGTGTAGCGGAGGCTGACCTTGGACTTTTAATCCTCCTACATCAGTCTCCCAAGGGTTCGGATTACCAAATGTAGTAATAGGCCTACCTGGGTTCTAAACTTTCCATTTTGTATGTGTGTGTTGTCATGACTGTTTTGTGCCAGTAGTGAGGCTTGAACTCAGAGCCACAAGTTCCTTGGCTTATTTGCTCATAACTGACACACTACCAGTTGAGACTCACCTCCTGTTCTGGTGTTTTATTGGTTAATTTAGGTTAAGACTCTTAAAATTCTCAATGCTCAGATCTCAGCCTTTCCTGAATAGCTAGACTTAAAAGCAGGAGCCACTGACAGCAGGCTTTAACTTTCCATTCTTTCTTTCTCTGACTCTAGTTCCATCTTGAAAATAAATTGGGATCTGGTAATTTTTTCTTTCATATGTTCATCATGCAGAATTAAGTCGGTGACTTTTGACTGTTAAGACATATTCTGGAGATTCACTTATTTTTGGGTGATTTTTGTTGCATAATATTATTCTACTTCAAACTTTAAAGTGATCAACAGACAGGGCTAAGACTCTGAATCACCATTTGGCTTTAAGTACAATAGCTCTGACCACTGGACATTTGATTTTTTTTTTTTTTTTGTCACTTGGAGATCTTAAACTCTACGCCTGGGCACTGTCCTTGAGCTCTTCAGCTTAATGCAAGTGCTCTACCACTGGAGCCACAGTACCACTTCCAGTTTTCTGGTAGTTAATTGGAGGTAAGAATCTCTCAGGCTTTCCTGCCCGGGCTGGCTTTGAACTGTGATTCTCAGATCTCAGCTCCTATGTAGCTAGGATTACAGGCACGAGCCACCAGTGCCTGGGTGGACATTTGATTTTTATGTGGCTACAAGTCAAATATTGTTAAATAGATGTTTTCAAAAGAATTGGAATGGAATTGCCTAACTAGACTTTTATGTTTGTACCACAGTCCAGAAATATCACTATGTCACTTTCATCCTATGCATTAAGATTTTTGTTAAGTCTGGCTCCAGCCACTGATACCTGTAATCTTAGCTACGCAGGAGGCTGAGGTCTGAGAATCATGGTTTGAAGCTAACCTAGGCAGGAAAGCCTGAGAGACTCTTATATAATTAGCCTTAAAAAAAAAAAAAAGAAAAAAGCTACAATTAGAGCTGTGGCTGAACTGGAATAGCACCAACCTTAAGTGGAATTAGCCCAGAGGCAGGGCCCAGGCCAAGTTCAAGCCCCAGTAACTGGTAAACACACACACACACACACACACACACACGTGCGCGTGTGCACACACACACACATACACACACATACACACACACACTCAAAATTTTTGTTAAATTCAGCTTTAACTTTTTTCTATGTAGACTTGGGAAGTACCTGCCCAGGCCCATCTCAGGCAAAGTTGTCTTTGTTTCTTTTCATAGATTTCCTCTTTTTCTTTGTAATCTTTGGTAGAAGAAATAACTTTGAATTTTTTGGTGCCAAGTTTCCATTCTTCCTTTGTGGAAATTCAATTAACTCTTCCCTGTCTAATATATTATTTGGAAATTTGGGAGAGCATAATTGACTGCAAGTCAGGATCCCCTTTTTTTCTTTTATAGAAGAGAACTATGGCATATGCAGATTATTGAGAGAGGAAAAAGTATATCTGAAAAAAAGGTGGCTTTCTTAAAAGGCACCAGTAGCATTAGTGTCATGTCTGAAGCACCCATTTGTGTCAACTGTACAGACCTTTCAATGGAAAATTGTGCTGTACTACCTTTTAAAGTATGAAATGCTAATTTGGGATTTATAGTTTTTGAAGTGGAGGGCTGCATTTTGCATGGGATTTTGTTTAATTTCCCAGTGAAAAAAGGCATTTGAAACACAACTGCCTACAGCCAACTGTCAACAAAAATCCACAGTAATAGCCAAGAGCCTGTCATGATGTATGTGGTGATGTGGTAATCTTCTCAATTTAGCTGGATATGTCTTCTTCGTACAAAATAGCTGAAAGTCTTGCAAGGCACTTATGAATATCGGGGATGTTATTAGGTTGATAATGGGACCAGATTAAGGAAGTGTACACTGGTTCAAAGTGTCAGTTAAAGACACACAAAGTGGGCTGATGCTTGGTCCTTGGCATAAGGGACCCTTGTCTCTCAGGTTTGTTACAGATTTGGATGATAATGTACTGAGTTCCATCTGCCATAGAAGTGGCTTTTTTTGTGGGGAAAGGTTGTTCTGCTGTCCTCCCCTGCCTTGTCTGAAATCGGTTTTTGTTTATCATGAACATGCACAAAATAAACCTTTAGAAATGGAAGTGAGTAAGGAGGGCAGGCTCTGCAGTCTCCTGGAGTAACACAATCAGGACTCTTCTTCCCTCCACAACTGAGGGCCAGGGTAGTGGGTGGCATCCACTACTTCAAAGCCATGATTGTCTAAGGACTAGGAAGAGAATTCTTTTGGAGATGCTATATTATAATGATAAGAGCCCCTTTGAATTCTAAACAGCAACTAGCAAATGCAATATAGAAAATAAAGCTGTGTACAACCCATTCTTTGTAAAGGCATAAAGCTGATATTCATTTCTTTGGATTGCCATCAAAACTGTATCACTAATCCTCTTTTCTTCCTCCTCCTCCTTGAACTAGGCCTCACTATGTAGCCCAGGCTAGCCTCAAACTTGCAATCTTCTTGCCTTAGCCTCCTCAGTGTTGCAATTACAGACTTATGTCACCACACACACTAATGAAATTACTTATCTCATAAGAGATTTAAAATCAAATGGCCCTACCCTGTATTTGTTGCACTGCAGTTAAGCTCTTGGATCACATTTCCTTATCTAGAGATCACATTAATTATAGTAACTACCTCACAGGAATTCTGTGAAAATTAAATTCCCTAATTATCTGTAAGTACTTAGGATAGCACCTGACATATAACAAACATCTTATGAAGTAGCTATATTCCTCTTATTATTATTATAAACAACAATATTTTATAAAGTACTCATGCTGAAAAGATGCAGAGTGGAATCTGCTACATAACGTGTTGTGAAAGATCCTCTCAATTTTCATTATCATTACGTTTGAGCGAGGATGAGACAAAGCGCGAGTTGCCGCAGGTTGCCCTTGCAATAGCACCGTGAGTGTAGAGAACTGGCTGTGCCTTCTGTGTTTGGGCACAGCCTCCCTCCTGCCTCTCTCACAGGGCTCTGTCCTTCTCCTAAGACCCGCTACTGTTCTCTCTGTTCACTTCACCAATGATGATGAAGGGCCTCTGAAGGAGGGATGTACTTCCAGAACAATGTCTGTCACGTATTGGTACACTCCAAAGGAAAAAAAATAGCTGAGCCAATCCAATACCTTCCTTCCTAATTCCGTGCTTGAGTACAGAAACACAACTCTCAATTATCCATCTATCCCCAAACTTAAAGTCCATGAGGGGGAGAAGATGGTTAACTGTGGTCGGGGAAGTGATATCTAAATTAAGACTTTGGAAAAAAAAATGGAAGAGAGAAAAACAAAATAGGCAATCATTTCTAAGACACAAAAGAGGCAACTGTGTAATAATAATATCTCTTTTTCACTCATTATTTCCATATGAGTTGCTATTAAAAATGTTGACACAACCATGAAGTAGGAGTCCCTAAGCTTGCCTGTTGATCTGCTTGTTGAATACCCAAGACTGAACTTGCTATTTTTTCAGCTTCTTTATTCCCTTGCAAATAATTTATTTTCTCTTGACATTCCTGTATGAGTGAATTTTTTAATTTTCATACATTTTATTTATTTTTAATAAGTTTTTTATTGTAAAATATAGTACAGAGGGGTTACAGTTATATGAGCAAGGTCATGAGTACATTTCTTTTTTTGGGGTCTGGTTGTGGGGCCTGAACTCTGGGCCTGGGCGCTGTCCCTCAGCTCTTCAGCTCAAGGCTAGTACTCTACCACTTGAGCCACAGCACCACTTCCAGTTTTTTTCTTTTTGCTTATGTGGTGCTGAGGAATCGAACCCAGGGCCTCAGGCATGCAAGGCAAGCTCTCTACCACTGAGCCACCTTCCCAGCCCATGAGTACATTTCTTATCAAGCATTGTTGCCTCCTCCTTTGTTTTCCCCCTACCATCCCTTCCCTCCTCAACTATACTTCCCCCAGCCTAAATTGTAAAGTTCATTTTTCAACATAGTGTCTTGTACATGTCATTGTTACAATGGGTCAACTAGCAGAGTGGTGCTAGGGTTTGCACTTAGGACCTTGTGCTTGCTAATCGGGTATTTTATCATTTGAGCCACACCTCTAGCTCTTCTTGTTATTTTTCAGTTACATATCCTGGGTTTTGTTGTTGTTGTTGTTGTTTTGCCTAGGTCTGGTTTTTAGACAGCAATCTTTCACCATGACACTTAGCTGGTTTGCTAAAATGAGGATCTTGCTACTGTTTTCCCAGGCTGGCTTCCAACCATGATTCTTCCAATCTTAATTCATCTATAGGAAAGTAAAGTATTCAAAGTATTGGATATATAGAATTTAAAATAAAGCATACTTAAAAATATCCAATGGGGAACGTTTTTATTAATCATAGTCTTGGGAATAAAGAGTGATAGAAATTAGAGAAAGAGCTATTAGTCCTCTAGGTCCTGTAGACTTCTGACAAGGTCTCTGTATACATGGTAATTACTTTCTTTTGGGATAGACAGATGATCAATAGGTAACATAAATAAGCATGGAATTATGGAAATTACACATGTGAGGAAAATAGCAGGGTAAACACAGGAGATCTGTTGGAAGTTCAGGGACAGGTTTTCTTTAACATCAAATGATCTTTTTGTTTGCTGGCACTAGGAGGCTTGAACTCAGAGCCCCCCAATGCTCTCTTGGCTTTTGTGCTCAAGGCTGGTGCATTGCCATTTAACCAGCTTTTTGCTGGTTAGTAGGGGAGAAGAGTTTTATAGACTTTTTTTTTTGTTCAGGTTGGCTTTGAATCTTGATCCTCAGATCTCAGCCTCTTGACTAGATAGAATTGTAAGTATGACCACGAGCACATGGCTAGGATCAAATTTTGACAGGTAACTATTTTTTTTTCTGAGTAAAAAATACCATACAACCTGACTCATCTTCTTTCTCACTATCTCTTAGCCAATGAAGATAGACCAGGGGTTGATCTCTTATAGAGGAATGTGACCTCAAATGGACATAGTTACACCAGTCTGGCATGTGCTTTATATAAACCACCCTTATCTTTTTATCTCCAAAGATGGCATCAAAAACTATCAATAGATTATTGAAGGATGTTTAATTTTTTTCTCTTGCTCTGTTTGAAATGGATTGGGGTAGTGGATGATGAAACAATGCACTGAGCTGACTTTCCACCAGGCAAAAGGGGTTCTCTGAATTAATAATTGCAGCCATCTACTGTCCCTGTCATTGGTGACATTTATGTCTGAGACTTAGTCTTCTGTTTGGGTCTAGGAGCTAGTGATTCTTTCTGGACAAAAAGAATGCTCTCATCAATTGCCTGCCTCTTCTGACATCAGTTTCTAGCCTACAAACAGACTTTTAATAAGCAACTCATATGGAAATCATTAGCGTAAAAGAGAAATTAACTATCATTACCTACTTGTATCTTGTCTGTTTTAGAAATGATTTGCTATTCTGTTTCAAGCTTTCCAACTATTTTGATGAAAATACATACCCAACTTGGAGACGTAAGTGTTTTTTTGTTCTCATTATCCTTTCTTGTTAAAACTGCATAGTTAATTTCTAAAGGTAGACATCCCCTTGAGTACTCATGATAGGAAGAAGCGAGATTGCTGTTCAGTGCCTTGAAGATCATTGAATACCCAGAATAAACCTCCTACAGGGTACCAGACCCATAATTGTAAAAGCAAAGAGGGATCTAGAGCATTAGAATGGGAGTATACTGCACACAAAATTGCAATTACCAAGCAACAGAATTTATTGAGCATGGAAAAATTCTGTCACTAAATAGATAAAGAGGCCTCTTGATTCCTGCTAGACAAGGGGTCTCAGCAGGAGCTTTCTCTTCTTCAGGGATTTACTTGAGAAAAAGAAAAAAAGTTACATCTAGGTACACTGATAAGTAATTCTTCGATGGACAAACAGGGCTAGGAGATCTATGGACCACTTCTCTAGAAAGTGAGTATTGAGGGGCTGGGAAGGTGGCTCAGTGGTAGAGCGCTTGCCTTGCATGCCTGAGGCCCTGGGTTCGATTCCTCAGCACCACATAAGCAAAAAGAAAAAAAGCCGGAAGTGGCGCTGTGGCTCAAGTGGTAGAGCGCTAGCCTTGAGCTGAAGAGCTGAGGGACAGCGCCCAGGCCCAGAGTTCAGGCCCCATGACCGGACCCAAAAAAAAAAAAAAAAGAAAGGGAGTATTGACTGATTGAGGTTTTTGCTAGAGGCCTTAATCTTGACATTCTTTTGCAATGATGGTTTTAGATGTTTCTTGCGAAAATATGATATAAAGAAGAATGGTCACCACCACCACTTGTATTGCCAATCATGATGGACAGGTCATAAAATAATTTCTGTAGGCAAGTATGGCTACCTCTCTTCTCATATTTATTTATGTCAGTGAAGAAACTTACATTTACTGCTTTTTATAGTTGGACTTGGAAAAGGTGTTCATTTTTTCTTCTTCTCCTCTCTTCTTTCTTCTCCCCTCTTTGTTACCCCTCTGCTGCTCTTCTCTTTCCTTCCTTCCTTTCTCTTTCTCCTTCTCTCCCTCTTTCTCTCTCTCTCTCTCTTTTTTTTGGGGGGGGTTCCAGTTGTGGGCCTGAACTCTGGGCCTGGGCACTGTCCCTCAGCTCTTCAGCTCAAGGCTAGCGCTCTACCACTTGAACCACAGTGCCACTTCTGGCTTTTTTCTTTTTGCTTATGTGGTGCTGAGGAATCGAACCCAGGGCCTCATGCATGCAAGGCAAGCTCTCTACCACTGAGCCACCTTCCCAGCCCCCCTATCTCTCTTTTTGTGCCCTTCTCTCTTCCTACTTCCCTCTCTCCTTCTCTTCCTTCCTGTCTCCTTCCTTCCATTCTCTCTTCCTTCCTTCCATGAAACACCAGGTATGCTCATCTAGTGCTCTACGGGTTAGCTAGACATTATTCATTCTTAATTAAATCAAGCTTTTGATGTTTGTCATGCAGCTATTTAGCCCTTGTTGAAGTGGAGCCTTCTTGGTGGCTGAATCCATAAGGGATAGGGTAGCAAATGAGACAAACAAGGTCTTTTCTCATACATTTACATATATATATATGAGGTAGAGAACTCACCAACTAAATATAATTAAAGTAATCACAGACTAGGATGATTTTTAGGACTGAAAGAAAGACTGAGTAGAATTAGGGTTCTTCATCCTCGGTACATTTGGTATTGTGGTCCAGTCCCTTATCATTGCCACCTCTACTATATGCCTCTCTAATCTTTGATATAACAGTGGATACTTTAAGTTTTCTATTTTAAATACACAGCTATGGAGTTGTAACTTTAAACCTTCCACCCTCTCCAAAAAAAATTCTTATCTAGAAATCTCTCATGTACACACATTTTAGATTTGCCCATAAGCCCGGTAATAGGCAATTTCGTTGGCAGATACAAATTGTACTCTATTAATCTGGAAGTCAAAAAGGAGAAGTAGCGGCATTGTAGTTATTTGCATGCATGTCTGTATTCCTTATTAAACTCTGGACTTTTTGAGGCAGACACTAATCTGTGTCTTTTTTGTCTCCTCTGAGACTTGGCAGCATGCCATGCACATAGTAGGAGCTCACTGAATTGTTCATGGAATTTACTTGAATTAGCAAGAGCTTCTGGCTCTTGCCAAAGGTATTAGTGAATGCATGTTTGAGGAAAATTAACTAACAATTAAGATGAAAACGTCAGTATTCACATGAATTTTGGCTGAGCAGATACATTTCCTTACTGTGAACATAAGGCTTTCTAGACCAATGAATCTGGTACACTACAATCTCTTGCCAACCAGGCCTGGTGGATGAAGGGGAAGGAGGGTAGACAGAATGCGGACATTGTCACATGATTGACATTTGAGTCTCTCCTGCCAGGACCACAAGCTTTTGATCTGTGTGTCAGAAGGTCTGAGAGAGGTAACTCAGAGGTATGGAGGCTATTTCTGACTTGGCTTGAAGTTCATGAGAAGCCCTTACTGCCCTCCCCTATGGAATGATTTCCTAGCACTACTATAGAAATTTGGGTTGAGCAGCTGAAGCATCCCTTTGTTTAGACATTGCAATGTCTGAACACTGTACTTCCAGGTGAGGATTTGAAGATAAATGATCACCTTGCTGTTTAAGTAACCGCTATTCTGTTTGAGAGGCAAGACAACATGGAACCAGTCAAGGTAAAACAGGTGGGATATTCCTCCTTTCCCTGAGGGTTCTTGCTTGCTTATGCGCACACACACACACACACACACACACACACACACACACACACACACACACAAATACATGTATATAGACAGTAAGTCAGAGTAATTGCTCTTCAAGCATCTTACTATGGTACTGGTATTGAATATGGCTCAACACTATGATAAGGAGCTGGGAAAACTAGGCAAGGATTCAGACAACCAAGTGACTTGAAAAAGAACTATTGTGGTTCTATTAGCTCACCTGGATTGATGTATCTATATCCATCTACAAGGTAAATTCTTGTGAGAATGACAATAGGAATATCCAATTCATTCAATTTTTCCATCTGTCCATGCATCAAAGGAATAGTTGCTAAATATCTACCACAGGTGGGGATTGGGAATGCCACCAAAAGTAGAAAAAAAAAAGGCAGAATCCAAAGAGGAAACAGATTCATTAAATATTCCCACAGTTGTAACATTGTAGCTATGACAGGAGTTAAGGTGCTTGATACTGCGGAGAATTTAGCAGAGGCATTTAACCTCTTAGTTAAGGTTATTTTTACTATCTGGTTTTGTTCATTCAGTATTTTTTAGAAGGCTAGAGGGCTAAGGGTGGATTTGTCCTCCATTCCCTGTTTCCCAAGGTCAATCTTCCCATCTGTATGTGAATGCATGCAGATGATTTAAATCGAGTGGATCAACCTTTTCATTTTTCCCCTTTATTTCTCATTTTTTTTATTATTTCATACTTCCTACCATTAGAACTACTTTTAATGGAGCTATGTTTACTCATCATCTTCAGGAGATGGTAGAAACTGCATCACAAATGCAATTTCTTCAGTCACTCACCAGACATTGGAGGATGTCTTCAATGAGCTGGAAAACAGGGCTGAGTGATGTATCACAAAACTTAGCTTTTACGTTGAATGGTCCTATTTTGAATTGGATTATATTAAAACAGAATGTACTGGAACAGCATGATAGGCGAAAGAACAAAGGTTTCAGGGACCAAGAAGTTCCCCCACTTTCCTACAGAACACCTGCCATGATTTTATCTATCTTCTCTGAACCTCAGTGACTCCATCTGTAATACGGGATTTAGAACAGTGATCCTGGGGTGTTTCCTGTAAGCATTAAGGCAGATACAATAATTGAAGGCTCTGAAATAGTGCTTTGCATTAGTAGATGGCTCAGAAAGTATTTATTTCTTTTCTTATGGTCAGATTTTTGGAGTCCTGTGTATAATAGTTATACATGCAGCAATTCTGCCAGTTTCATGATTTCCAAGATTGTGTGTGTCCCTTTTTATATAAAGAGCATTGTGGGGAGAATTAAGAATTTTAGGGGAAGAGAAGTTGGGAGGAGGTAAGAAAGAAAATGAGGGAGGGGGTAACAGTGCTCAAAAAGAAATGCATTCATTACCTTACTTATATAACTGTAACCTCTCTGTACATCACTTTTACAATAAAATACAAAAGAAGGAAAGAAAGAAAGAGATGGAGAGAGAGAAAGGAAGAAAGAGAGGGAGAGAGAGGAAGGAAGGAAGGAAGGAAGGAAGGAAGGAACGAAGGAAGGAAGGAACGAAGGAAGGAAGGAAGGAAGGAAAAGAAAAGAAAAGAAAAGAAAAGAAAAGAAAGAATTCCATCCAGGTCCATGAAAGGTAAGATGCCTATACCTTAGTTTAGCCCAACATCCCAAAGAAAAGAGGAGAAAAGATAAATGTACATTAAAAGGGAAGAAAAGATGAATGTATATTAAAACATGAGCAGGCTCTGCTAGTGTTATACAGAGATGAGTTAATTGTTTTGGCTTAAATATATTTCCTGAAGAACAGAAGCCCCATCACAGCACACATCGTTATGTATTTTAGACAAACAGCACTTTGAATCAAATTATAGTACATGCATAAAATATTAAAATAAGACATTTATAACAAATCTTTCTAACTTAGTGCCTAGCTCTAAAATAGATTTATACGTGGGTAAGCAATAGGTGCGATAAATGTTGTACAGATACCACAATTTAAATTGCAAATCAAGAGGGCATCATGGGGGGAAAGGAATGCAGACTTGAGGAACTGGAGAAAAGATCAAGCGATGCAGTATTTTTAGGCTGACTGTATGATTTGCTTTTGTGCTGCGTGTGTGTGAGCTGCTAGTTTGATAAATTCTGGTATCAGCTCTTTAATATACTTTCCTCCCAAGCTCAATTTAAATTATCTAATTAAAGAAATTTTGTGTGTGTGTGTATTGTTCTTTCTTTGATGGTTGAACTTTTTCCAGTGTACATTTCTTGGAGGCTTGAAGTTATTCTGGCCAGATGGGAGACTTTTAGGAAGGCATTAACTGTTTCTCAGTTTGCAAAAAAAAAAGGTAAGTGAAATGGGAATCATGTCTCTGCCCATTCTCCCACACTGCCTGCTTTGCCCAAACCTCCATCATGGATTCTTGTTCTTCTGTGGTGTTTTTGGAACATAAATGATGAATGCTATCGTCATCATCTAAATAATCCATGCTTGAGAGTATTAAGCATGTTTCTTTTATTTTGAAGGATGGAGAGGGTATTGAGTGAATGGGCTGAATATTTCTGGGTACTTGGTCTGCTCAGATACAACAGGCTTTCCACAATGTTGAAAGCCTGGAATGTTCTGTAGGGATAAGGTTGTACCTTGGGACTTTCATAGTTTCTTGGTTATCCTTTGTTCCTATCACATCTGGATGTTAGCAAAAGAGCTAAAACTTGCACAGCCAACTCTTGAACACCACAATCTCTATGAAGAGTAGGGAGAAAGACTAGTCACTAAATCTTGTGACTGTACTTCTCAGTGCTGACAATTTCAGATAGCTCTCTGAGCCAAAATTTTACTTGCAGCTACACAGCTGAAACCTCTCTCCTAAGAGATGAATAGAGTTGTTGCAGTTGGAGATCTCTCTTCTTCGCCTGATCTATTTGCTGGCATTTTTTTCTTTCTATTGAATACCTCCAGCATTAGCTTTTCTTCACGAAGAAGGTCTGTACAGCCATAATTTATTTTCTTCTAACATATTGTATCAAAATTTAATGTCTAGATTTCTGGCTTAATTATTTCACTTCTTCTCACTGTGCTTAAAATAATTATTTCTGAAACTTTTTTTTCTTGGAAGTTGTTGAAGTAAAAGTAACAAAGTAGCCATGTATCAATTGCTCATGCCTGTAATCTTAGCTATTCAGGCAGCTGAAATTTGAGGACTGAGGTTTATTGTATTTATTAATTTTTTCTTGGTCAGTCATGGGACTTGAACTGTGGGCCTGGGTGCTGTCCCTGAGCTGTTTTTGCTTATAGCACTCTGCCACTTTGAGCCACAGTGCCACTTCCAGTTTTTGAGTGGTTAATTGGAGATAAAGTGTCATGATGACTTTTCATCCCAGGCTGACTTTGTGATCCTCAGATCTTAGCCTCTTGAGTCGCTAGGATTACAGACATGAGCCACTGTTGCCTGGCTGAGGACTGAGGTTTAAAGCCAGCCTAGGCAGGAAAGCCCATGAGACTCTTATCTTTAACCAGCAAAAAGCTGAAAGTAGAGCTGTGGCTCAAGTGGTAGAGTGTCAGCTTTGAACAGAAAAGCTATGGGATGGCACCTTAAGAGAGAGTGCCCAACCCCTGAGTTCAGGCACCAGTATGTTTTACACACACACACACACACACACACCAATAAGAAAAAACAAAGTTAAAAATAAGTGTCTGCTATTCAAGATTCCAGGTGTCAAAATTCAACCACAGTTTGTTAGTCAAATACACCAGAAGAGAAAGAAGGTTTGGCTGTATTGTGCTGGAAGGTTTCATGGGCAAAAAATGTATCTGTCAGTGTTTACCTCCATGTAAATCAGTAAGAACAAATGGTAATTAAAATGCCATATAGAAAGGAACAAATTAAATAACTACAAATCATCTGAAGAATCAGATGATTCCTGACACCAAGAGCACAGTGGTCCATTCCCAAGTACAATATTAAAATCAACATGTAAAGAGCTGCATCTATGCATCCATCACAGGACCCACTGGCCAAGTGTCTGAGACAATAAGATACAGCACTGATTATTGATTTTATTTTATTTTTTAAGGAAAAGTCATTATTCTGAGTATTATACATCTATTTGAAAAACACACTCATGAGAGACAAGAATCACGCACAAGCTCTTGGCTTTGTTACTTTACTTGTTCTCTCTCTGTCCAAAGAACCTTTCCTCTTCCTCTCCAGTCCTCATTGTCTGATTTCATTTGCAAGATCCAGATGAAGTACCACCATTTTGTACCAAGTCTTCCTTGTCTGCTCAAGGCAGCACTAATTTGGCAGTCGTGTGCATTCTATTGTAAACACACCAAGTTTAAATGAAGTAGCAAGAACATACTTGATATTCCAAATTCCAGGTGAATTCAAGCCTCCAACTTTGGTCTCATTCATTCAATTCTAAGCATTTTGAAGGTAGTGGCTAGGCTTCACACCTACTTCACAACCCCCATGTAACTTGCACACACACAAAAATGTAGACAAAGGGAAGACTAATTGAAAATCCCTAATGCATCAATAATTATCATGACAGGGGTGATCTAGCAAGGATTGCTACGTGCCATCTTTACAAATCTCTGCGGTAAATATTTAGTATATATGTCACAGTTTATGAAGATTATCATTGTGTAAAACCTCCATTCTGCGTAAGTGCTTAGTTTTAGAAGGTATCAGATGAATGTTATAGATCCTTTTGAGACTATCTGTATTTATATCCATATCTTTTGATGTATTTATATCAATTTTTAGATCCTTTTGAGACACATATTTATATCTAGAGATCTAGATATTTAGTTAATAAATATAGATAAATCTCTGTGTCTTTCAAAATGATCTGTCATATTGCCAATATAGATACAGATAAAGAGATATATCAGATTATTAAGATGATCAGTTTATATCCATACTGTTTTTTCAATCAGGCAGTGGGACATTGGTGATTTCTAGTGAGCTTAGAGACATTAAATGTAAGACTCATGTCATTAAAAATAGTTAGCTATTCTTGGCTCCATTCACAAAGAAGTCCCCTCATACTCCCTTTAATTGGCAGGATCTCCACGTGGTATCTATTTTGCAAATATGTTCAGCACTGAGGTCTGGTGCTGTGTATGTGCCTGCCTGCATATGTTCCCTGTAGGTGACACTCCACCCTGATCACACAATGGGTGCATTGTATGAGGACATACTGTATGCAGACAATGCCTCCGTTACAACTCCCCCCACCTTTTTTTTAAACCCTGAAATATGGTTGATATGGTCCATTGCAAAATGAACCTATATTGGAAATGGCAAAATTGTAATGTAAAATATACTGGGGTCAGTGGGGTGTGCTGTTTTTTGCATATATTTTTTCTCCCCTGACCCATGCCATTCCCCTGCATATGGGGGGGGAAAAAGCTTCATCTCACACAGAAATGTGATGTCCTTTACTGCCAGAGGCTGTTGCTGTTTTAAATGAGGAAAAAGCACAATGCATGAAGAAGGAAAATTAAAGCATATTCATTTTGGAAATTAGATATGGTGTCAAGAGACTCTCAGAAAATAGCCCCGTTTGAATAGAGCCCTGCACTACAAGACAGTTCACTGAACTTTTGACCACTATTTATGCTATGGAAGCTTTTGAAATAAGGAAGACAGCAAAAACATTTTATAGCTGCTTAATAGCTGAGTTCATTTTTCTTTTTTTTTCCATCAGACATTCATCTATCCCTTCGGTGTATATAAGATATGCAAACACCATGTAGTTTGTTGGCAGGCCTTTGTGTTAATGTTACCAGGTTGGTTCCAAAACACACAGCTACTAGTTTGAACGAATCCCCTGGCCAGCCTGGTGACCTTCCTTACCCTCCACCACTGTCTGCTGTCTGCCAGTGGCAAGTCTGGAAGGGGCAGTTCCAGCCAGGGCTGCACAGGCCTTGAGAATGACAATGACCTCTTTAGGGGTCATTCTGCAAATGCGAAGAGAATACCTTTCCCAATTCCCAGGGACTCTTTATGCAAAATTGCCCAGGGATGGGGGAGATGATGGAAAAGGCACTTTGCCTAATTTCTCCCTTTCTATTATTTGGAAGAACAGTTCTCAATTTGTGATCATCCCTGTTCTGCTTCATTGCTTCCCTCCTGCCGAGCACAGCCAACCAGCCAGGTTAAGTGGGATTCAAGAACCCTCCAGGAAGGACAGCCCAGATATTTTTTTTTAATTCAATACAGCCTAAAGAAGCACCACAAAACAAAAACAAAATCAAAAAACAAACAGGCAGTGGAAGAGTTAATCATGAGTGCTGGGTGGGGTCATTTAGAGGTGGAAAGAGAAGTCTAATTTGTATTGGTATTAATGAAAGATATGCTTTAACTTTTATACAGTTCTGAAACATGAAGCTAAATATTACAAATTACAGGTTGTGAGTCTATGTCAGCTTTATTATTGTTATTACTATTAATGTAATGATATCAAACTTAATGGGTCACTGTATTTGTTTAATTTATTTTCCAGGAAAGCTTACCATTTCATTTCTGTTTGAGGTCCTTTTATGTGGCCTCTTGGTGACTTGCCTCCCCTGGCACCATTTGGGCTTGTCTCTCTCAGGATCTGGGAGTTCCTTGTACACTTCCTTGTCTCTTCTTGATCATAACCAGACTTGATTCTCACAGCTTTACCCCCCTCCTCCTGCATCTCTGCCAACCAGTGGCTTTATTTCCATTATGGGGTGATTCAACATTGAGGTTTTTGTAAAAACCTTAAGGTGGGGTGAGGACAAGGGATACAAGGCAATGATCCAAAGAAGGGATCACTCTATGCTGCAAAATGTCCATTCGTCTGAAATTGACTGAGCTCTAAGTGTCCTTGGTTTGGGAAATAGGGACTATGTGTTCCCACCCATAATCCCTTTAGCGACTTATATTAGAAAGCAAATAAAAACAAAAGCAAACAACAACAGAAAAAAGCAACCCTTCAACCCGAAGATGTGTTCCTGTTTTATTCAGCCTTGTGTTTTGCTAGGGACAAGGGAGAGAAAGAGAGAGGGAGAGGGGAGAGGGAAAAGGAAAGGGAGGAAGAGAGAGGGAGGGAGGGAGAGAGAGACAGACAGACAGAGAGACAGAGAGAGAGAATGAGAGAGAGAAGAGAGAGAAAGAGGAAAAAGAGACCACCTCACTCCTCCTCCCCCACTCAGCATTATTCATTAAGAGAGGATTTTTTTCTCCTTTGGACTGGAAACTTCTCTCCTCTCACTAGCCAGTAACAGCCCTTCTGTTCATCCTTATGTCAAACCTTCAAAACAGCACTAATATGATCTCTGACAATTGGAAGGAGAGAGGAGAGTGTTGTAAAGGCCACTCTGAACTCAGGACAGCAGCTCCTCTTGATGGGCTTCTTTCTGCCAGGGTTGGAAGGCTAAGATCTGTGTGCTAACCCAGGCCACAGGCTGACAGAAACCTGAGACTTGCTTCCGTCAAACTCCCCACCTGGCTTCCTGTTCTCCAGGAGGCTTCTTGGCATCACCAGTAACCATGTTGCTTTTCTCTGGCTTTTGAGAGAGGGAAGTCACAGGGACCCTGGGGCATTGCTTTGTGTTCCATGTCTGCCCTACCCACTCACCTTGATGCATGCCATTGAGATTCATGGGATAAGGGTGCAGGGGAAGGAGTACATTACCCTGGCCTGGTTACCTGTTGGGTGAAAATAACAAGGATGGGTGACATCAATTAGGCATTTTACAATTTAAAGATAGAGGAAGGGGAAGGAAGGGATCCAATCTAAAAAATTCTTAAGTCTTCTCAGGCTGCTTTGCCTTTCCCTCTCTACTGCAGTGGATTTTCCCCATGGACTCGAATGCCCTGTATTTGTGGATCACTCTTACCTTGGCAGTAGATTATCTCCACAGTTGTCACACCATTTTTTATGGTCCCCAGTGCCCTTGCCATTGTGGTAGCTGATAGGGACTGGGCATTTTAAATGATGAAAAAAATAGAGGAAACAATGATAAAAACCAACAGTATTAGACATAATGATTTCTTTTTCTTTCTTACTTCAAGTCCTTTGGAAGAGAATAAGGGTGCAGGCCTAGGCAGGATTTCTGATTTGCTTAATTGCAAATGGACATATTATAGCAGATACTAATGACTATATTAGTTTAGGAATTTAAAATATGACTTCAAGTCTGAATAGCATGCTATGGTTATCAAGTTTTACATGCAAATCTCTGTGAAAAGAAAAATCCCATCAGATAATATGACCTCACTGGATCCTGGGAATCCTCTGGGTTCCCAGGGGCTCAGTTGGCAGCTTCAGAGGATTTTTGTTATTCTGGTGATAGTCAAGGAAGAGCTGAAAACTTCTCTTTATAAACCTGGATTTCCTGACATAGTGGACTGATCAGAAGGAACTGAAGGACTGAAGAGAGGGGAATGGACCTTGGGTAGGTCAGACTGTCTACTCTCAGCTATCTTATAAGTGAAATAATTGATCATCTCTGCTACACAACATTGGCATAAGGACTGGCAAGAGTACTCAGATAATACTCAGTAGAGAAATAGAGTATGGGCTGGGGGCATTGCTCAATTTGTAAAATAAGAATAAAGGCCTGAGTTCCAACTCCATGCTGTTGAGAAAGAGAGAAGAGAAGAGAGACAGAGAGACAGACAGACAAACAGAGATTGTTATCTGGTTACAGCAAGATATTAGACAAATGAAAGAGGCCTTTAAACTCTTCCCTCATCTTTCAGAAGATGAAACTGAGTTGAAGAGAAGCCAAGTACTTTGCAAAATGATGTCAGAGCCTAACATGCTCCATGTCGGTAGCTGCCCACACTAGCAAATTTTTCTTTCCTGACCTGATCATTTTTTGGGTTAAACCTTTTTATGGTAACCATGAGTGCAAAGAAGTGCAAGGGAAGTATTCGTCTGAAGTGTGTGAATTATTCTTTCCTTTTCCATTGGAGGTTTCTAATAAATTTTCTCAGAGTGTGAGCTTTGTATCTCATTTCCTTCTCTGAAGTCCTAGTCTCTGTTGGTATAGCCTCCAATTCCTTTGGCTGAAATACATGATTATCCACAGAGTCATTCCTGTCTCAGTCTCTAAAGAGAGCAGAATATTTGATAAAATAGCCATAGAACACATTTTCATGTAGTTTCAGGGTTCCCAGATTTTAATTCTTATTGACCACTAAAACCTTTTCTTTATTTCCCTCCCACCTGTAATTTTTTTTCTTTTTATAAGGAGTGGGTACAAATTGATCAACTATTTTGTTTGCCAAGACCTTTCAAAAGATCTCTTTACTAATATTATTTTGTGTGTAAGGAGATTGTTGAACGTCAAGCAAAATTCAACCTTAAGACGTTTTCTATTCAAGACAGAAATATTAACAAAAGAACACAAGAATTGTCCTCATCAAACACTTAAAATTACAACAGATCAGTAGAGGCTCATAAATGAATAAATAGAATCCATTTTAGTCTAAGAGATATGGTTAGGTGACAGTTTAAATCTCGGCAACGTTAACCTGCCAGATGCCTCAGATGGGTTCAGAAATGTCCAGTGATCTCACAGAGCTGCTCTAAAATATAAATAACATAACATATAAAAAGTACTTTGAATAATCTAAGATTCTACTTAAATACAGTAGATTGTAATATTACATACACTGAAACATGTATGTATATATGCCTGGGTACACTCAATGTTCTATAAATGTTCACTGATAGGGTCATCATAATGCAGAGTCATCCACATCAGTGAATAGGATCTCTGTAGAACAACTGTATCTACCACTGGGAAATACAATGCGGGTGGCAAGAAACATAGATTTTAGTCATAACCTAAGCAGCAACACATCTCAGTGCAACTTGTTATAATAGATATAACAGGATACCTTGGGAATATCAAGGAAGAAAACCATTGTAGGTCTTCTAACAGTTCAGATGAATACTGCCACCATTAGCATTGAATGTACCTTCAAAACCCAGCTCTGGGAAGTGGTGCTATGGCTCAAGTGGTAGAGTACTTGCCTTGAACTGAACAGCTGAGGGACAGCATCCAGTCCCAGAGTACAAGCTCCATGACCGACAAACAAACAAACAAAAAAACCCAGCTCTGGAGTTAACTCTGTGTTTACAAAGAACTTTTCACTGACTGATCATGTAAAGCATGTAGGGTAGCTTCCCCAAATGGAATTCTGCTGGTAAATCAGTTATACAAAACAAAACAACAACAATGACAAACCCTCCCCCTCCCCCACCTCGCCATAATATGGAGTTGTGTAAAAATGGAATCTAATCTCTCATTTGCTGTCACTATAAGGCTGGTTCTGGATAAATGCTTAGCCATATTTTTTCCTATCCCAAATACCACCAAGAGTGCTGTGATCATGGAAGCACACCTATTACCTTTGTTAGGATATCATGCTAAGTGGGGTGTTACAATAGATAAGAAAGCTAAAGTTCCCCGAATCTAAGAAAGGTATCCAACATCACATGGCAAAGAAATGGTAGAACAAAGATTTAAAAACAAATCTATTGAATTGCCGATCTCATAGTTTGAGTGTTATATCTCTTAATGAATGGGACTAGTGAAGTTCATAAGGAAATGATGAACTTCTGCCATTTCTCTTACACCACTAAATGACTCACCTTGCATCCTTCCTTTGACTGGCTCTCTAACTCTATTCAGCTAAATTACTTTTTCCAAGGCCTATAGACAGATACCAACTTTGTGGGGGCAATTAATTTAGGTGTTATGCAGCGCCCACTAATCTATGATTGTTTAGATCTCAAACCAAGATCTCAAACATGAGAATTCTCATGTTTTTATTTGTAGCCATTTGTACTCTTTTGACCCATTGTTTACCTCAGAGAAGAACAAGAATGAATTTAAGTTATAGTCTGACATTACAGTGAGATTGCCAATAGAAATCAGTGACTGGCTCCATGACAAGTGAGAGTTTCTGAGGCAGCTGAATAGTGTCCTCAGATCTTTACCTACCTCATTGTACTGCCATTCAAGCGCATTATACAATATTTCTGTTATAAAGGGGTATTGTCAGGGCAAAAGGGAGTCTAATTGAGTTTAATAAAGCTAGAAGTGGTACTACAAGAGCCTCCTGGGGAAAGAAAATTAAAGGATGTTCTAATATGACTAGCCCAGGTAATCTGTCAAGGATGGTATTTAGGCTCACATCTGTCCAGTTGAGAATGGCGATGTAGACAGAACTACTGAAGTCAAAGAATTTTATTTTCAATACCAGGGGCCTAAATGCAGGTGAAATTGTAGAGTTATACTCAGAGTGGTAAAACAGCATTTCATCCATCTTCTATTTAAGAGTCCTTTTACACATTGGGTAAGGCGGTTGAAAAATACTCCCTATTCCACAGAAAGCAGCACAGCCAAAATGGAGACCCTAAGTCACAAAAGACACACATAGTTCTACTAGACTATCCAATATGGCAGTGATTTGAAATGGGGTGATTTTCAAATGCCATGTGTATTGTAAAATATATCATTTGCTGGTGGCTCACACCTGTAATCCTAGCTACTCAGGTGGCTGAGATGTGAGCATAGCTGTTCAAAGGCAGCCTGGGCAGGAAAGTCTGTGAGACTCTTATCTCCAATTCACCACCAGAAAACCAGAAGTGGCGCTGCAGCTCAAGTGGTAGAGCACACTCCTTGAGCTGAAGAGCTGAGTGACAGCACCCACGCCCAGAGTTCAAGCCCCACGACCGGTAGAAAAAATACATACATACACACACACACACACACACACACATATTTAATACTTTATCAGTTATATTCTGAAATGATAATATTTTGGATATTTTTGGCTAAATATTAAGATGTCTTGATCTGTTTCATTTTACTTTAAAAAAAAGTATCCATTAGGCAAATTATATATATGGCTTATGGCTTGCATTCTGGTTTTAGTAGACTGCAGTAGACTAATACGATGCATAAAGGGTATCAAGCAGGAATCAGATTTCCATATTTTAGCCTTATTTAAATGCAAACACCAACATGCATTTTGCTTGGGTGAGGTACGGATTTGCTTCTTTCTCCTTTATGATATGGCTACACACATATCTATGTTCATGCAAAACATTCTGTCACCTTCAGAATTAGAGGAGTTCTCCCAGCAAATCCAAAGGTGTTCTTTTCTTTTTTTAAAATTTTAATACTTTTTTATTGTAAAAATACTGTACAGAGGGGTTACAGTTACCTGAGCAAGGTAATGAGTACATTTCCTATCAAGCATTGTTGCCTCCTCCTTTGTTTTTCCCCTACCATCCCTTCCCTCCCACCTCCACAACTACACTCCCCCTCCCCCTAAATTGTAAAGTTCATTTTTCAACATAGTGTCTTGTACATCTCATTGTTACAATGGGTCAACCTGTATCTCTATTTAAGAATTTGGGGTTCTTTTCTTACCATATGATCAGGCTCTATAATCAGGAGAGCTATGGTTCACATAAGGAAATATATTTTCCTGTATTTTTGTTGTTGTTTGTTTAAATAAATCCCCCCAATCCCAAAGAGCATGATATTGAATAAGCTACTGGAACAATTTATTCTTTCTCTCTGTGGATGAAGAGGTGGTACTTGGAGCAGGTCGTTAAAGAGGAGAGCTTGGCCCATGCCCTTACTCTGTGTTTAATGAGCCTCTCTTCATGTGCCACCTCTCTAATCTGCAGAGAGATAGGTACAAATTGTATCTATAATGTTATATTACTTAACAGTATAATGTATGATGAATCATAGAATTCCATCCCTACCTTGTAATTGGTGAGATGTGTTGCATGAGAGACCCCCTAATTCAATAGAGAGTGGTTGCTCTTATGCATAACTGCCTCTCTGGATCAAGCCAATTCAACCTGCAAGTAATGAAGGGAGAGTTAAAGCTTATTTTTATTTTTTAAAAAAGCAAAAGTATGACTTAGGAGGGCTTTATCAGCCCCTGGCTTTAGAAGACTGTTTAATAATCCACTACTTGAATGGAACCAGTTTAGTCCCTTTCTCTGTGGGCAGCAGGATGGGCTATCTATGCAAAATGGGAATCTAAGAGGACTTGCATTAGATGAATGCATGGTTTCCTATAAAGTGATCATTCTCTGTTTTCCTACTCCATACATCTTTACTGTCTTCCTCCTCTTATGCATCTGTTACATTCTCTGGACTCTGTTTTTCTTTTCAACCCATTCTTTGATTTCTATATAGCCTACCTTTGATGCTTTAGAGATCTTTCATGGTATTTAATTTTCTCTTATTCCTCAAATTTCTGGGCTTATGTTTTTCTTCTTATATGGCTTATCCTAGTGAGTTCTTTCCTCACCTCCTTAACTTCTCAAGTATTACTGACAAAAGGAAGAGAATCCAGCCACTACAAAAAGGCAGTATGTAGATCACCATTCATTCTCTAGGATCCAATGAGCTTTTAGAAGCTAGCATTTGTGATGACAATAGTGGCCCCTGTGTTGTTGGACTCTTGAAAATTTCAGATAGGATGTTGAATGCCTCTCCAGAAACCAAAATAAGATTTGACAACCAAATTTAATTAAATCTGTTCCAATTGTTATGACTCATACAAATTAGCTTATTTCAGCTGGATAGGACCATAGTCATAGTGAATCTGTCAGGAAGAGCAGAAGAGGCCATGGTAGAGTAACTAGTATTAGATTCCCTGAGACCTAACTGGAAACCTAGTTCAGAGCCTGATGTCTCAGCATCTCAGCCCTGCTCTTTCTCCATTCCTTCACAGTCAGTCTCAGAAAGTTTCTTTTTAGGAGATGAGTTCTATGATACATTGTTTGGGACTGAAAAAGAATCTCCAATGAAAGTCATGTACTCTCTGCTTCCAACATTACATTTATCATTAGGCAAATGAGTGAGATTCAATGACCCAATTTTTCATGTTTTTTTTTTAATTTCAGATGCATTCTTTTTAAGGAAGATAAAACAGATTGTGTGTTCTTATCTTAATTCGATCACTTCTCAATTCTGACTTTCTGAAAAGAGCGGAAGGGCAGCTTTTTGACAGGACTCATTGATTCTGTCCAAACAGACTCAGGGATATCACCCAAATTGTCACCCTGCTTGAAAAAGTGCTGGGTTTGGAGGTTGCTTGCCTCATAGTTCTTTATTGCATCTGCATTGCTTTTCCTGTGTTCTACCGTTTCACATCTTAATAAAGAGAAACAATTCATTTGGTAAATAATCTATAATACAATTTTCAGAGAGTACTCTGCCATTTCTCAACTGCCAGATAGATTTTATTTTTACTTTGCACATAACCAAGGAAAACAAGGTTGCAGAATGATGCCAGCTTCTGCTTTTCAGCTATGAGATGTCAATAGCCCTTGATTTTGTTGCTGTTGTCACTAATTTCTGCAAGTTCAAAAAAAATGTCATAAAAACAAATTGCCTTTAAACATCCTGCCTTTATTCACACAGTCTTCTTATGAGAGGGGCTTTCGATATATTTGTCATGGTCTTTCAAATCACTTTTAATCACTAATATTCAGGCTCTTAGAAAAGGCTGCTTCAATTGGTGTTTATTTTCCTTTGAGTTTATTCTTGCTTGCTTTATGTTTCTGTGCTGACATTTTTTTTACTATAAAGTCATATTTTCATTCTGAAACAATGGCATCTTGTTTTTTAAAGCAAACAAACATAAGACAATTTGTTTTGAAAATATGTGGGTTGGTGACAAAGTCATAAGAATTGCAGAGAAATGTCATTGCTAGTGTCGAGAGAGCCTGTTCTCATGTGTTTCCTATATGAAAATGGAATTTGGTGTCTTATGTGCTGACATCCTCTACACGGTGCTAGAAGTTTCTTTGTTTTTTGCTGGGCATTGTCTTCTTTTCACTCTAAGCTCACTTGATGGTTTCGAAAGATCAATTCTACTTTGCAGTGAATGTGTCTCTTAACCTTTACTGGAGAAACTGAAACAGTACACAAGTAAGTCACACAAAAGGGGGAAATCTAAGATGAACAGCAAGGAAGTGAAGGGTTATATTATAATTCACCTAGAAAAGAGGATTTTCACTAATCAGTACCTATATCATGCATTTGTAAAAATGACTGCCTGACAGGTGAAAAAATCTACTTTTTGACAGCATACATTTTAGTCTTAAATCAATCCAACACAATAGTTCCTTTTCTTGCTTTATACAAACTCCCTTTCACCCCTTGATAAACTGTACCCCTGTGAGCCATTGAATGTTTCAGATTCCTACCCTTTTCTATGCTGCAGCAATATTTTGAGGGCAGTGCAAAGCAGATTCATTTGGCAGAGTTTTTTTTTAAATATGCATATCAGTACAAAGGGAGAGAACTTAATAATTTGGGGGATTAAAGGCTCAGTCCGAAACTTGGTAATGTGCTATGAAATACCTGCAGTGTGAATTGGACTCCTGACCCACTGGGCCTCTCTGAGGTATTCTGTTTTAACCTGGTACAGAGAGCCACAATGGTGATAAATCTTGAAGCAGATTAAGTAATTTCCCCATAGTGGTGTGTCTATTGGAGTTTCAAATAACCCAGCACAGGCATTCAAAGTCTTGATATATTTGGATATTCCAGACTGTATCCCCTTTGAATAAAAAAAGTTTCTGGCAGGGCAGCATCATGCACTTTGACCTTCTTATAAGAGTGTAAATGGATGCCCTACTGAGCTGAGTGAATGCTAATTATTTTGTAGCTTCTGAATCCTTAAAAAAAAAAAAAGTAAAAGGAAAGAAAGACCAAGAAGAAAAGATGGCCCATTTGCATGCTAAAAATATGCTGAAGATTGTATGAAACGAAGCTTAAGACATCCTGACACTCTCAGGTCTCAGGATACCATTGGGGATTTGATTTACTTTTCTCTTTTTGCTTTGGAGATATTCTTTGGCCAAGGAAATTTTTGGCTAGAAAAATCTCTGAAACTCACCTGAGACAGTGTTCATGAACCATCAAAACCCCAGGGTAGCCAGAGAGGCACTGGCGGGGCCCAGAGCTGGGACTTGTACTGGCAGTGCCTTGAATTCACCTCTTTAGTAGGAGACAAAGTTTTCCTGATGTCTTCTCAGTGCCAACACCTTTGTAAAGAAAAGGTCAGATCTACATAATGAAACAAAAAGAGGACCAAGTCAGGGAGAAGGGGAGTAGTTTAATCCAAGAGACCAACGAACTTCAGAGATTTAATTGAAAACCCAAATGCTTTCCTGGGAATAAGCATCTAATTAGTATGGAAAAATCTCAATGTACCCATGACTTTTTTGCTCCTTTCCAGAAATGATGAGTCCTCTCATTAAACACATTTTAAAAAGCAGAATTTATGGGCAACGAGTGGAATGATAGATACATGGGCCACTCATTTCTTTACTCTTACGAAGGAAACAGCTATGGGCCCTATTGTCATTACAAGGAGAAAAGACTTGTGATATCATGCTGACAACACATTAAGAAAAATAAACAAGGGAAGCAATAGTTGGAGAGATCAAGTCACATGGAATCTCAGTCATGACAGTTCTTCCCAGATTGGACTTCAGGGGTCTGGCTACAGGCAGCAATTCCATTGAAGTCTGGGATCATTGTGTAACCTAAGCAAAAAGGAATGTGCCTGTACACATGTGCACAGTTGTGTATTCATGTGTAGTTGTGTAGAGAAGGTGTGTTTGTGGATTCAGTTGGTGTGAGAATGTGTGGGCACATGCATTTGTATAAGGAGTCTGTATACATAAAGTATGTACAAAAGATGATGGGTGTGCAGTTAGTATTTGTATGCATAAGTTATATGATACGCATCTGTAATCCCTGCTACTGGCTACTTGGGAGGTGGAGAGGTAGGAGACTCATGGACTGAGATTGCGTGGGGCAAAAACATGATAAAAGGGAAGCAAATAGCATGGCTCAAGTGGAATAATGCTTGCCCAGTAGATATGAAGCCCTGACTTCAATCCCCAATACTGCATACATACATACACACATACAGACACATACACATACATATACACACATGCACAATATTATTCATTCCCTATTAAAATAGCAAACAGAACATTCTGAGTGTTCAGGAGGTTCAGTTATGGTTTGACGACAGCCCAAAAAGCAAACATCTTTTCTCTTCCCTTGCCTTTCCAACAGTTTTTGACTTCAAAAAAATTATTGTTGTTTGTCTCCATGAAAAACAAGGAAAAGAAACAGAAGAGTTTACTACCTTTTAATGTTGATGGGGTGAAAATGCAATTGCCTTCTTGTTATATGATAGAGGAATTTTCTCTTACCCACTGGGTTGAGGTAAATGGGCGAGTTTGTGAGCTTCCCACACCCTCTTGTTCACTGGTTTTATTTGGTCTTCTCCTGGCTTCCAGGTCTTGCCATTGCAGCAGTTCTTTTCTCCATGAAGGCTTTTTCTTCCTTCTTGTTTTCCTCTCAGAGCCTTCTAACATGATCTGAATTTCTTCCTCTTTATTACATGTGTCTCTAATTTACAAATCAGGCACTAAAAATCAATATCCTGGAACCGTAGACTTTCAGCTTAGAAACTTATAGCTTATAGAAACTTAAAGGCAGACAGGATGTTGAGGATGTTTTAATTCAGTTTCCTTGTTTACAGATGAGTATGTTTAGAGAAGATTCCTAGGGGGCAGCTGACCTTGTGTCTGAGGCAAGCCGTACCAAAGGGTTGACAAGGACACTTCACTGTAAGACTTGACGGTTGATGTCATGGCAATGACCAGAACAGCACAAAGGGTATTTCCTTTAGGAGAGTAAATGTGGTCATTTCCATTGGGAAAGTGCTTTGTGAGCTGTAAAGTGGCAAATTCATAAAGGGTAAGCTATTTCTCTACTTAACTCTCCTCTTTTTATAACTAATAATTAACTTGGTGAAAGTTGTAACATGACTTTTAAGAATATAAAACCTAGTGAAACTGAAAAAAAATCTAGGTGCATCTCCCCAAGAAGTCTTCTATTGTGTCTCAAAGTTCTTTAGTAGTTAGTTTTCAGAAAGCTGCTTTGAACCTTCAGCACTTGGGGTGAGAAGGCATCATTATTCACATAGTTACAGAGAAAGAACAGTGGGTTGCAGGGCTGCAGTCCCAGGTTCTATCCTGGCTTTGAGATTCAGCTATATTTATTCCCACTGGGTGAGTGGAATGACTGTTAATCATTTAACCTGTATAGATAGAATCTATGCAAATGTGACTCTCACTGGGTGCTGGTGGCTCACACCAATAATCCTAGCTACTCTCCAGAGGCCAAATCTGAGGATCATGGTTCAAAGGTAGCCTGGAGAGACAAATAGGAGATATGTATCACCTAAAAAGGTTACACACCAAAAAGTTGTAAGTGGAGGTGTTGTATAAGTTGTGGAGTGCCAGCTTTGATTTTAAAAAAACAAGCCAAGCAAGAAAAGCACAAGGCTCTGAGCTCAATCCCCAATGTTCGCACACACACATACACACACACACACACACACACACACACACACACACACACAAATATGATTCTTACCTGTGGCCTGTTACAGTGAATGGAACAACCCAGTATCCAAGAGCCATAAGCCATAATAAAAATTGTAGATCTCCTCTCCAATTTCTTCCTCCTTAGTCCCACTCTTCTCAAGATCCTCCCACTGCAAGAATCAATTAATCTTATTTCTGTAACTAACAGTTGTGCCCTTTTAGGTATATCTATAACTGTTCTACCTTTCTTCATCCTTGTTTCTTATTATTTTCTGTGCTAGTGCTATAATTTATATATTATATTAGCCCTGTAATTTACATATTTTATTAGCTTGCTCCCCTGCATAATATGTTCAATGACTTCAGAATTCCATGAGGAGGGAGCATAAAATTGTTACCTCCATCTATGGAGGTATGGCCTCTGCTGATTTCCTCAACTTCTGGCTTCAAAGCCCACCACCATCTCATTTTAGGTCTTAAACACACTGTCTTGTTCTTATCTCTATACTTCCCCATTCACATATACAATATGCCTTTGGTTGAATTCAAAAAACAACAACAACAAAAAAAAAACTTCTTTCCTGATTTGTCATCTTCACTGATTACTTCCATTCTTTCAAGTCTCTCCTTCAAGACCCTTCCAGTCTCTGGAAGTCTTTTCTGACTTCTCCTATTTCAAACTACTAAGATGTTTGGTATGGTCCCATTACAGAATTTATCACAAATTATTAAAACAGTGTATATTCTACACTCTGTCACAAGCTACCCAAGATTATAGAACAAGTTACATAATTTATATCTCTTCAGGGCAATTCCAGTGTTGTATAGATAGTATGTTCTCAAATAAGTGTATGAATAAATAAATGTATACTTGTCTGTGACTTTGTCAATGTGACCTTGTCAATGTGACCTTGAACAAGTCACTTACTGTATTTGGGATGCCTATGTTCTTTATGACTAACAGAACACTGAATTAACATGAAATGAATTCCAGTTTCCAGTTTCAAAGTTAAATGAATATATAATTATAAGTTTGTTGATTAAAGCTATGAGCTGGAGATACTTTCCTATATTTGACTTGAGCTGATATGTTGTAAACAGATGTAATTATTGCTTGCAATTAGATCATATCTTCTAAATTTCTTTGTATGTAATGGAGACCGTGTCTGTCCACAATTTAACACTAGTCATCAGGAAAATCTTTTATTCTTATACGTTTGGGTTTTATGAAGTATACAGACATGTGAAAGAAGATGAAAGGAATAAGCTTTCTTTGAAAGAACTTAGGTCCCATTGGAAGACAGCACATGGCTCAGAAGGAAATACATTTTCATTATTCTTCTTTAAGCTAGTTGAATAGACTCACTAAAGTATTACAGACTGAGGACGGGATCTTATCCATGTTTTCCTGTCCTAAGTTCGAACCCTTGAACATGGACTGATCACTACTTTATAGTGGCTTAGTCTTAGGTCTTTAAAACTTAGGTTTTTCATTCCTAAGTGAGGAAATATGATATATTGGGGGAAGCCTATAGTTTGTCCATATGAAAAATCAGTTGATGGTAAAGAGAAATAGCAAGGTATTTGAGTATAAAATATGCAGAGATAAAATTTGTGAACTTTTTGTTCTTAGTTTTTGGATTGTCCCAAAGGTGAGATGTGCACATCATCTGCCGTCAGAAGGAGCCAGTTTGGAGTGCCATAATGCAAATTGACATGCATAGGCACCAGGTTTCCTCCCCAGAGAAGCTCAGAAAAGGTCAGAGTTTGATACTGGGAGAATGATCCAATTAAATACCGATATGAAGCCAGCATACTGTGCGTCCCCCAAACAAAGCTAGCTGTGCATTCTTATCAGTATCTCTTTGAAGACCTCCCTCAAGCTTGACCTGGTATCATGGTCTCATTGTCTCTGCTCTTCCCGATTCAGAAATGCAACCAACTTTCCCAGGTTTTTGTCCTTGAGTTGTCTTTCTTTCTTTCTTCCCTTCCCCACTTCTCTGTGTCAGACTTATATTTTAATGTATCTGCTTTTGTGGTATTGTGGTAGGGGAACTAAAACCTGAATGCCAAGGATAAATTTCTAATTTATTGCCTTCCCAAACAAAAAATATTCCTTAGACTTTTTGCCAATCAGTAGTTGCTAGTAAATGATATACTGGTTGGAAGAGCCCCTTTTAGATGGGTCTGCATAATCCTGAAAGACCAATGGTTTTGACCTGAAACTAAAATACAAAGGACAGTTAGTGTTGTCTGACAAGAGAGTATACTAACATGGCTGCCTGTTAGGCAGAGGTGCCACTTCACCGCAAACAAGAGACAACTCGAGGAACAAAATGAAATGAGGCCTACCTCTGCTTATTCAAATACCACCCACAACTTTCTGGGAGAAGAACATATGCACAGCATATTTGAAAACATTATAAGGCATGCATAAAGTACAATATTAGTCAATTTTATATGCTCAGTTGCATGAAATCTGTGTGTTTAAAAAATATAATAATTTGCATTTCATGGCTTTTGATAACCTCAGGAGTGCACTTGAAATTCAGCACATGCCCACAGCACCTCCCAGCTCACCCCATTTTTAACTGAAGACCAATGGTTTCTATTAAGGGATCAGGCAGGGCCTTTGACAAGCCAGTCAATAACTATGTGAGGTTACTTCATTAATGCTATAATGGCTGATAGAGTGAGAGGCAAAAAACAGGTTCCTGACAGCAGCAAATGAAAATGATAGAGATTCCTGAAGCAATGCGCCTTTCCTTTGTCATTGTCTTTTGCTTCGCTTATTCAAAATGTGGCATTTATGTATTCAGTCTTGATGAATGTTGCAGGCTTTAAGTACTTTTTCCATCTCTAATGCAGTGCCAATTGCACATTGTTCTCTCTCTCTCTCTCTTTCTTTCTCTCTCTCTCTTTCCCTCTCTCCTCTCCTTCTCTGTTGCTCTCCTTTTTCCTATAACCTCTGCTGTCAAGGCATTGCAGGCTGAAGGGTTGCAGGCACTGGCTAAATAGCTTTTGTGCTGTAAATGGTGAAGGTGATAGAACAATGTATCATAAGTGCTGGCTGGGTCAGAGAACAGAGTGGGTGGTGAGAGCTGGACCCTGCAGCTAATACAATGCAGGTCTTGTGGGCCTTGCCACACTCTTACCTTTAGAAGCCAGGCTGAAACCTCCAAGGACAATATAGGCATCTCTGTGGACCTCAGACAGGATGGAATTAGGAGAGGAAAGCTCACTGCAGGTGAATCAGGAAAAGTGATATGAAAAGGGCGTTTAACTTAGCCACGCTAAGAATCAGGCACAGGTCTGGCGAGCGAGCACTGGTGTGTTTGGTTTCTAATGTCTGAAGTTCTCTCCAGTTTCTTTCGTGGGAATAGGCTGCACTTGAAGGAGTCATGCAGGGTGTTTTAACAAATCAGAAGTACTTCAGACTGAAGCGTCTCTGGCATCAGCGAAAGGGAATCTTAAGGAAGACCAAGTAAGAAGTGCAGGCAAATTCCTGAATTTCTGCTAGATGCTTTCTTTGCGGAGGGTCATGGTCAGGCAAAGGGTAGACAAGTAAGGGAGAATTTCCTGATGTTCATTGAATGTGTGCTGTGTAAGGGGATTGGTGTTCAGCATCCTTGGATCTTTGGTAGCATGAGAACTGGGAGCTGTTTTGTAGGATGAACATGTGATAAATCGACTGATCCATGCTTATATTCTGATTTCAGCAGCCATCTCTAGCAAATCTATCTGCTTTATGTGGTGGTTGGCATAAGCTGGCAGAACATCAGAACCTCATCACCATGGTCAGAGACAAGGCAGGCAGGAATGAAGAATGTGAAGGGCTCAGTGCTCTATGGCTTCTCCTGGTCAACTTGGGTGGCAGGACATAGCCTCATATGCTGCTATGTGGTTTAAGAATGGACTCAAATCTGTGTGTGTGAAAGGCTCTGTCTTGAAACATAAACAAACAAAACCAAACTCCACAAGTATACATCCATGCTTATAGTCTAGATTTACACGTGACTTACATAGCCAGAAGCACCTTAGTAGAAAGTTTTGACCTTTATTTTTATGTGATTTCATCAGAGAATATGCTAATGCTCTTCTAGCTTTATTTACTGTGGGGGATCATGGCAGGAATTGCTGTGTACTTGAAAACTGAGCTAGCCTGAAGTATGAAGTGTTATACTGTGGATAGCCTTAGTTACTTAGTAGTTACAAAATTCTGTTTTTATTGTGCTTCTCCTCCCTCCCATCCCTCTCTCCCCCACACACCATGGGTCTTACATGGTAGACATTATTCTCTCTATTTGGCAAATGTTACTGGACTGATTCATGAACCATTCTTCCCCAAATTCAGGTTAAATTCCTAACTCCCACTACCTCAGAATGTGACTGTATTTGGAAATAGGCTCTTTATAAGAGTGATTAAATTAACATAGGATCATTAAGATGAGTCCTAACCAAATATGACTAGTACCTTTATTATTAGAGAAAAGAATGGGTTTGAGGCATGGCTCAGGAGAAGAGGGCTTGCCTGGTAAGCCCAAGGCCCAGAGAAGAAAGAAAATGAGGATTTTGACAAGTGCAGAGAAAGACCTCATTAAGACACAGAGAGAAGACAGCCATCTATAAATTGGAAACAGCCATATAAACAACTAACCCTACTGGCTGACACCTTTATATTACTCTCTCTCTCTCTCTCTGTTTCTCTCTCTCTCCCTCTCATTTTAATGACACAGGTGCATTTTCTGTACCATGATTTTAATTTTTCTAAATTATGTCTATGATAATATGTATAACTAAACTGTATTTTTTGAAAAGCTCACAGAGCAGTTTCATATCGTTATGGTGTTTCTATACATTGCTTTATTTCACACTGTGTTAGAGTTTTGGCATGTCTTTTGATCATAATAGAGACAATTAGTTACCGTATAGTACTCTATTTTATAAATATACCACAAGTCATCTTCTATTCCTCTTTGGAAGGAATCTGGATTATTGCCATTGTTTATAGACCATAATGAACAACATGAACTACCATGTGTAGTCTTGCATGAGTTTACTGGAACACCAAGTCAGAGATTCTCTAAGATTCTGCCAAAATAGGTAAAGTATCTTCTCTCTCTCTCTCTTATTTTTTCTTTCTTTCTTTTTTTTTTGTTGGTTGTGGGACTTGAACTCTAGCCTGACTGCTGTCCCTGCGTTCTTCAGCTCAAGGCTAGTGCTCTACCACTTGAGCTACAGTGCCACTTCCAGTTTTCTGGTGGTTTATTGGAGATAAGAGTTTCAGGAACTTTCCTGCCCGGGCTGGCTTTGAAACGTGATCCTCAGATCTCAGCCTCCTGAGTAGCTAGGATTACAGGGGTGAGCCATCAGCACCTGGCTCATTCTTTCTTTCATTCTTTCTTTTTTTTTTTTGTCAGTTGTAGGGTTTGAACTTCAAGCCTGAGCACTGTCCCTGAGCTGTTCAGCTCAGGATGAGTGCCCTACCACTTGAGCCACAATGCCACTTCCAGTTGTCTGGTGGTTAATTGGAGATAAGTCTCAAGGACTTTCCTGCCTGGGCTGGCTTTGAACCATGATTCTCAGATCTCAGCCTCCTGAGTAGCTAGAATACAGGCATGAGCCATGGGTACCCCATTTTAATATCTTCTCTTAAAAGCAATACATGTACATTTTCTTTTTCTATTATCTTACCTCCAACACTTGGTATTACTAGGGTATGAAATTTTCTCATTGTTTGATGGAGGTGGATGGTGTCTCATGGTTATTTTCAATGACAGTTGTGATGGAGAATATTTACTGAATCCCTATCAAATGTTAGGCACTGTGTTATTTATTTTACACCTTTAACAAAGTTCATGGTAGTTCCTTGAAGTAAGCAAGGTTACTACCATCCCAATTTTGCACACAAGAAAACTCTGAACATTAAAAATTAGATTGAGGGGGCTGGGAAGGTAGCTCAGTGGTAGAGTGCTTGCCTGGCATGGATGAGGCCCTGGGTTCGATTCCTCAGCACCACAGAAGCAGAAAAAAAAAAGCCAGAAGTGGTGCTATGACTCAAGTGGTAGCACTCTAGCCTTGAGCTGAAGAGCTGAGGGACAGTGCCAAGGCCCAGAGTTCAGGCTCCATGACCAACAACAACAACAACAAAAATAGATTGAGTTGTCTTGCTTGATCCAATCAACTACCAAGTGATTCAAGGAGGATTTGGATTGGTCTAATTCCAAAGCCTGTGATGGAAATTTGGTTTTCCTCAAAAGCAGATCTGAGGATAAAGGACGAGGGTGCAGGTAGTTTGAGAGCTGATTCCAGGAAGTGTACATGAGATGAAAAGGTATCCAGAACATTTCCCACAATGGGAAATCGGGGCTCCGTTCTTTGGGGAATCCTCATCAGGCTTCTATACCTTAGAATAACTGTCTCAAGTTATGAGGTACTTATGGTATACTTATCTACAAATTCCCTTTTCTCATTGGTTGAAATATTTTGTGTAAAGACTGACCAGCATCCTAAAGGTCAGAGAAGCCTTCAGGGTGAGAAGGAGATGGTTATGCCTGCTCTACCCATTGCAGCTGTAGAGCACCCCAGAGGTGAGTCGGATAGACCTGGAGTAGAATGGATGCTCACAATATTCCTTGATATATTGCCGCCTACAAAAGCAGGAGAAATCTTGACACAAGCTTCTTCCCTTCATGGCCTGACAGAGTCACTGCATTTTAATCTTTGCAGTATGTGTTGGCTTATAATCAATGAAACTTTTCTAAGCAAATTGATCTGTTATTGTATTCATTTCATCAAAATGGTTTAACTTGCTAGGTGATGGATGTTTTTCCTTGATTTTAATTACTTTGTATATGACAAAGTTTATCATATGCTTTTAATAAATTGATGAAATCATCAATTTCTTTGTTGTTTTCTTGGGATATATGGATGTGTATGTGTGTGTGTGTACATTCATGTGTGTCTGTGTGTGTGTAAAATAAAACTCATCTTAAACCAGGTGCTGGTGATTCATACCTGTAATCTTAGCTACTCAGGAAGCTGAGAATTCTGGAGGGTTGAGTTTCAAGGCCAGCCTAGGCAGAAAAGCTCACTAGACTCTATCTTTAAAAATGCTTGGAAGAGCACCAGCCTAGCAAGTGTAAAGTCATAAGTTCAAATCCTTATACTCCCCAAACCAAAAAGAACCAACATAACAAATTTCATCTGTAAACTCTAATGTGCTTCCTATATGCATAAAGTGTCCTTTTCACTGTAGGAAAAGCTTCAATAAGGTCATGGATTTAAAATTTATCTGTAAATGAAAATGTTACCAGAACACTGATAAAAGTCAACACAAACAAGGCAATGTGTTTAAGAGAATTACTAGCCACTTAGATTGGTCTAGTATTTCTTTTAAGTATTTCATGTTCTTTCCCTAGAAATGCTTAATGAGAAATTATTATGCCTAACCCTGCCCCCATTTTGTGCCAGTACAGCCTAGAAATCAGGCCATGCTACTGTTTCTGAGCTCCCCTCACCCCTTTTCTCAAGGCTGGTGTTCTACCTCTTGAGCTACAGCTGCATTTCTGGCTTTTTGTTGTTAATTAATTCCTTCAAACCACCACTCTCAGTTCCCAGCCTCCTGAATGTCTAGGATTATATGTGAACCACCAGTGCCCAGCTCCATCATTCCATTTTATAAATGTAAAAGCAAAAGTTCAAAATGGTAATAACAACAAAAGAGTCTTACCAGGATTTTCTGTGAATTGTAACCACAGCCAACCTTGAGCTATGGTTAAGCCAACCTTAAGCCTTATATTAGAGTTTTTCAAGATGGAGGTCCACAGGTAAAATACACCAACACTCCTTTGTTTCCTTCTGAAATAATCAAGTCCTAGGGCATACCCAGGAGATAGCCAATTCATAAAATTTCTTGCATAGCTATAAGTAAAGTGCCAGTCATTTTTATGGGCATATGTTAACATTTGGAAGCTTAGATGCCATAATAATCATGGCATTCTCAAGACCTTGAAAGATGACCCGGGGAATATGAAGTTTCCCCAATTCACTATACAGATTCAGGCAGTGTCCTCACTCACCAGGTGGTCTTGGCCTTCATAATGCCCCATTACATAGTGGCCATCATTTTATTCATGTGGGGAAGGTAAGATTATTCCAGGAGAGAGAACACATTTATTGTCATCTTTTCATTATCAGTGATTCCTTTGACCAAAACAGGTTTACCCCTAGATATGTAGACAAGTTGATTTATTTGCTATAACCTTTTACTTTCCCTTCTCTCTTTAAAAAATTAACAAATGAGTCCCAACAGCATGTCTGCAATATAAAGAATGGCTTACTTAGTAGCATTGATGAAGTGTCACTTAAGCGAGTTTTAAATACTTCCTGTAAATCTTCCAGTGTTTTAAGAGGCCAAACTATTCAATTTTATTTTCTCTGCCTATCAAAGCTGTACTATGGTTAACATGTTCTCTAAAACCTTTTGGGGCAGTCTAAACTAATTTCTGCACTGTCAAGAAGAATTGGAGATGAGATAGTCATAATACTCCCTTGATATCCAGGATTATTGCCAGAGGCCATGGCAGTTGTCCAACTGAGAGATGCTGAGGGTTTAGACATAGACACACCAGCAGGGGTGGTCAGAAGAAATTTAACTCTACATATTTTGGAAGTAGAGCCAACAGAATTTTTTGATGGATCTAGTGAGAGGCATAAGAGAAAGAGACGAGTGGAGAATTTATGCCAAAATCTTCTTCCTAAACCTCTGAAACAATAAAGTAACATACTAAGATGGAAGAGGCAGATATAATAGTAAACTAATAATAAACTAAGCAACGTGGTGCTGACTTCATGAAGGGGATCCACCTGAACCGTTTCATAGGGTTCTTAGACATCCAGGAGGTCAGTTCAAGTAAGTTGGAAATGAATTTGAACGTCGGAAGACAACCTGGTCCTGAAGACAGAAATGTAGGAACCATTAGCGTACAATTCATATTTAAAGACACAAGTCCTGCTAAACTGTGTGTTGGTCTGAGAAGAGGAATGATGGACTAAATTGTGGGACATTTAATAGAAAAGAAGAAAGGATAAATCAGAAATAAATGCATGAGATGTGTGATGTCTTGAACCTCACATGGTACATGGATTTAGTATGGGGGGGTGAGGGAGGAGGAGACATGTGGCCTCCTGTCAAATGTGGCTAATGATTAACCACTAGGTGAAATTCATGGGTGACTTTTCCGAGCTGTTTCTATGAACAATGGAGGCAAAACTCAGCTTGGAATTATGTTGAGAAACCAGGGAAGGAGGCAGGTAGTACCTCTATTAACTGGGTTGCAATATAACATCTCATGTGCCATATTAGCTCCAGAGGGTTGGTCTAGCATCTTGTGTGTATTGTCCTGAGACCACAAATTTACTCAGATAGAACACCAACAAGCTGGAGAAGATTCACATGACCAGTTCTACCAGTTCTGACAGTTCTTAGCCATCAGGGAGAAGTGCTTCCCTCTGTTTGTGGAGAAGATGATTACAATGGGTACCAAAATAGCCTATTCGGCACCCAGCACACTGCCTCATGCATAGTCAGTATTTAATAGCTTTTTGTGGTCTGAATGGATTTGTAAGAGAATGAATGTGCTTGGGTATATTTGGAGCAAATTATCCATGTTTGGTCAATTTTCTTTTTCAAATAAAAGATCTACAAATGATTGCTAGCAAAAATAAATAAATAAAGCCACGGTAGGGGGAAAAAAACCCTGTTTTAGACAAACACATTGTGTCCTGAAAGATCTATTCTGTCATGCCAGCAGTCTCATTGGCTGTGATTTGTATATTAAGAAGATTTTAATTGCTCAGGTAAGTGCCTGCACCTGCTAAGACATTGTGTATTAGAGTACTTTATTCTAATCTTTTACAATACAGGGCACACTTCACCCATAAAATTATTCTCTGTACAATTATCACTCCGCTTTACTGAGGTAGAAAGTGCAACTTAACACTTTGGGTTTCACTCATTATTATTAAAATCATGGAAATTAGGATCATTGGGTAATGCTTGTGCAGTTAACTGCTGAATTGCCCAGTCCTTCCCTTTCCTCTGTAGCTTGCACCAATAAGCAGGACTTGGGTGAGTTTTTACTTTATCTGCAAGCACTGTGGGGGCCTGATTGTTTTCAACACAAAGGTGTTATAAACTCCCAGCAGAGCTTTTCTGTTGGGGCTCCAAGAACATATGAACTGTTTCTCATCTTTATTTTTAAAATAATTTTTTTCTGATTACAAAAGCATTGCATAAGGAAAATTAAAAATAATTACATATAGAACAGTGAAAATGTAGGAAATCTAGGGAAAAACTTTTCATAATCTATTGTTATTCACCTTTTAAAATGTGATTTTCTTCCAGTTTATTCATAAATACAAAGAACACATAGAGCATAAGTCCCATAGACACATATTTTCTCAGATTGGAATATGCAAAACAGTAGTTACATATTTCTTGTAAATTAAACCACAGCAAAGTTTGACAAACTACAACTTGTATACTATATTCTGATGGTTATAACAACATTTAACTTAAGCATTATCACCTATGGATGCTTTTAACATATCTGCTTCCATTTTATTGAAAAGGCTTGTAAACTCGGAATTACTGCAGAAACATTTGCCACATAGCTTTCCCTGAGAACTAAGTATTTTATTGAGGACATGGTTAGCAATGCCATTTCTTTTATTGCATAAAACTTAATCTGGAAGCCAGCACTTAGATATTGTGTCTTAGTCGTAGTCTGGTTGAAACCAGCTCATATTCAGGGCATACCAACTAAAAGTGATTGCTCATTTCTTCACTCAGTTAATTATTTATTTTCTGGAAACTTACACTATCTCCCTGACTGTGTGTTCTCCTGACAGTGATTGGTAGATCTATGGAACCAATGTAGGGATGACCCAAGAACCTGCCTTTTTTCCCCTTAGAGCATTGGTAATGAAAGGTGAGTGATTCTGGGTACATACCACAACAAATTCTGAGCACGTGAGACTGGGATAAGCCTAAGGAATCTGCATTTTAAACAAGTATTTCCTAGTGATTTTATAGTAAGTTGTTCTTAAAGTTTCATGTTGAGAAACAGTCTGAACTCTTCTTTCTCCTTTCTACCTGCCCTACCAAATTGTACCTCCAACCTCTTGGTCTGTTTAAAGTTGAAAAATCCATTGGGAAAAAGAAAGTGAATGTAGCAGGCAAAAATATGCATTTATTCCATTATGATTCCTAGCATATGATCATGAAAGTCTGTACTTGATCAGCATTGTTGAATACTACCGTCTGCTGAATAAACGCTATATAAATTAGTAAGATATTCCAATTACCAAGCAAACAAGCCAAGAAGTAGGGTGGCATAGAAGGACAATCCTCTTTGCTCAGAAGTCATTGGTACACAGTTGAGTTTCTGTACTTCATGTATTTTCTTTTATTTCATTCAGTAGCTTCAATTTTTCAACACTGATATCCTCTAAAACCTCTTTGGACACTATACAGACTTTATGTCAGCATGAACATTGATTGTAGTTGTAATAGCACAATTTAAGTTACAAGTGAAATAAAGCCTAACTAAGTTCTGCTGTTGGAGAGTTCCATTTTTTGTGCATTGACTACAAGTATTAAATGAAATTGTTTCTTTTCTTATCTTAGGACTATGTCTTTACCATCATTGATAGATTTGTAAGACTATGAACCCACCAGCTAATAAGTAGTTCTCCATTACCCTGACTTTAGACAGTTCAGCCCTGGAAAGCAATCATTTGAACAATTACCGTTTTTTTGAGAACCTGTGTATTTCCAGTATCAGTCTAGAAATGATGAAGAAATTCCAAAAGGCCATACGTAAAGCACTATCTCTGCACTATAATATGACTAAAGAGAATAATAATTATGTAACTTACAGTTAGGGCACAACTCAGAACCAAAGGTTAGATTCTTCATGTTTGATGTTTTAACATTTATCCACTCAATCAATAAGTATTTATTGTGTTGCCTACAGTGCAGAGGTACTGTACCATTAGTGAACAAAAGAAGCATAAACTTCAATACCCTTGATCTTAGGGAGCTTATAATTTAGTGGAGAAGAAAGACAATAGACAATAGTATGTTGAGACATAAGAGCTAAGGAGAACAACAATAAAGCAGACAAGGAGGTCAGAAGGGGGCCTGCAGGGTAAGAACTACAATGGTGTTTGGTTTGTTTATAAGCTCATAGGTATAGAAAATTTCATCTTATAAGCTCTTTGAGACTCTTGCTTAGGTTCTACGCTTCAAGCCCCTACTTAGCCCTGTATCTCAAGGCAACTGTGTTGTTTTGAAACCCTCCTCATATAGGCAAAAACTCTAGTTAAATGATAAAAAATATTTAATGCTTTGCAAATCATAGTTTTAAAATAGAAAGCTGTCTAGTTAAAAGATAGGAAGATTTGGTGAACTAATGAATGACCGAGCACATCTCCAAGTTCTAGGAGAGTGTCTCCAAGATTGTCTGCCTAGAGTCTTACCTGCTATAATCTTTCTCTTTCTTAGATCCTAAGGAAGGTTCCTCCTAACCACATAACTTGGTTTCAGTTAATTTTTCATATCATTTATCTCTAATTGATATGCATTTATCTACCTGTTAGATGCTATTATTTTGCACCTTAAAGAAAGCTGCAAGAAAGTGGGAAAATGATTTTGATCCTGGTATATAGAAAATTCTGCCAACCTCATAACTGCCAATCTTAGTCATATTCAACCACAGGCAAGGAAGAAGGAAAGAAACAATGTCCCATCAGTTTTACTCTTCAGAACTTGTCTCAACCTAATTTAAGATTCCAGTCCATGATTTTGTGAGAGAATAAACAGCTTCTTATTTAAATAGTAATAATTCACCAATTTGAGATAATCCTAAATAGCATGAACAGAGCTCAATGAACTTTTTTTAATAATCCAGTTCATTTCCAGACATACCAATATTCTTGTGTTTTTTGAAAGCATAGTTGAAAAGCTGAAACTAACGCAAGCCTTCAATTCGTCTAGAAAGTAATGTGTTTATGTTTCTTTTCCTTCTAATAAATGCACAAAATGTATTTACCTTGCATGCAAACATTTCCATTCAAATAACCTAATTTTATGGATGTCATTGGAAGAATTATTTTTCTATATTATGAAGCAATTCAAGTAAATGGAAAAGTATACAGAATAATATAATAAGCATCATGTACTCAACACCCAGCATTTTTACATCCTAACATTTCCCCATATTTGCTTCAGATACCTATTTTAGATAGATTTATAATATATTTTAATTGTAAATTTACAGGACTGCATAACTCTCCCTTACCATACTCTATTTTCCCCTTTCTGGATGCCATAATTACCCTGTTTTGGTTTTAGCTTTTCTATGCTTGTTTTTATAATTGTATGTGTATGTGATTTTTTATTCCTCAGTTATTTCTGGCAAATTGATATTTGTATATTATGATTTTATATATTGCTATACTTTGAATTCTCCTAATTATTCTATCATCTCCAGCATTTTTGCATTGTCCATTCCCAAACTAATAATGCCTGTAAGTCACAGCCCCATAGACTGGCAATGTAACACAGGCCCTATACAGACACTTCAGATCTAAGCTATAGCCCATCTGTAGGTGCATTTTCCATGTAATTTAAATACCCTAGATCTTTCAATATCATTAAATTATATTCTCCAAAGGGAGTCTGGATATGTTTGGTTAAGTTTCATGGCATCTTTTGGAATTTGTACTTGTCAACTACTTTTGGTAGGTAAGAACACATTTTTTTTCTTTTTTTTTAATTGTGAAAATACTGTACAGAGGGGTTACAATTACATGGGCAAGATAATGAGTACATTTCTTATCAAGCTTTGTAGCATTTTTTTATACAGTAAACTTGTATAAAATTGTGTTTTGAACTTTCTTAATGATTCTAGTTGTTTGCTGTATCTAATTTGAGATTTTCTCTGTTTGCATTAATGGTAGCTATAAATAATGTACTTTTTCTTTTATTCAAACTATGTCCTCTCTCTCTTCCTTTCTCCTTTCCTCCTCTCCTCTTTTTCTTTGTTTGACTTCTACACAGTGGAAACAGACTGGGTATTCCTACCTGGTTCTTGATGTGAAGGCTCTAGCTTTTGTTCCTTCATTAAGTATAATATTTGTAGTTTCAAATAGTCATACTTCATCAGTGAAATACATTTTCTTTCATTTCTATTTAGTGTTTTATTATGATAAGGCTCATACAGAATGTTTCTTTACATTTGTTGAGATCATGTTTCTCCATTTGTTAATGCAGTGAACCTTAGCAATAGGTTTTACTTGTAGTAAGCACACTTGTTTAACTTTATAATGATGTAAGTTTTTTTTACTTTGCTGGATTTAATTTGCTGATATTTTAGTTATAATAATGCTTACCAAAATTTATGGATTTTGTATTTGTAATGCCCTCTAATTTTTTTCATAAGCTTATCTTGACTGTTTTTTTAAATGACAATTGTTGCAAAGTAATAATGTCATAAAACAAGTTGGATAGCAATGTCTTTCTGTTTTCTGGAGGGATTTGCAGAAAACTTTGAAGAATTTACTTTTAAATAGGCATAATGGCCCCATAAATATATGGACCAAGACTCTTATGTAGGTGAATATTTTAAATACTGATTTACATTTTAAAAGTCTGTAGCTACTGCAGTGACTCACACCTGTAATTCTAGCTTCCTTGGGAAACTGAAAGCAGGACAATTGCTGTCCAAGACCACACCCAGGCAAAATGTTTGTGAGTCTCCATCTCAATGGAGGAGCTGGTGATCGTAATATATGCTGTTTTCTCAGCCATGTTGGGAAATAGCAGTTTAGGCATGAGCCTGAGTAATAGAAGAAAACCATATCTCAAATTCACCAATGCAAAGAAATCACTAGAGGCACTTGGTAGAGCACTTGCCTAGCCAACAAGAAGTCCTGAATTCATACTCTAATACTGCAAAAAGAAGGAGAAAAATCTACTGAAATTGCAATTCTTGAGTTAGTTTCACTTAATTATATTTTTTGAAAAAATTATACATTTATCTAAAATTTGAAGTATTTGTTCTTTTCTATTATAGACACAAAAGGTTATATACTTCCCTTTGAGGTGGTTTTTAACTACATCTCATCACTTTTATTGAATAATATTACTACACTTGTAAAGCAGTTTTAAGTCTTTTCAAATTTTACTTGTGATTTCCTTTTTGAACCATGAATTATCTCAGTGTTTATGTTGTTTAAAACATATTTCTTATCTTTCTTTTTTAGTTGACTTATATCAGTCAGTTATACAAGGAGGGAAGATATAATTGTTACATCTACACACATGTATTGCTTATCTTTTTGATATTGATTCCTTCCTTAATGGCCACACACCATTCTCTGGTAGTGATAAGATATGCTTTCTATTACTAGGTTTGCATTGTGCTTTCATACTTTGAAATTTTTGGTAACTTCCTGTTGGAAGATTGTGCTATTAATTTCCATTCAGATTTTTACTATTTGTCCAATTCAAGTCTTCTATATAATTTATGTATATTGTCGATTGAATTATATGATGATCCCATGATTTTAGGCCTCTGCCTTCACCAATTTGTTCTGAGTGTGATGGATGAGAATTATTACTATGAGTATATTTTTCCCACACTGGCTTAGTAATAAATCCACTATGTATTTACCAAAAAGGGGTTGGAGATTATGTTTAGGAACTGAAAACAACCCAGTTATATAACAGACATCATGAACAAAGGGATGTCAGTCCCATAAAAATGAGGGATGAGTTTTGTCAATGAATTCAAGATGAAAATGACACTTGGGCTTAAGTCCTATAAGGTTCTATGCAGATAATCTATTTTTTCTTTTTTTCAAAAAATGTAATAACAAATGATAGCCATTTAGAATGGCCAAATTTATGATAATCTGTTACATAGCAGGATAACTGCTATGCTATATTTTGGGCTTTGCTTATCAATTATTAAAGGAGGCAGGTTAAGATTTCATATTATGACTATGCATGTCAATTTCTACTAATATTTCTAATTGCTTTTACTTTTTTCTCCTTTGAGGCCATGACTTGAGTTCTATAAATTCAAATTGACTAAATGAATTTTTCTTTTATGTAGTATCTATTTTTTATTTATTAATCTTGACATTGCTTGAAGACTTACTGTCTAAAATTTAAAAACCTATACATTTTTAAAAATATTTTTCCAATATGTCATTTTGTCATGTTTTATTCATTTTATTTTTCTCTTGTTTTAGAAGTGTCATGAATAATGAGTGAACATATACTTGGATTTTTAAAATCTAGTTTAAGACTTCTCATGTTGCAATTCTAGATTGTCTGTTACATTTACTGTAACTTATTTTTGTTTATTTTGCCTTTTCTATTATTTTATTTGTCATAATTTTATTTTATTTATTTTATTTATTTTGGGTCCGGTAGTGGGGACTGAACTCTGGGTCTGGGCACTGTCCCTCAGCTCTTCAGCTCAAGGCTAGCGCTCTACCACTTGAGCCACAGCACCACTTTCGGCTTTTTTTTCTTTTTGCTTATGTGGTGCTGAGGAATCAAACCCAGGGCCTCAAGCATGCAAGGCAAGGGCTCTACCACTGAGCCACCTTCCCAGCCCTTGTCATAATTTTAATCTATTAAAAAACGGTTCCTGCCTTTTATGTACTTGATCAAGTTTCTCCCATCTCCTATCTTCTATCCCTGTGAGTTAAGGAATTATAAACTATATTTTCATTCTTTTGATGATTGCTTTTAATTATTGACAAGCAATTCTTGGCATAAACTTAAAATATCAATTAATATCTTCATACTTCTATATACACAAAAGTATTGAGTAACATGAAGACTTTATGTTATGGATCTGATCCTGACCTACTTCTAGTTCAGTTATCTTGATTTTATTGCATTCTAATGAATCTTTTTTTATTAAAATTGACGTATGTAGTCACTACTTATTCACCTATCATATTTTATTTCTCTTAATGTGGTTTTGTACCTTATACTTTAATTCTGTTTTGGGCTCCTGTTTTTGCTAAAAATGTTTATGAATGTCCATTTTTAGTGCTTACTATTTATCTAAATCTAGTTCATTTGGCCTTACTATAGAATGATAGTTTAACTGGGTATAGAAATATAGGTTGGCATATTTCCTCTTTCAGAACTTCTCAGTAACTATTCCATTATTTCTAGCCATTTGAAAAGCTGGGGTTGGGGGTCTATATCTTGTTTCTACATTTTAAAAGTTACCATAACTGTTTACTGTTAATGACTGTATTAATCAGTATATAATGAACATAATACAATGCTAATGTGTATGCTCAGGCCTTGAAAACTTAGCATTTTACATATGTTCCTTCTTGGAGCTCTGATGCCCAGAGAATGTACTATCCATTTTAAAGTGTCATGGCCTTGATTTTCGCATGCTATGAGAAGCTTATGTGAGTCATATGGAATGGCTGCAAAGATTCACCATAGCCAAGATCTGTGAATCAGCCCAGATGTCCCTCAATGGACAAACTGATTAAAAATATGGTGTGTGTGTGTATATATATATGTGTGTGTGTATATATGCACATATATATGTATATATATGTGTGCATATATACACACAATGATGTATATATACATATATATGTGTGTATATATATATATATACACACACACACACACACACATAATGGTCTTTTACTTATCACTTTCAAAGAATGATATTGTATTATTTGTAAGGAAATGGAAAAATTAGGCTAAGTAAAATAAGTCAGGTTCAGAGAGACAAAGGTTGTATGTTTCCCCTCATATGTGGAAGCTAGAATTTGCTTATAAATTATAAGTAAATATGTTGGGTGATAGGCAAATATATAAAGTTTCTTATATCTTAACTGAAATATGGTAGATTCAAGGGAGAGCTCAAATAGTGTAATCCCTTAGAAAAGTAAAATTAAAGTTCAACAAAGTAAACATCAGGAAACAGGTACTTGAAAGGGATGTTGTGGGGTTAAGGAGAAAAGGGAAAAGGGTAAACAAATGAAGAGGAGAAGTGTGTGTGGGGACTGTATTCTTGAATATAATCAAAATTAAATGTAGATTCTACAAAATTAAGAAAAGTGAGGAAAGGAGTGGGTTGGAAGGGATGGGTGAGAATGTTAAAAGAGGCAACATTGATCAAGATGCTTTGTTAAATGGCAACTCCTTTGTACAACTACTTAAGATTAAAATAAAAAGAACCCATCACCCCAGTGACAAACATGGAAGGGAAAAGCTATCTTGGACACTTGATCTCTTTCCATATACATATAGCCTATGTCATTCCTGTGGAACAGCTTTGCCATGTGCTCTCTTAATTGCACATACTTCTCCTCTGATAACCTTTCCTGTCACCTTTCTAGAAATATCCCCATTTTATTGTCTCAACCTAATCTCCCTGTTTAAACCACCCCAGTGAAGGTGGGTGTCATTGTTGAGAATGGTTGAGACATACTATGGCTAAAATTCCTGGTCCATAAAATCCCAGACATTACATAATCCATTTGTTACAAATTAATAGGTTTCCTGTTGGAAAAATAGAGTATTTTCCCTTTATAATTTTTAGATTGTGTTGGCAATTATGCTTTTTTGGGGATTGAACCCATGTTTTGGGGATTGAACCTCATGTTTGGTAGGTAAGTGCTCTATCACTTGAACCCATAACCCCATCCTTTGCTTTTAGTTTTTTTTCAGATGAGGTCTCATACTTTTGCCTAGGCAAATCTCTAACCATAATTCTTCTTCCTTTGCCTTCTAAGTAGCTGGGATTATAGGCATGTGCCACACTGCCCAGATTCTTTTTGAGAGAATCTTGCTAATTTTGATGAGGGCTGATTTTGAGCCTCTCTGCTCCTATTTCTAGTTCATAAGTAGCTAGGATTACTACATTTTATTAATATAAATATTTGTTCAGTGTTCATCTTGTCCAAAAGGTAAGGTATTATAAACAAAAGCTAGATATATTTTCTATATTCTCATAGCATAGAACTTAAAGTACTCAATTATATTTGAGAATAAATATTTTGAGAATATTAATAAATATTTATAATAGTATTCTACTTTTTGTTCTAATTATTGCTTTCCAAGTTACTTTAATATTTTTGTTTTGTTAATGCTTTCTTTGCCTTCCATAATCCACTAACAAAATGAATAAAAATAATATATGGAAAGCAAAAAAGGCAAATCTCAAAAAATTCCAGTAAATCTATACATATAAGATCTGTTTTTTTCAAGATCTGTTCTTTTTATATCTTTAAGATCTGCTTGCCACTCCAGTGCTGATAATTCTCCTGGCCAAAGAAGATAGAATAGATCAGAGTGCATATTGAAAAGTTTAGAGTTTAAACTGAAAGAATTCTTAATCACTTTTATTTTAAAATCTGGAGAACATCAGAATGATTCCTTCAAATGAGTCTTGGTCCACTGTGTATGATGTGATGATACAACCACTTCATGATTTCCTGACATCTGTTGTTCTGTATCTTTGTGGACAGCTGCTGAGGGAGGGTCTGGTCTGCTCATTCTCCTCATCACTTGCTTATTTCTGCTTCAACTCTACAAAGACAATTCCTTTGCAATGAGCATCTCTTAAGATAGAGATTTGTTTGCTGATTTACTAATTTATTCAGACCACACCATGTTCTAGAAATTCAAGTCAGCTCTGTTGACACATCTAAGATAATAAAAATGAATTTGAAAATGAAGAGGAAAAGAAAGAAAATAAAGGGAATATTGCATATCTGGTATAAAATTTAGGAAACTCAAACTAGAATGACCTCTTGATTGTTTTCTGGCTTCTAATGGGCTGATGTTTGTCTGCACCTGTAAGGAAAGGGGAAACTGGTCACTTACTTGGTTCAAAAGATCCATAATATTAATGCAAGACAATTGTTCAGAAATACAGTTGCTTTGGTTTCCATGCCAGACAGTAATTTCTCCAAGGTCCCTCATAAAGGGGACCCAGAGGAAAGATTATAGTTTCAGCCAAACTCTACTTTATAAGACAGCATAGAGGAGAAGCTATAAACAATTGCAGCGTTCAGAAAAGAATATGTTATATTTATATTTGTTTTTCTAGTTGCCAACAGTGCCAGCCGTGTTGTAAGTTCTTTTAAAATTTTCCTTAAGTGCATAAAAATACATAAAATAGACTGGGTGCCAATGGCTCATCCATGTAATCCTAGCTACTTAGGAGGCCAAGATTTGGGGGTTACAGTTTGAAATCAGCCCTGAGCAGGAAAGTCTGTGCGACTCTGATCTCCAATTAACAAGCAAAAAGGTAGAAGTGGAGGTGTGCCTTAAGTGGTAGACCACTACCCTTGAGCAGAAAAGCTCAAGGGTGGCACCCAGGCCCCGCGTTCAAGCCCCAGGATTGACACAAGAAAAAAAATGAGAAAAAATATTTGAGATTTCTTAATGATCTTGAACAGAAAGTTATCTGGAAAAGGAGCATTCCTCTAAGGCCGGATGGGATATCTAGCGGCACCTGCATCACCATCTTTATCAGAGATACTATAGAGAGGAGATCTTGCCCTAGGAAGAATAATGGGTACTGCTGAGAGTTAGGCAACTAACTAGCTACATGGAACTGAGAACTGCTGCTTTGGCTTAGCTAATTTGAAGAAAATGTCCCTTGAGCTTCCTCAGGCTCCATTGTCCTCCTGAAAACTTGGAAGGACAGCAGGGCCAGACATTTCTAGAAGTTCATGCTCTGTCTCTACTACATAGAGCAACAGGTCAAACATTTACTTTATGCCCATGGACAACCATTTCTCATCAATTCTCATAAGTTCTATTTAATTATTAAAATGCAATGTTCTCCTATTTCTTCATTTTCTGGCATAAATCTTAGAATGTCTGTCTATATATGTTGATATTGAAGTTTACTTTTCCAGGCCAAAGTTTTCCTCTCTTTACTTCTCTTTATGTCCACTGAACAATAATTACACTGTGGTTTGAAAGACACAGTGTCATTGTGTGGAGTAAAGTTAAGAGTATAGAAAGATTATTATAAGATTATAGTATTCTGAACTGGGTCACAACTGTCCATGTAAGGTGATATGAGCAAGACTGAAGGGAAAGCCAAGTCACAAAATAAGGTGCCTTATTACATTCACTTTCCTGCACCCTCAGAAGCTTATGTCCTCAAGGGGAACAATGCTATACATCTTGTGATGGGAAAGAATGGAGCAGTCTTTTCCTTTATTTTCTTTATTCAACATTTTCTCTACTCACATGCAAAAGCAGGAAGCTGAGATCTAATTTTTGGACTTTAGGGTGTTTTATTTATTTTTTACCCCTGACAGCAAGCAAGGCTCCCATGATGGCATTTTCCACTTTTCCAATCCATTGTTGCAATGGGAACTCTTGTTGCTTTTCTTTCTACCCACCATCTTTTTTTAATCTTAGAATTTTCTTTTTTTAATGTATAGTTAGCATTTCTCCACACAGGACACCTGTGCAATGAAGAGGAGAGACAGAGAGTTGAAGAATACAGGTAAGTGTTGCTGCTCTGCTGACTGGGTTGTGTAGCAGATGCTGAGAGAGTCCAAGTTCACTTGAGGCTGGTAGAATTGAAGCATGACATGGCAATCCTGCACTGAGTACATCATTCGGGAGTGTAACATGTCATTTAATGTTGTTTGGGGATCTCACCATCACCAAGGTACCATACTATTTAACACAATCTTTGCCCAATGGAATTTGAACACCTAAACATTTCAACCAGGCTAGCCCAGGTATAGAATTTGACACCTTTTCACATATGCAAAGGTATCAGGGAGCAGAAAATGCTTTGGAGGGAGAAGTTTTGTGAAACACAGTCTATGTTGCTTTCATGAGCATGCTGCCTCCACCTTCACTGTCCTTGGGCTCAATGACATGAGGTCAAGTTGGTAGAATAATGTGTTCTATAGCCCAGCCATACTCACCTCTGGCCACTTGTTTCCCTGCATAGCCTTTCACCCTGAACTAGTGTTCAATGAAGAGTTTCAGTGTGAAGTGTTTCAAAATCTGAAGAGAATGAGGAGAAAGCCACCTCAGCTGAGCTCATAGTCTTGCCTGACTTATATTTAAAGGGAAAATGTTCCCATATGGGAAATGTCTAGGTAAAGGTGGGCGGGCTTCAGACAATCAGGGATATGACAGTCTGGGTAAAAGAAACTGGGAGAACAATGGAAGGGGTGATATTGATCAAGATGCAGTGAACTCATAAACTTACCTGTTGAATTGATACCCCTTTATACAATCACTTTAAGATATACATACATATATGTACACACACACACGCACACACACACACACATATATACATACACACACTCTTTAAAAAATATTATTTATTTATTTTTATTTGATGATCCTGGGGCTGGACTAAGGACCTGGGCAGTATAGCTGAGCTTTTTATCCTCAAGGCCAGTGCTCTACCACTTGAGCTGCATCTCCACTGCTGATTTTTTTGGTAGTTAATCAGAGATAAAAGTCTCATGGACTTTCCTGCTCCTGCTGGCTCTGAATTGCAACACTCAGATGTTAGTCTCTTGTGTGACTAGTGGCTCAGGTATGAGCCACTAGTGCTGGACTGTTCCCTTCTCTCCCCTTTAAAGATTATCTTAAGACTTGCACAATAAAAAGGGAAAAATCCATAATCAAATAATAAACAAGTAGAGCTGCTCTTGTATCAGATAAAACACAGGAGTTTAAGCCAATAGCTGTCACTTTCTAGCTCTTTTACCTTGAATGAGTTATTTAACCTTTGGAACCTCCTGTATCGCCATCTATAAAATGCACATAGCTCGAAGTGCTGCAAGACTCAAACAAGATGATGTATATTTAAGTGTCTAAAGTTAGTCATTGGTACTGTTACCATCTTCTTTATGACCAATCTTTATTGTGGGTACTCATACTGTTCTGTTATGCACATAGTCTTATACATTATTATTATTATTAAATATCACAGAGAACACATTATATGTCACCAATCAACATAGTTTAAAGCAAGAATGATCATGTTTTTCCTTGTTAAAGCTAAAATTCTGTTTTGGTTTTCCTACAAGGCAACCGAACGCATGTTTTGGTTTACTTAATACTTAGTAAAGAATTACTGGAAACAGTAGCTTAAATTGTAGATACTCTAGGAAATATTTTCATAGGATGTAATCTCCCTAAAACCAGCCAGTCATGTTACTTGTTTGTGTCTAATTCTCTTCATTTGTCTATGAGGTCCCTCATCTACTGTGCTCATCACAGCTCAGTCTCAAAATCTTAAGGAGTCCTTAGGTGAGAGTGGCTTCCTTACTTCATAACTAAGAAAAACATTCAATGAAGTCCAATGGTTTGCCAAGGTCATTATTAGTACCTAAGGAAACTAGAACTTGAACTATGAATTCTAAGGAATGTTCTTACCATGCTTTTAGTCACAAGAAAAAGTTAACAATGTCTCAGGTAATTAGTACACTTTAAACTCTATTAATTGTACTCTTTAGTACCATTTGAATGCCGGGTCTTGAGCTATCTAGGCAGGGGCTGTACTGCAGAGCCACAGCACCAACCTTTTTCTGCACTAGTTGGTTTGTAATAAGGTCTGGCTTTTTTCATAGGCATATACCTGGGCCTATTTTAGGCTGTTTATGTAGCTGACTTGCACACCACCATGCCCAACCAAATTCATCCCTTTGAGAGAGAGTTTTCTGAACATTTTTTTTTGCAGGGGGCACTAGAGTTGCCTAGAATCACGATCCTTCCAATCTCAGCTTCACAACCAGCTAGTCACTGGCACCTGGCTGAGCTGTACTCTGGTACTGGTATTTCACAGGCATCTCACAATTTTATAGCTCTTCATGACTATTATTATGATAGCACTTGTTTCTATTAAAAATCAGTGATCACTATACAGTCATAAAGAGATTGAGCAGAATCTGTCCTGACCCTTTAATATGCTTAGGATGCTGCCACTTGCCACTGAGTAAATAATTATTACGCCAAATGAGACATATTTCCTTACATGTTATTATCTCTTTCTCATAAAGTGCCTAAAAGTCTAGTAATTTGAAATTTCAATTTTATTCAAAGATGATGATGGTAGTAATGGTGATATTAATAGATAACATTTAGTGAGCTTTTACTGTCAGGCTCTTTGCCTAGTGTTTTATGAAAATTTTCTTACTTAATCCGCCTCAATTAAACTTATGTGGTTGTTATACCTATTATTGTCTATAGTTAAAGGAATAGAGACATAGGTTAAACAACTAAGTCCTGGGTCATAAATCTAAAGGAAGCAAAACTCTGAGAACTGAGCCCAGATAATTGACTCTTTTAAAGTGATAGGTTGGTTTACATCTTTACAACACTGTTGAGAAGGAAAGCCTGTGATGGGTCAATCCAGTCAATATTTTGTGCACCTGTTATGTGTCAGACACCATACAGATGTGGAGGGGATGGCCCTTCATGTGGGAAACTGGGAGACTCAGGTGAGAAGATGGGTAGGGAGAATCATCCAGCTGTTGTGTCCGCAGTCTTTCTTACACCTCTATCTCAAACAAAAGGAAGTTATCTCCAGTGCTATGTATTTGAGTTTTCCTTGGTAGATCAGCCCATCCTTTGCTAGATCATTTAGGCCTCTCTAGGATCCTAACTATACTGTCACCATGGCTTAAACAAATTACTCCATCTCCAGTCAGCCTTTGGAATTGATAGTGAACATTTGGCACTGGTATGTTGACTCCAACATTCGGATCCTAAAGGACATAGAGATCACATTAAAATCAGAAATTTGTCAGCATCAAATAAACTACATTGAGAAAGAGTTTTAGGGAACATATTCCATCTAACAAACCTAATTCATTTTTGTTAGTAAGTCCCAGTTAAAACTGTTCTTGATCTTTCATTTTCATGTTCACATTACTGGAATTGCTTTCAACCAAAATCAGCTTTTTTTTCCACTATTGCAGAGTGGATTGGATTTATTGACCTCTGTTATACCTACAACAATTTTAATAGATTTAATTGGTAAATAATATAGATTTTCTTTTAGGAGCTGGGAGCTTTTTTCAGGAGCTCATGTTCAAGTTTGATTTTTTTTTGTATTTCATGAAATACTGAATTTTCTATCAAATTTGTTATTTTCTCATAAAAAAGATTCATTTGTACATTTCAAGCTGGTTTTTTTTTTACCATAATAACATTTTATATTCTCTACCTCATTCATGAAATATTTGAGATGAAAAGCGAAAAGAAATGCATTAGGCCATGATAAGATAGGAAGATGGTAATTGGAGAGTGGAAAAATGAAGTGATAGGTAGATGAAGAGGGAGGGACAAATGGAAAGGGTATTGGAAGAGAAGAAAATAAACAAGAGTTGCAAGATGATGTTAAAGAGCCTCATGCTCAAACGAAGAGGCAAAGCAATTGGCTCCAAGCAGTAAGGAGCCTAACCTTTTGAAAATATGTTGGATGGGACTGTTTCAAGCAATGGTGCCTTTGGAATATTTTTGCTTTGTAAGCTTGCAAGACATTTATGGTACTTTGACAAGGCCACCTCTCATTTCCTTACTTTATCCTCATTATAGTAACCTGAGACTACTTAAATTTTCTGTTTCTTATCTTACCCCTGCTTCTAATGTGTGTGTGTGTCTCTGTGTGTGTGTGTGTCTCTGTGTGTGTGTGTGTGTGTGTATGTGTGATTGTCTCCACCATAAATCAGGTGGAAATTCAATCCTTGTTCTGAATTACTAAGAACCAAGAGACCAAATGAGATCCTCATGAATGGCTTCATGGGTTACTGCCAGAGTAAGAGAGTTACAGGGGCCAGATTGGCTGTTTTGTATATGCCCTCTTGTCACAGCATGTCCCCAGATGCACAACTGTGAAGACAGTTCTCAAGAACAAGAAGCTCTCCACAGATGTGGCCCCCTCAACCTTGGATGGATCCTCCAGCCTCTAGAACTATGACATGTATTAACTTTTATTTTCCCCCAATGTTTTATTGTCCTCAATTCACTAACTGTACAAGGGGTTTTCATGTAGACATTTCTCTCTCTCTCTCTCTCCACACACACACACACACACACACACACACACACACACATGCACACGCGTGCACACACACACACACATATACACATATATAGCATTTACCTTGATTAGACACACCTCCTCATCACCCCTCCTGGCTTCCCTAATCAATTTTAATAAGCTTCAGTTGCTCCATTTTCACACATGTACATAAAAGATTTTGACCATGTTCTCCCTTGCTCACTCTTCCTTATCCCTGTCTCCTTCTGCTAGTACCCACGTTCCACAATTACTGCTTTTTATATAGCTGTCATTCATTTTTAAGTGTTTGTTAATTGTCCACAGGGATTTCACTGTGGCTTTTCACACAGGCATATACTGTAGTTTCTCTCACTTTCCCCATTCCCACTACCTACTATTATTCAACGTTTATTCTTTATGCATTACTCAATACCTGATTACTACTAGTAAATTGTTTTGGAGTAAAAACAAACACAGTGTCCTGTGAACTAAGGTCTGCTATTCCTGAGATACTGTCTTCTGGAGGAGATAAGTGAATTACTCTCTTCCTAGAACTCCATCTGAACTCTCACCATATCCCAATTAAAGTGAAATGGGAGTGGTATTAGCAAAACCATACCAAGATTACCAAATTAGTTTTGAGTTGTCAAAGTCATCTAGTCAGAAGCTAAAGACAGGTCTTTCTTGGAAAGACAGAGAAAATATTGTTCCTTCCCAATTATCACCATCAAGATATTCTTCAAATGGTCTCTTTACTCTTCCTGCACAATTCCATAATCCTTTGTTTTTAATTTTTGGGGAGCATGACATTGCTAGATACCATGAAGAAAGGAGCTAGGCTGCTTTTGCTCATCAATATAATTGTGTAATGTAGTCTCTGGTATAAAATAGATGATCGATGCATATTTATTTTAAAAAATTAAGTGCATAGAAAATATAAAAATGAAGGATGAAATGGATCTTCTGAACTTGTTAAGAACCAGCATTACTTGAAGAATTTCTGCCTTGATTTCTTGATGTGGCTATGGCAAGAAAAGAGAAGGAATGTAGGAAAATGGATAGGACTCCTTTCATTCATGCTTGCACTTCCTGGGACTTAATACCAGTTCACCTTGTGTTCTTATAACCCCTGGGAATCCACGGTTGGCTCTTCTCACTTTCTTGGACAACAGGGCTGGCTTGCTTAGGGGGGTATTTTCCAAAGTCCTCCAAGGGAAGCTGGCAGAAAGGAAAACCTCCCAGGTTTAGATGGGCCTCATGAGAACCAGCTGAGAGAATAAGACCTTCAGAAAACTGAGCATAACAACTTTTGACAAGAAAAAGGGAAGACAGGAGGAAATTAAGATTGGATCATTATATTTTGGATCTTGGAATATTTCAGATGTTCAGTGGGCACTAAGTTTCCAGAACACAAAGAATAAAATTGCTTCAAAAATGAAGGCTCTAATTATAATAAAGCCATAAATAATCCAACTATGCACACATGGATTGCTCTTTTCTTTCCCTGATCTGATATGCTACCTCTCTTTACTTCATTCCGTACACTCCAGCCACACAGCTGTGCTGTTCTTTGCAAAACAAACCATGCTCTAGCTTCTAAACTTTTGTATTTTCTCCCCATTGACAAGAATATTTTTCCTCAAGTTCTTCATCTGACTAGTTCATGCTCACATTCTCTGGATAAATGTCATTTTTTTTCTGTCTTAACTCCCTGTATCAAATACTTCTCAATGGGAACCCTATTTTATTCATTTTTCCTCTGTTATCTCTATCTGTGATTATTCTAGTTTGCTCAGTCTTTCATTCATTTTATTTTTCTGTAAAATGTAAAGGTTATGAGTGTTTAAAAGGTTGCTTACTTTGTTCACTATATTCTAGCTCCTAGAATATTATCTGACATTTTGGAGCCCTTAATTATATTCTTATGGAATGAATGAATGAAGAAAGAGAAAAAAAATGAAAAATGTGTGGATGTAGGTGTGTACTGGATGCTGTAGACTTTGAAAGATACATGGAAGAGTTTAGATCTTATTTTGGTGCAATGTATCAGTGTGGGTTCTGGTATGCTTGTAGCAGAATCTATGACCATTCTACTTTAGGCAAAAAGAAGCACATATTAAAAAGATACAAAGTAGTTCTTATTCAGGACTATATCAAGCATACAGGGGCCCCAGAAAAGTATTTTTTTTTCAAATGATACATGGTGGTTAACAATAAGTAACATGTTTAATCTATGAACATTTAAGTGATAACATGAAATTTGTAGGACATGTTAAATGAAGGCAGACCTTTTCTGTGATTTTTTGAAGCTATATAATGGTCTGCTGATACTGAACTAGTGAACTATCTAATGACAGAATAGATATTTAGACATTTCCATATTCTATCCAAATAATTCAATGAATATACTGAATTATTAAGCCACTCATTTTGTATTTCCTTCTCTGTGTCTTTCTCTCTGTCACTCTCTCTGACTCTCTCAGGCACTTGTGATAAAACAGGGCCTCTAACACATAGAGGCACCTGGGATTCAAGGCTAGGGAAAGAGTCTTACTTGCCCACGTCTGAGGATAGGGTTCCTATGAAACCTTTGGAAAAACTCACAAATGAGGCTCTGAGGACAAGCTACTGGGGCCAGCTCCCAACCACACTGTGGGGACTGCTCTAATGAAAACTCCTTTCCCCCTTCATTAGTACTGATAATGCTCGAGGTGAAACACTGGGAGACCTGCCCCCTTTACTCACAGATAGCCAGGAACTCCTAGTGCAGGTGCACTGCTAGGCGAGTCCTTGCAGGAAGACATCTCATACTGTGTATCCTACACCACATCTCTCTCTGCTGATAGAAACTAAGTCACACAGCCATTCTCCTAAAAGTGAGAGTCTAGAAAGAAGAAAATTATTTTTCAGCTCCACCTTAGAAAGGTAAAGCAAGCTTTTCATTTGTATAGAAAATTACTCAGATGTAAGGAGGATTTTCAACAATCTTCTGCGGTGAAAGATCTGGTGTAGCAGCTTTTAAGTATTCTAAAAAGAACATGATAGGATTTTGGGTTGTTGTTTTTTTTTAATTTTAATTTTTTTGGGGGCTTAGTCCTAGGGCTTGAACTCAGGGGCCTGGGTGCTTTTTCCAAGCCTTTTTGCTCTCAAGGCGCTATTACTCTACCACATGAGCCACAGAGCCACTTCTGGCTTTTTCTAAGTAGTTTATTAGAAATAAGAGGCTCATAGACCTTTCTGCTGGGTTTGGCTTCCAACTATGATCCTTAGGTCTCAGCCTCCTGTGTAGCTAAGATTACATGCATGAACCACAGGCTAATTAGTGCTTTTAGAAGAACACTCTGGCTTCTGATTGGATTATGGATTTAACCGTGGTAAGAGTAGTGCCAGATATCAGTGAATCATGTTTATATTCCTTTCTCCCAGGAGACTGAGATCTGAGTATGTTGGTTTAAAAGCAGCCAGGCTGACACAATCTCTAGATACTTATCTCCAATTAACTAACAAAAATCTGGAAGTGGAGGCCCACATAATAGAGGGCCAGCAGTGAGCAAATAAACCAAGCAAGAGCTCAAGGCTCAGAATTCAAGCCCAGAAAGTACTGAGTGAGACAGAGAGGAGAGGGGAGACAGGAAAGAGGGAAGAGGAAAGGGAGAGGAGTGAGGGAAGGGTGAGAATATAGTTCAACAAAAGACATGCGACAGAAGGTGACTGGCTATGCAAGCCAGCAGGCAATGGAGATATATACAGGAAATTGTAACCACTCAAAGAAAACAATGGAAGTGAGGAGGAGCAAATTTGCTAAGCAATTTTGTCTCAACATTTTTTATATTTTTTGAGGTGAGGTCTCACTGTGAGCCAGAATGGTTTCCAATTTGCTGTCTTTCTGCCTCAGCCTCTTAAATGCCGGGATTACAGGTGTTTACTGCCATGCCTGGCTAAATTGTGTATGTATTATATATAGAAAAGTCCTGCCAGGTGCTATTGGCTCATGCCTATAATCCTAGCTACTCAGGAGGCTGAGGTCTGAGGATCATGGCTCAAAGCAAGCCTGGGCAGGAAAGTCCATGAGACTCTAATCTCCAATAAACCACTAGAAAACTGGAAGTGGCACTGTGGCTCAAGTGGTAGAACACTCTCCTTGAGCTGAAGAGCTGAGGGACAGTGCCCAGGAACAGAGTTCAAGCCCCATGACAAAACAACAACAACAACAACAACAACACACACACACACACACACACACACACACACAAGAAAAGTCCTTCTTGTTACTTGTTAACTTAGTCTTCTATTCTGGAAGTCTATGAAGATGAAAGAAAATCAGAAGTATTGTTAATTGTTTGATATTATCTAAGATATTAAGTACCAGAATGAGCATGTAACATTTTTTTCCAGGTGTGATTTTGATAACCTTGCTCATGGATGATAACTATGTTTTAATTAGAATATCCAAATGAGGCAGGTCAACAATATATTAATCTTTTCTTCCCCCTTCCTCCCACCCCTGTATTTCCTTATTTCCTGAATTTGTGGCAGCCACCTAGGTCAATTTGCTAGGCTCTCTATTTCAATTGATTCTTGTCTCCTTAAGAAGCCAGGAGGGAAGGGATGGTAGGGGAAAAACAAAGGAGGAAGTCTATAGAAAATGTACTTATTACCTTACTCATATAACTGTAATCCCTCTGTACAGTATTTCTACAATAAAAAAATAAAAAGAAGCCAGGAGCCTGAATTCCATAAACTAAAATTATAAAGTGAATGTTTCAAATCTAAGCCACCAAGAAATATATTTTTAAGGGAGTTTCCTGATGATTGTGAAACCAACTTCTTTTGTTACTAATTTACTCATAGATAGATAGATAGATAGACCTAGTGAAAGCTAAGCAAATTGTAGAATGCTTGAGGTTTGAAAAGTTCCACAAGGAAAAGGAATTGTTTTTATGAGATCATATTTTGAAGGATAGAGTGAAACTGAATGAGGGCAGATTTGATCTGAACATCAAAGAAAATTTCCTTCATTTAGAATTGTCTTTGTGGTGAAAGAGAAAGCCTGTCAAAGCTAAAACCAGGGTAGTCAGCAATCTCAGTCTGTAAAAAAGCCCATACCAGTTTGGCCAGTGCCTGGAACACACGGGGAAATAGGCTTTCCCTTCCAAGGTTGCCTGTATACAGAAGCAGTGACTAGATGAGGAATGAATTTCAGAACAGACTTAGGGGATTTGCACAGAATGCCCAGAAATGTCAAGTCTCCTCTCATCCTTCTGTTGTTTCTTGACAGTAGAGGTGAAGCAGAATGTGGCCAATGATCACCCACAAGAAACAAGTCCTTCATCGTGACAACAACCTATTCTAAGGAAATACTGCTGTTATAATAATAATTTATTGATATGCAATATAACAATTTTATTCAAAACAGTGGCTGGTTGAGCACAGGAATGTCTTTATTAACCATGAAATGGGAGTTCCCAATGATATACTAGGAAACACACGGAGGGAGGTTTATCATTTGCTACCCTCAAAATAATTGGTCATATTAGGAGTAGATGATATTTAAAAAATGTTTATATTCCCTGATTTAGAATTTCATATCTCATGCTAGAAAATTTATACTTCTGCATGTTGTGGTTTTTGTGGTTAAGTTCTAGGGAAAAACTAAAATTTGCTAACAGAGGAAGGAGGGAGAGAGAGAGAGAGAGAGAGAGAGAGAGACAGACAGACACAGACATAGACACAGACACAGACACAGACAAAGACAGAGGAAATACACTGCTAGTTTTTAAGAAATCCCGAAGACTGGGATAAGAGGGACATACAGCCACCAATCACCTGTGCTGTAAAACTACACTATCCCCAAGCCAAAGAACAAAGAACCCATCAGTGGGGGATTTGCTGTGTCTGTGAGTCACAAGACTCTATATTCACCCATAGATCTAATTCCATCACAATTAAAAGCACAGTGGACTTGTTGACATTGAAATGCTGACTCTGAATTTGATAGAGAAATTGAAAGGTTCTAGAAGAGCCAAGGCAGCTTTGAAAAAGAAGAACCAAATTAGGGAACCAATAGTATCTAATTTCAAAACTTACTATGAAGCTACGATAATGAAAGCCATTGCTACAAAGCAGGGATAGGCAAAAATTGTATGTAAAAAATCAGATAGTAAATATTTTAGGCCTGTGGGCCATACTGTCTCTGTCACAACGACTCAACAGTGCTGTGAAAACAGCCATATGAGAACAGCCATACTCAATACATAGGAATGAGTGTGGCTATGTCTCAATTTCAATAACACTTTGTTTAAAGACATTGAAATTTGAATTTATAGAAATTTTACATGTCATCCAAAAGCACTCTTTCAGCTTAAAAATTTAAAATGTAAAAACTATTCACAGCTCACAGACTGTTCAGAAATAGGCAGCAGTCCATACTTAACCTGTGGGGCATCTTTTGCTGAACTCTGTTATAGAAAGAGACAGAAACTCAGTGGAATGGAAGAGTTGAGAAGCATACCTACACACCCACATCAGTATCTAAGATTTTGACAGGTAAGATAGACAATCCAGATAGTGCTATAATATCTATATTTAGGAAGAAAGTTAAATTTCATCAGTACTCTATACCATTCACATATATTGACTCAAAACAGATCATCCAAAATCCAAAATTGTAAAACCTCTAGAAGAAAATATAAAGTTCTGTAATAAGAATTTCTTTACTTAATAATAATAATTGGAAGGTGAATTTCCATCCAAGAAGTGTTCTTTTATTTCTTTTGTTTATTTTTAAAATGACTTTTATATTGTGAAAATACTGTACAGAGGGGATACAGTTACACGAGCAAGGCATTACATTTCTTATCAAGCATTGTGGCTTCCTCCTCTGAATTTCCCCTCCCCTTACATCCCTCCACCTCCACAACTACACTCCTCTCCACCCCACTCCCCGCTGAAATTGTAAACTTCATTTTTCGACATAACGTCTTGTACATCTCATTGTTGCAATGGGTCAAACTGCATCCACATTTAAACAATTTGTTTTTTCCCTTCTGCTCCACAAATTATACCAACATCAAATACATTGAAAATGGGGGTTATAACATGGGGGAGGGACATACAAAGCAACCAAAAAAATCTCCTGGTACCTTATAAATATGTTAGAAACAATAGCAAGAAAGAAAAAAAATGTGTCCTTATCTTGGCTTCATTTCATCTTACAGCATCTTATCTGACCTTTTCTGCTTATCCCAGACATATACTAGTTATTGCAAATAAGGGAAACCATGGGACCTTTGTTTCTTTGGCCCTTGCTTACTTTACTTAATATAATTTTTTCCTAACAAATGGGACAATGTCATTCTTTCTGATGGAGACATAGAATTCCACTGTATATATAGACCACATTTTCTTGATCCATTCATCTACTGAGGGGCATCTGGGTTGGTCCCATATCTTAGCTATGGTAAATAATGCTGCAATAAATATAGTTGTGCTGGTAGCTTTAGTATGGCCTTGTTTGTGATCATTTGGGTAAATGCCCAAAAGTGGGATTGCTGGGTCATAGGGGAGCGCTAAGTGGAGTCTTTTGAGGAACCTCCATACTACTTTCCAAAGTGTTTGAACAAGTTTACACTCCCACCAACAATGCAGTAGGTTTTGCTTTTGTCCACATCCCCTCCAGCATCTGTTGTTATTAGAGTCCTTGATTCTAGCCATTCTAACTGGGGTGAAGTGGTATCTCAATGTTGTTTTGATTTACATTTCTTTTATGGCTAGAGAGGTTGAGCATTTCTTCATGTTCTATTGGCCATTCTTATTTCCTCTTTAGAGACATTTCTCCATAGATCTTTAGCCCACTTATTTATCAGGCAGTTGTTTCTTTGAGGATTTGTTGTTGGGGGTTTTCATTTTTTAAGTTCCAAGTATGTTTTAGATATGAGACCCTTGTCCGTTGTATGGCTAGTGAAGATCTCCCAATCCATGGGATTTTCTATTGATCTTGCTAGCTATGTCCTTTGCCATGCAGAAGCTCTGAAGTTTCATGCAAGCCCATTTGTCCAGCCTTTCTTTGATTTGTTGTTTTTCTGGGTCTCTATTAAGAAAATTTTGGCTTGTGCCAAGGAGACCTAGAATTTCTCCCATTCCTTCCTTTAATGTTTCAGGGTGTCTGCATTGATTCTGAGGTCTTTGATACATTTGGAGTTGATTATGGTACAGGGTAATATATAAGGATCTAACTTTAGTTTTCTACAGGTGTTTATCCAATTTTGCCAGCACCATTTACTGAAGAGGCTGTCTTTCTTCCATTCTATTATTTTAGATCCCTTATCAAAGATTAGGTGATGAAAGTTCTGTGGGTTCATTTCTGGGTTTTCAATTCTATTCCATTGGTCCTGAGGTCTGTTCTTGTGCCAATACCAGGCTATTTTGATTACTATGGCTTTGTAATAGAGTTTGAAATTTGGAATTGCTATTGCTCCAGCACTGTTCTTTCTGTTAAGGATCATTTTTGCTATTCAGGGTCTTTTATTGTTCTCTATTAATTTTTGGATTGCCTCTTCTATTTCCTTGAAGAATGAGGTTGGAATATTGATAGGTATCACATTGAATTTGTAGATAGCCTTGAGAAATGTTGCCATTTTCACGACTTGATCCTTCCAATCCAGGAGCATTGGAGGTTTTTCCACTTTCTAAGTTCTGTTTTGATTTCCTTTTTCAGGTTTTTAAAGTTTTCATCATAGATACCCTTCACTTCTTTGGTTAAGTTAATTCCTAGGTATTTTGGTTTTTTGTGGGGCTATTAGGAATGGAGGTGCTTTCCTGATTTCAGCCACACTCTTCTCATTGTTGGCATACAGAAAAGCCGTTGATTTTTGAGGGTTAATTTTATACCCTGCTACTTTGCCAAAGTTTTGAATCAGCTTGAGTAATTTGGGAGTGGAGTCTGTAGGATTCTTTAAATAGAAGATCATGTCTTCTGCAAAGAGGGAGAGTTTTACTTCATCTTTGCCAATTTAGGTCGCTTTTATGTTTGCATCTTGTCTTATTGCTGTAGCTAGGCATGCTAATACTAAATTGAAGAGAAGTGGAGAGAGTGAACATCCTTGTCTCATTCCTGAGTTAAGAGGAAATGGCTTTACTTTTTCAACATTGATAATGCTGGCTGTGGGGTTGTCATATGCAGCCTTTATTATATTGAGGAATGTTCCCTGGATTCCTAATTTTTACACAGCCTTCATCATAAAGGGTGTTGGTTCTTGTCAAATGCTTTTTCTGCTTCTATTGAGATAACCATGTAGTTCTTATCCTTGCTCTTGTTGATGTGATGAATTATATTGATCTGCATATATTGAGCCAGATTTGCATCCCTGAAATGAATCCTGTTTGATCATGGTGTATGATTTTTTGGATGAATTGTTGAAGTTGATTGGCCAAAATTTTGTTGAGAAGTTTTACAGCAATGTGCATCAAAGAAATGAGTCTATAGTTCTCTTCCTTTGATGAGTCTCTGCTTGGTTTGGGGATGAGGGTTATGATGGCTTTATAGAAAGAGTTCAGTAGTAAACTTTCTCTTTCCATTTCACTGAAGAGTTGGAGGAGTATTGGTGTGAGTTCTGCTTAAAGGCCTTATAGAATTCTGCTGAAATTCCATCCAGTCCTGGGCTTTTCTTAGATGAGTGATCTCTTATTGCTGTTTCTATTTCAATGCTTGATATGGACTTGTTAAGTTGGTTTAACTAATCTTGGTTTAATTTTGCCATGTCGATATTTGCTAGGAAATTGGCCATTTCTTCCAGATTCTCAAACTTATTCGCATAAAGGTTTGAGAAGTACTCCTTTATAATGTTCTGAATCTTGATAGTTTCTGTAGTGATGTTTCCATTCTCATCTCTGAGTTTGTTTATTGGGTGTGTTCTCTCCTTTTTCTGATAAGATTTGCTAAGGGTCTGTCAATTTTGTTAATTTTTTCAAAGAACCAACTGTTTGTTTCGTTGATTCTTTCAATGGGTTTTTGGATTCTAATTCATTTAATTCTGATTTAATTTTAATTATTTGTTTTCATCTACTGGATTGGGTTTAGCTTGCTGTTCTTTTTCAAGGAGGTTCAGATATTTCATTGAATGGTTGGTTTCAGATCTCTCCAATTTGCTGATGTAGGAACTCAGAGCTCTAAACTTGCCTCTGAGTATTGCCTTTGCTGTGTCCCAGAGGAGCTTGTAATTTGTGTGTTCATTTTTGTTGAATATCATAAACATTTGAATTTCCTTTCTAATCTCTCCATGACCCACTGGTGATTCAACAGTGTGTTGTTCAGCCTCCATGTGTTAGAGGACTTTCTTTGGTGGCTTTTGGTGTTGAGTTCTAATTTTATTCCCTTGTGGTCTGAGAGAATACATGGCATAACTTCAATGTTTCTGAATTTGGACAAGTTTGCTTTGTGACCTAAAATGTGGTCTATTTTGGAAAATGTTCCATGTGCTGCTGAGCAAAACGTGCATTCTGATGCTGCTGGGTGAAATATTTGGTAGATGTCTGTTAAATCTAGTTGATCTATGCAGTTGTTTAGATCTGCGGTTTCTCTTGAGATTTTTGCCCAGTTGATTTATCTAGTGGGGATAGTGGTGTGTTAAAGTCCCCAACAATTGATGTCTTTGGAGCTGAGATTTGAGGGAAAGTGTGTTTCTTGGATAAATTTGGGTGCTCCATTGTTTGGTGAATAGATATTTAGAATTGTAATATCCTCCTGAAGGAGAGATCCCTTAATTAGTATGTATCAACCTTCTTTATCTCTTCTCACGAATTTGAATTTGAAGTCTATTTTATCTGATATTAGGATTGCTACTACTCCCGTCTGTTAATGGGGCAGTTCCCTTTGTAGATTTTATTCCAGCCTTTCACTTTCAAAATATGTTTGTTTTTATGGGCAAAGTGTGGTTCTTAAAGGCATCACATAGAAGGATCTTGCCTTTTAATCCAACAGTCTATATTGCTTAATTGGAGACTTAAGTCCATTAATGTTGAGAGTTAGGACTGAGAGATGTTTGGTAGTTCCTACTATGTTATCCATCTTCTTGGGGGCTGCGACCACTGGTTTCTTCCTATGGTTCTTGGATTCTCAGTTTGGGTGCAGTTTCTTGACCTTTATTGTGGTCTTGTTGGTTTTCTATGTGTAGGACATCTTTAAGAAACTTTTGTAGGGCTGGATTGGTGGAGATATATTGTTTCAATTTTTATTTGCTATGGAAGGTTTTCATTTGACTTTCTGTTATGAAGGCTAGTTTAGCTGGGTACAGTATACTTGGTTGATAGTTGTTTGTCTTTAGGGGTGTCATATGTCATTCCAGGCTCTTCTTGCTTTGTCTCTGCTGAGAAATCTGAAATTATTCTAATTGTTTTTCCTCTATAGGTGATTGACCTTTTCTCCTTGACAGCTTTAAGGATCCTTTCCTTGGTCTGAATTGATCCTGTGCAGATTAGAATGTCTTTTCTGGTCTGGTCTATTTGGGGTTCTAAAAGCTTCTTGTATCTCAATAGGCCTATCTTTTTGCATGTTTGGGAAGTTCTCTGCTAGGATCCTGTTAAATAAATTTCCTAGAGCATTAACTTCTTTCTCTAGGTGCTCCTCTATACCCATTATCCTCAGATTAGGCCTTCTGATGGTGTCTTCCAAATGTTGAGTAGATCTATCATATTTCTTGGATTTGTCTTGGATAGTTTTATGTTCTTTCTCTATAATATCTAGGCTGACTTCAATCCCCGAGATTTCATCATCTTACATGGTCTAACCTACTGTCGAGGCTTTCTACTTTGTTTTTTTTTTTGTTTTTTTTTTCCTTCTAATTGGTCAGCTTTGATGGCTTCAAGTTCTTTGTTGGAGTTTTGTTTTAGATCTTGTTTGAACTTCTTTATGGTTTCCTTGGACTCTCTTTCCTTCTGATGGGCTCCGTTCAGCATTTCCTTTGTGGTCTCCCTGGTTTCCTTCAGCTGTCAGTTTATGGATGCCATGAATGCCTCCATTAATCTTTGTCTAGTCTCATCCCACTCATGCAATTCCTGTATTACTCTTTGATTAGCTTCCTTAAGCTCATGCAATTCCTGTGTTTCTCTTTGACCATTCTCAGACTTACACAATTCCTGTATTTACCTTTGAGTAGCTTCCTCATGCTCACGAGGTTCCTGTAGGAATTTTTGGTTAACCTCAACATGCTTGTGAAATTCCTATATTTATCTTTGGTTTGCCTCATCTTGCTCCCTATCACACTCACACTGAGTCCTTTGCACGTTTTCAATCACCATGTTTAGCAGTCGTGTTTGTAGAGCTTTTTGGGAACTCTCCTCTGGGTTATTAATTAACTGTTCTAGCACCTGATTATCCTGAATGGAAGCTGAGATGCCCATAGTTGCCATTTTTCTTGTGTTTCTCTGGCTTGTTCTGCCCATTTGGTGTGAAAGTAACACGAATTTTGTGTTAGAACACTATTTTAAAGTAAGCCTTAGAGTCCTGTAGTTGCACAGTCAAAATGGCTGCAGATACAATCTAGTTCAGCAGATACAATCTAGTTCAGCAGATACAATCTATTCAACATCAAACAACTATAGATTAATGGGCTAAAAACATCAAAGAGGGAATCTACAAGCCAGAAATTATTAGGCTTAGGGAGAATTGTGGAATAGGATTAGGGGATGTGGAGTGGTAAAAAGAGGGTGAATTTAACCAAGTCCTAATCTCAGAGAGGGAAATGGATAGGACAGAATGATAGGAGAGAGATACAAAAAACCAAGAAAAAACAAAAATTTAAATTTTAAAATGAAACACTTAAAAATTATGTAAGTATAAAGAAATTATATTGGGAGAAGAAAAGGATAGGATTAGAGGAGGGGAAAAGGTAAAAAGGAAAAAGGAAAAAATAAAAATTCTTAAAATTGGAATACTTGAATATTATACAGGTATAAAGAAATAATACTACTATTAAAGAATTTAAGCCTAAGAGGTTGTGAATAAGTAATAAGTTTCTGGATAAAGTATGTTCGTAATGAGGGATAAGGTCTAATAATCAAAGATGGGGTATATATTTGGGGATGAATAGAACAGCAATTAAGTCACGCAAAAAAGAAAGAGAAAAGAAAAAGAAAAAGGAAAAGAAAAAAAGGATCAAAAGGTCAAAGAGATTTTTTTTAAAAAGCACACATACAATAAAGTAAAAATTATGAAAGAAAGAAAGAAAAAATAGAAAACAATTAAAAAATAAAACGTTAGAAAATTGAGTTCTTGGATTCTTTTTTTTTGAGGGGGAGGAAGATCTTGTATATCCCCCGTGTCTGTAACCAGTCTCTTCTCTTGGTGGAGTCTCTGGTCTGCTTGTGGTGTTTGGTTTTCCTGGGCTTGATTGGTTTTTTAAATCAGATAGCTCTTCCTTACCCAGGACTTTGTGATCTTCCTCCCAGGCCAGTTCAGTGGGAGGGAGATCTGCTTTGAGTATCACAAAAGAAGGAGATGGCTGTTTCCTCTAGTTTGGAGTTGCTGTGATGAGGCTAGGTTCTGGGTCAGGTTGAGGCCTATCAGCAATCAGACACTTCAGACACTCATAGAGTCCAGCCTGGAGCCATTCTCAGGGTTTAGGTTTACTGAGTTTCAATTGTTTGTCTAAGCTGCAGTGGGGAGGGGCAGCCTCTGGCTCTGTTTACCAAATGAAGAAAGTCACTCCTCTGGGGATGGAGGTTCCTCTGCCTGGGCAGAGTGACTTTTTCCTGGGTGGAGCTGAACCTGCCAGGTCAGGTCAGGTTCCTGTGACCTGCTAATGGCTCCAATTGTTTTCTTCCAAGGCCTGGGTTGAAGCTAGCTTCTCTGCCTGGCCTTTGACAGTATCAAAGCTGGAGATCTCTTGTGGTGGAGGAGGGGCTACCCTCCCACAGCTGCTCAGTGAGAAGGAGTGAGGAAGTAAGGGTTCTACTCACGCCAGACTCATGGTTCCTAGGCCGTACCTAGTCTGCCATCAGCGGGATGAAGATTTCTGCTCCTTGTCAGTTCTTGCTGGTCGTGAGTAGAAACCACTCTCACACTGCATCTGGTGCCTTTGTCTCAAACTTTCTCTGTTGGTATGGTGGCTGTGGCCACTGCTGCAGCAGCTGCAGCTGCGGCTACCGGCAAGTGCTCACATTTGTCTCCTTGACCAAGCTGCCTGGATTTTCCCTCTCTGGCCTAACTCTCTATACTGTGATGGCACAGTGTGATTCTCTAGCTAGGACTGTTCACTGGAACACTAAAACTCATTTCCATGCCAGTGCTTGTTTAGCCTCCAGCTTCTCCTCTGCCATCTTCCTCCGGTCCTCTCTTTTATTTTTGTAACTGTTTTTTAAAGTTTTTTCTGGTTGGTTGTGGGGTTTGAACTCAGAGCCTAGGTGCTATCCCTGAGCTTTCTCTGCTCAAAGCTAGAGCTCTATCAATTTAGAATTTCTATAAAAGGTTTCAAAAAAATAATTTCTCAGGCAGCAAATCAAAAGCATTTAGTGTTAATAGACATATTGTGCATGATAAATTGATAAATCAGATTTTATCAAAGTAACAACAAAAGACTCAGAAGTCCCTTGGGAAGACACTCTCAGAATATAATGTAAATAGGTGCCATAGCTTAGGCCTTTAATCCTAGCTTCTCAGGAGGTTGAGATCTGAGGATCACAGTTCAAACCAGTGGGGGGGGGCAGGAAAGTCTATGAGACTCTTATTTCTCTCTGATTAACCATCAAAAAGTGGGAAATGTCAGCGAGCCAGTCTTGAGCAAAAAAGTTAAGGGATAGCTCTCAGGCCAAGTTCAAGCTTCATTGGCAGAAAAAATAAACAAATAAAAGAGAATTAGATACCCTTCAATATGTGAGCATAAAAATTATTGTGGTAGGGGGCTGGAAAGGTGGCTCAGTAGTACAGTCTTACCTTGCATGCATGAGGCCCTGGGTTCGATTCCTCAGCACCACATAAGCAAAAAGAAAAAGCCAGAAGTGGTGCTGTGGCTCAAGTGGTAGAGCACTAGCCTTGAGCTGAAGAGCTGAGGGACAGCGCCCAGGCCCAGAGTTCAGGCCCCACGACCAGACCCCCCCCAAAAAAAATTATTGTGGTATATATTGTGCTATATCCATATATTAGCTCAATAAGAGTGAATTATTAAAAATGTTACTATAAGGATGAATCTCAAAATAATTATTGTAGGTTATAGAATCCAGACAAAAATAGTATATACTGTATGATCTTTTACAATGCATATGTATCTGTAGCAATAAGAAATGGAGTTTCTGTGATGGAAGAGGTATGGGGAGAGATAGCAGGGAAAGATTACAAAAGAGTGTGAAGAGCCAAGCACAGGTGGCTTATGCCTGCTCTGTAATCTTAGCTACTCAAGTGGCTGAGATCTGAGGATCACAGTTGGAAGCCAGTCTGGGCAGGAAAGTCTGTGAGACTCTTATTTCCAATTAATCACAGAACAACCTGGAAATGATGGTATGGGTCAAGTAGTAGAGGCCTAGCCTTGAGCAAAAAGAGCCCAGGGACAGCACTCAGGCCAAGAGTTCAAGCTCCAGAACCAGAAAGAAAAACAAAAAGGCATGAAGAATCTTTTGTGAGTGTCAGACTCATTAGATTGATCATGGTAAGTAGATGTAGCTTTAAAAATTCATCCAGTAGTACACTTAGATTGTTGCAGTTTATTCCATGCTGATTATTCATTTCTCAATGAAAAGATTATAGAAAACATAGTAAAAACAGACCTATGGATAATCTAGGCATGCCAATTATTAGATAAGTTTTTATAAAATTCTGATTGCTAAAATCCAGAAAATAGGTAACATTATGCAAGCTCTCACTGGAGACATGGGGTGTGAATAAATCTAGAATTGTAAACTTGGTTTCTTTTTAAATACTAAGCAAACACAGAAATCACCAGACATTTATTTTGGCCATTGGTCTGAAGCTCAGTTGAATTGTTCATTGATGATGGCAATGTCTTTTCAAACTGATCTCTGTTTTAGGTTGCAGTATCTGGGTACTATTCATTTGGGATTGACTATATACCCTGAACTCTACATATCCAGGAAGCCAGATAGAAATCCTCTGTGCTAAGAGCAATATAATTTTATGTCCAAGAATTTAAAATTTAGGTGAATTAGACACTTCCAATATAGTTATGAAGTTACAAGAGTTGACACAAGAATAAATAAAAAAATCTGAATAATACTAGATCAATTACAGAAATTGAATCTGTTTTTAAAAATATTCTTAGGCAGAGATCCAATTTTTAATTGCTCCTGGATAAACATTTCAATTATTTAAAGGAGAAATAAAATAAATTCTATATAAATTGTTTGAAAGAAAAAAAAAGAAGTGGGACATTTTCCAACTCATTCTATGATACCAATATAAATTTGATAACAAAATTATAGGCCAATTTTTGTCTTGACTGGTAATGCAAACTCCAAAACAAAATATTAGGAAGTCAAAGTGCATAATGTATGAAAAGGAGAATATGACATGATTAACTTTGATTTATTTCAAGAAAGCAAACTTAGCTTAACAATTGAAAAGACAAGTGATTGGATTAAAAGAAAAATCTTATGATCACTTCAACAAATTGAGAGTATTAGGAAAAAAATCCAGGAGTTGTTAATAATAACAAAGTATCTTTCTTAATCTATTAAAGCATATCTATCTGTTTATATCAATATATACATCAATCTCCACTTAATTAGAAATGACTGTAAGATTTTCCATCAGATTGGGGAACAGGAACTCTGTTCTCTTTAGTTCTAGTTAGTCTTGTATTAGAAAGCTGACCCAGCACAAGGAAGAAAAGAAAAGGCATGATAATTGAAAAGGAAAGAAGGAAGCTGCCATCATTCACAAGTAACATAATTTTGTATGTAAAAAATTTAAAAAATAAAGACAACTTATTAATATTAATAAGAGAATGAGATAAAAATCCACTGAATTTTACATGCAATGTAATAAACTTTCACATTTCATAAAGTTCTGAGTGATAAATGCCTGTGTGGTTACTGTAAAAAGAATATTGGGGTCAGATGCAGAAGATCTCTGAGGTTAAAGTTTCCTTGCATGTATTAATGAAGGACCATAAGCTGTCATATCTCAAAATGATGCCATCACACTATTAGAAATTAAAATGTGAAAAGTAAGGCCATTTAAATCATCAGATGATCAATTACTTAACAGTAAATTGGAGAAAAGATTTAAGACTTCCATGGAGAATATGTAAAGATATTATTTGAAAATTATATACATTATGTCATGTTTTGGGGATTGGCATACTTAATACCATAAATATATCAGTTGCTTCAAAATTTACCTATGCATTTAATGATAGTCTAATAAAAATTAGGACAGACTTTTTTCCAAATGGAAATTGAGAAGATTATTCTAAAACTTTATGGAAATGTACCTGAGAAGAACCAAAACAATCAAGATGAAGCTGGAAGATTTATATTGTTTGATATAAAAATGGGGGCAGTGGGGTGGGAGATGGGAAGGGACAGGAAGGGGAAACAAAGGAGGAGGCAACAATGCTTGATAAGAAATGAACTCATTACCTTGCTCATGTAATTGTAACCCCTCTATATGGTATTTTCACAATTAAAAGTCATCATATTTATTATAATGTTTTTTAGTGAAACAAAGGTGCTTCTGTAATGCAATGGAAAAATAAATGTCTTTTGAATAAATGGCGCTTAGAAACTGGATATCAGTAAGGAGAAAACATGAATCTTGATTCATACAAAAATCAATTCCAGGTGCCCTGTGGATTTCAATGTGAACAGCAAAACTTTTCAAAGATAACATCAGAGAATTTCTTTATAACCTTGTAATGACTAGACAAAAAGTTAATTATTCTGTTTCATAGCCCCTCAGCCATAAACAAGCTCAGAAGTGTGGAACAAATGACAAAGTGTGCTTTGTGTTTGAGCATCTCAGTATTTTGACTTTTGCATCTTGATTTTACATGGTTAGTTAGAATTCACCTTTTTAGCCTTCTGTCTGTAGCAGCATCTAAGATGTTTGGGAGACTTTATGGAGACTATAAAGGTAAAAATTAGTAATGAATGTGGAGATTCAGAACTGTATTTTGTTTATTTGATTTACTATATAATAAACATAAGAATAAAGCCATATAGCAACCCAGTAACAATATAGAGTTAGGATCTTTATTTCCAAGTAACCGTGAAAACTGAAGCATTCTGAAGTCAGGGATTTTTCCTCTTTTCTACTTGGATTTTTCTTTGATCACTTGGACCTTACCCATATTTTGTATTTCACACCAGGCTGGAGGCACTGGCTACAGTGATAGCAACTAATACAATCACCATGCCAGAGTCATATAGCATATGAGTAGGATTCTGTGTTTTTGAGTCTAGATTTCTCTGTATTCCTATCCTTGATGCTTAACCAACTATCTGAACTGAGCCAGTTTTCTGAGTTTAGGAATAAAGTAACATATGCATAAGCTACTGGGAGGACTAAATGCTGATGGTGTCTGTGAAATGCTTCACCTGATGTCCAGTCCATAATAATTGCTCAAAAATGAAGTCTGATTTTTCACTTCTTTTTATTTGTGTGTGTCCTTTATTGCTAACTGCAAGAAATTCTTAGTGTTTGAAACAAAAATTCAAATAGGAGTCCACATGGATGGATTTTTTTTCTAAAGAAGCTTTTACTTTTTATTTAATAAGCTCTACAAGTTTTATGCAGCTAATTATTCTGAAGTGCCTCTTCTTTCTTTTCCCCTTGTATCCTTAGCTTTTGTTTCTTTTACTCCAGCTTTGTGAGGTAAAGAAGAATGTTTGTATGACTTGAAGACTTTTTACTAGCTGAGCAAGTCCTAGGTTGGACCTGAAATAAAAATGAATTTCCATTGTGCAGAAATGATGAGTCCCATGTCACTTTTGCACAACCCCCCTATAGTTTCAGAAGTCCAAGTTTTACTGTTTAAAAACATATGGCATAAATTATGCCATAGGACATTGATACTCATGAGTCAGGCCTTGTATTGCTCTCTAGAGCTGCACGCCAGTGGCTCCTTGTTTTATTTGTGGACAGTGATAGGTATTGTGGCAGTTGGAATCTTTTCTCCTTAGCTATTCCATGGATCTGTCCTATTATTGAGGAACAGACTTTTTTTTATTTACAAATGTGAAAACTTGCAGCCAGGCATATCTCTTTTACAATGCAGTGAACCTTCCAAACCTTTGTCTTAGTCTCTTGGAACCAAACAAATTACATGCCACAGTGTGCTGTATATCATGCCTAGAATGTTTATAACGTCTGGTGGAGTGGAGTTTGGGAATGGGCTTCTCTGGTGAGCTGGAGCAGATTGCTTCTTTGAGTGACAAGCTGCCATTTTCTTGAGGTTTGACTATTTGGGGTCCTTCACCTATCCATGCAAAAAAACCTTAGCCTCAGAGATCTTTGGCATTTGACCCCAATATTTTTATACAGTAACCATACATACATTTATCACTCTGAGTTTTATGAACAGTGAAGGTTTATTACACTGCTCTCAAACCTCATTTAACCTTTTATCTTGAAGCAATACGTTAAAACAGTGTTGTGAGAGTTTGTACAATTGGGACCAGTTAGTTGACCATCCCCTCTGTGTTTCTTTTACATGGAATCCTTACGCAGAATGCTTGTGGTCAGTAGATACCGCCTATAATTTCAAATAAACTCTCCTTTCTGTCCTCTAAGACAGAAACTTAGACTTTCAGAGTGAAAAGACCTCAGAATTGACCAGCCATAAGGAAAAGTGATAAAATCTTCCCCTGATGTACATCACAATCCCTTCTGTCATCAAGCATTTTGCCCATTCTTTTCCCATTTTACAATCCACACACCAGCCCATCACAATCGGAGCCACTTCATGCCTGGTGATGGTTATTTCACCTACTATTCTAGCCATGTAAAACTCTATTCTCCATTCTCTTCTTGCCTAAATACAACATTTAAAGTGCTATTACCACAGTATCTTTTGGATCATTTCCTGAACTTTGTATAAATATTGTTTTCTTTATTTGCTTGTCAGTTTCCTGAAAGTGGAACTGCATACTGTAATTCTAAACTCTACTCACCCCAAACTCCATGTTTAATGACTGCACAGTACAAGATCACATAAATTAAAGGAATATATTTGATGAAGTGTCATAAAAATAAGTTCTTTAAAATGGGTGCAATTTAGGATGACATAGAATTCTCTGCCTTTGAGGTCATATAGTTCAATTGTGATTGTTAGGATTTGATGTTGGAGAACAATCACCGTCTTGTTTTATAGGTATAGAAGCAAACTTTGAACCTTTGTTCTATCCCCTTTCTGTCTCAGTTCCTGAGCTATCAAACAACTGAGTTGTCAGGAAAGGATTTAAGTTCAAAACAGCTCTGTTGAATGGTGACTCCTTAGTAAAACTACATAAAGATAATACAAATATGTTTTTTTTAAAAAAGAAAATCTGCATAGGCAGAGTTCACCAGGGCATATGTGCTATTTTATGTCATCCTTACCGTGCATATCTCAAAATCATGTCAAGGAGCTATTACTATGGCTGATGTTGGTGTACCTTTGTTGTTGTTGGTGGTGGTGGTGGTCATGGGGCTTGAACTCTGGTCCTGGGCCTTGTCGCTGAACTCTTCAGCTCAAGGCTGGTGCTCTACCACTTGAGCCACAGCGCCACCTCTGGTCTTCTGGTGGATAGAGATAAGAGTCTCGTGGACTTTGCTACCTGGGCTGGCTTTGAATTGTGATCCTCAGATCTCAGCCTCCTGAATAGCTAGGATTACAGGTGTGAGACACTAGTGCCCAGCTTGCTGTTACTTTTTAAAGTGTATCACTAAGATGTCCCATTGATTCCTTTTTTTTTTCTTGTGGGAGGAATGAAAGAAGCTGACTCTAATTACTGAATTATGTTCTGTAATGGCAGGGTCAATTTATTTAGTTCATCTTTGTAATTTTGCTCAACCAACTGTTCTCCTTTCTGTCCTTGCTTCTGGTATGAGTTATCAAAGTATTTCTACCATTTATGATCCTACATGGGCTTTAGTGTTGGTATGTGCTCTGTCTTTCTGGTGGTTTGGGGACAGAAGCAATGGTGACATAAAGCAGTACTGCCAAACACTTACAACGCTTAAGAGATAATACCAGGGATGCCAGAAAAGCACATTTGAGCCTCAACATCTTATTTATGTGGTATTTATTTGATATATACTATGATTTAGGCATTACAACTTTAATATAGGGGCTATAATAATCTCCATTTAATAGTCACACAGGTGTTACATCTATTTTACCTTGGGTTGCAGCCAGTATGGAACTGAAAATATGGTTCTAGAGTCTTTACCCTCAGTCTCTATGTCTTATTCCTTTTATTTTTCCTTTTCTTAAAATTGTTATCTTAAAGATGAAGTACAGAGGAGTTACAGTTACACAAGTCAGGTAATGAGTGCCTTTCTTTTTGAGGAGTGTCACCCTTTCCTTTGTTTTCTCCCAGTTTTCCCCCCTCCCAAACACCCTCTCCCACAAATTGTCTAGTTCATTTTCAACATAGTGTCTAGTGAGCATCTCTGTTGCATTAGTTCACCCTTTGCCCCCACCATTTCTGTGCCCCCCTTATTCTCTCCCAAATAGATAAACCTACATTCGAGACAAAAGGTACAGAAATCCTTTCATATTTTTTCCTGTTTAACACATTCAAGTGGAGACTCTTATTGTCAAAGTGTTTTGTAAAATGACTTTGGGAATATGGTGAAAAGATTATAGTCACTGTCTACAACATACATCAGCATTCAGAGAGAATGAAAAGGTTCTTTTTTGAGGGGGGGATGTTCTCTCTGTACAACATTGCCCTTGAGTACATCTAATTCTTACTTAGGGAGAAGGGAAGTGCTCAGATCTTGGCAGGATTGATGACTTTTGTTGTTGTTGTTTTGAAGAAAAAAATAATTATTGAAGTGCTGGGTGCAGGACCATTAGAAAAGCTTTCGGATAAATTGGGTGGGGTCTGAAAACATAACTCCTACTAATTCACATAACAAACATTTGTTAAGCAACAGTAAGTGCAAAGTATGAGTTTAGGGAATAGCAGAACTTCGTAGTTTCTACTTTTTAATATTATCATTAAATTTTACCAATTTAGACTTCATGGGGAGAAAAGACAACATGGAAAGCAATATAAATTTTCATGTCCAATGAATGCCATGCTCTCCCTGTAGATCTATTGTTCTTTTTTGTTTTTGTTTATTTGTTTGTTTTTTACAAGAAAGAAAACCTAGAGAAATAGGAAGAAGAAAGAAACAAAGGATTGGACTAATGCCAATAATTCTAGCATGTATCAGTTATGAGGGCCCAGGGCTTCTCATTCTCCCTGTCCGTGGACTCTCAGTGTGGGTACCCATGTTTGGCAAAAATTAAGCATATTTTTTTTAATCCATAGGCAGCATGAATTTGGCCAATGTAACAGCCCCCTAGGAATACTAAATGTATCCCATTTCATTTATAGGAAAGAAGCAAATTAAGACAGAGTGCTTTTGTAAACCATAAACTGCATTTAACAAGGCAGGAGGCTTGGGAATCCATGGTCAGACTGCTTGCTTTTTCTGGCACCTTGTTAAACATGGTTGAAAGTTTGAATGCTGGGGAACAGCCCATTTTCTCTTTGTTCCTGGGAATGGCTCTAACTGGCCTGGTAGAACTGGGCAGATGGGCTGGAATCATAGCCACTTGGGCTGGGAGATAGCAGGAGAGCTCAATGGGCCTACCTTCAGGCAGAGTCCACCTCCACTGGGCCTGAGGGCAAGTTCCAACATTGAGTCCAACATCAAATAACGCCTATTATCAAGCCACTCTCTACGTCTAAATTAAATCCTCCATCCTGCAGTTTAGTGCATCTCCTTTTGTTCTGCCCTGAATAAAGATGGAGAACAGCTGGTCAGTGTTCCCTGTAGAATAACTCTTCAGACGCTTGAAAGCTATTATTAAGTCCCTCACAGTCTTCTCTGGACAAATATTGAGGCTCTCTCCCTCCTGTTCCTGCTACTTACCTTTTTCTCTCTGGCTTTAGGTCCTTCTCCAGCTGCTTGCTTCCTGAGGACACCTGGAAATAGATTTGTATTTTGTTCCCAACGTTATTGTCACTAAGTCAGGGTGGGAGATTTTGTCTCTCTTTTAGTGCCATTATTTTCTAGTGGGTCTAGTTCTTAATTATTGTAGGCTATTATCCATTGGTTGGGATTAACTGAAGAACTTGCCCTGTCTTTAAGCATTCTGGATCTATGGAGACTATGCTAATAAAGTTTGTGTGTCTATGTGTGTGTGTTGCATGTCAAAATGAGTATGATTTATCAGGACTTTTGTATCCAACTGTTCTTTCCATCATACAATGTGTCCCCTCATTTTAAATATGTTTCAAGACACTTTTTTCTTTCTTAAAATATTTTTATTATCTTTAAATAATTAGACAAAGGAGTTTCATTCCATATGTAAGTTATTGGGTTTTTTTGATGGTCCTGGGGGCTGAACTCTGGACCTGGCTAGTGCCCTACCACTTGAGCCACAGCACCACTTCCAGCTTTTTTCTGCTTATGTGGTGCTGAAGAATTGAACCCAGGGCCTCATGCATGGGAGGCAAGAACAATACCACTGAGCCACCTTCCCAGCCCCTATATGTAAGTTTATGAGTACAATGCATCATGATCAGAAGACACTTCTTTCTGAATAGGGGTGGATAAGGATGTTGTATGCATATGTCTTTGTGTATGTTTGTAATAAGTCTGATTAATTTATAATACTTGCCCAGAACTGAGTGGTGAAAAGGTTCTAAGGTTTTATGTAGGAAGGAATAAGGCTGTGATGCAAATTTTGTAGAATTACCTGTAGTACTATTGTCTAGTTATGTGGTGCTTAAATAAATGGTTAAAAGTTTAAAGTAATAAATGATTGTTGTTGTTTTTCTTTTCCTCCCCTTTTGGTGACACAGCCCTATTACTACTTGTGAGGAGCATAATTAATTCATTTTTCATTCTGTCTTATTCGATATACCCCAGATTACTTGAGTTCTTCTTACCCTCCAGTCCTATATTCTGTTGACTAAACCAGCAATCTTGGAAAATACATCTATTTCTATTTGTCCAATAGCATAGTAGGAATTTATCAACATTCTTGGATCAGTCTTAACAGCCCAATAACTGCCCCCAGTTACTTGTTTTCCCTACCACTTGGAAATTCTGCCAACACTGTAGGCTGATGGTTTATTTAGGGCTAATCATTGGTCAAGATTTAGTGGCTCAGTGTTGCTTGATGTACTCCATTAAAGTTTTTTTTTTTCTTTTGCATTTACCCAAAGTAGTTCTTATTCAAAACAATTAGTTTCTCATTAGTTCTCAGGGATGCTTTTGAATCAAATATATTTTAATGTACATTTGACACATTTAAAGTTTGCCACTCAGGATCTCCTCCTGCCTTTCCTTCCTGTTATGTGAACTCATCATCCTGCAAGCTTTTCTAAATGGAGATTGCCAGTCCTGACTGGTATCTGCTTTCTCCAAACTCCATCTACAATTATATTCTGTTACAGAGGCTTTTAATAGTCTATATGTCTCACTAATTGTGCTAACCAGTTGGACTCCTCTCTTCAAATAGACTGACTTCCATCAGAGAAGAGACCTCCCCTTATACTTGTTACTAATCTTTCCCACTGCCGTGATATACCCAGAAATAGGACATCAAATATCCTTCTCACATGACTCTCCAAATAACCAGTCTTGTAGCTTTTCATAATGATTAGGGTTTTTTTTTGTTTTTCATTTTTGGTCAGTTATGGGGCTTGAACTCAGGGCCTGAGTGCTATTCCTGAGCTTTTTCACTCAAGGTTAGTGCTCTACCACTTTGAGCCACACCATCACTTCTGGTTTTCTGATGGTTAATTGGAGATAAAGTTCTTACGGAGTTTCCTGCCAGGGCTGGCTTCAAATTTCAATCCTCAGATCTCAGCCTCCTTCCTGAGTAGGTAGGATTACAGGAATGAGCCATCAATTCCAGGCCATAATGATGAGATTAAAAAAAATAACTACACCAATCTTGATGGCTTTGCATAGATGGATTAATATTTCAGAAGATATAGTTACTAGTGACATTAGCAAAAACATGTATTTGCGGATCACTCATAGTTAATAAATGATTCTCTATTGGGGAAGAATAAAAGTGTTTTTGTTTGGACAGAGCTCAAAGTAGTATTAATTACACAGATACTAATATGGTATTGAGAAACAGTGTGGAAAGGCATTGAAATACAATTTCTCACCTGGTTTGCATGGAGAGTGAAGAGATACTGAACACAAGATTTCTCTAGTCTGGCATTGTGAACCTATTAAGAAATTGTAGTCAAAATTTAAAGCAGAAGAAATATTCTTTAATCAATTCTTAGTATATAATATTCAGGAGTGCGAACAGGAAAAACTAGAAAGGAACCTGTTGGCTCTGGTGTATCTGTCATGTTTTGATAGAGCATGCTTTAGCCAAGGATGGTTTTGGAAAGCCAGGAAAGACACTGCAGGACCTCGGCATCGCTAGGTTTCGGTTCCCTGTGTGTTGTATGATGGTTGAGCTTTCTGAAAGTCACCTGAGAGGCAAAGGAAACCCATGCCACAGCATGGCATTTCTGAACCACAGCATAGTGGCTTAATTGATTTATACTTTCTTCTTTTCAAAAGACAGCAGAATGTCAAAGGTCTTTCTTTTGTGTAGTACTGGAAAACTGGTTGTCAAACAACCTCTACTCATTTAATAATTTATCCCATTTTGTAAAAGAAAGGCAGCTGACACGCAGTAAATCTACTCCATATTTAAATGACTGCATTGAACAATAATAAGGAGAATGAAAAATCTAGTCCATTATTTAAAATTAAACATATATGAAACAGTTTTTTCCAAATGATCACCAAAGGCTATAGTTTAAAGGCAGCACTGAAGTCCTGAGTAGAATAAAAATGCCTAACAGTGGTTTGCGAATGGCAGCAGAATTATTTATTCTATTTTTTCTATACATAAGGAATTGAGCTAAATGAACAATGTTTAAGCATGTCAGAATTTCATCAATTTTGCATGAGCATTCTCAAATATCCTGGTGGGGGTAATTGCTTGCAAATACATTTAAACTAATGATATGTTATATTCTTACTTGATATAAAACTATTAAAAGATACGTTATTGCATTTGACAATGCCATGCAGCTGGGTCAGATCTTAATGACAGATTTCCGCATTTGTGAATTAAGATACACGCTGCTGGAAGCAAATATTTTGTAAAAATAAAAGCTATATACTATGTAAGTTTGATCATTTATCTAAAATTTCCATTTCTATTTTGTTGGGTACTGTAAGTGTTAGGAGAGAAAGACTCGGTCCATTTCCTAAAATTTGAAAAAGAATCCAGAGGTATGAACAAATCCTTCCCTTACTCCCCTCAGTAGGAGAAAGAGAACTTGTAAAAATCTACCATGTGGCTTTAAAGATCTACTTAGAGTGTGGTTTTGTTACCTGTACAGGCAGGGGTGACTGACACGCTGCCTCAAGCCAATTGGAGAAAGTGGTCCTTCACCCATGTGAAGAAAGAATGTTTGTTTTTGAGAGGAATTAAATTAGGCTGAAAGGATATAGCAGAAGAAGAAAGCAAATAATTCAAGAGAAAAATGAAATAAATACATACTTGTATAAATATTTTAAAAAAAGGAATGTGTGGCAATTAGATGCAATGATTCCTTGGCCCTTTACTTTTAAGTGATATTGATTTAAGTGATACACACACACACACATATTCCATTCTTAGTTTTGTCTGAGGTCAGTACAGAGAGGTTCCTGCTTGTATCAGCTTGGGTTAATTTGTCTGGTTTTGTGATCAAAGCCCCAGTGTGATTTCTTTTATTGACAATGGGCTAAAATGCATATTAATTTGTCTTCAGTGCCAGGATTCTTGAGACTCCAAGATGGATTGTGAAGCAGGCATTAGTGCTTATATGTGATTATGGAACTTGGGGAGCTTGCTTGGCATCCCACTGAAAGTCAGATGGTGTTATGATTGCAAGGAAGTATTGATATACTTCCCTAATTGTTTCTTAGGACTTCAGATTCTATTTATGATGTCATTACAAAGCTATGCATTATCTGCATAATCGCCAAGGAAAAGACTCTCTCATGAAGGGAAATGTATCCCACTGAGATAATGCCGCAAGCTACTGCTATACGTCCAACAGCATATGTATGCTGTTGAAATAATAAGACAGCATGGAATAATGATGAATTCTTGTTCCCATCATGACAGAAAGCTTTCCCCAAATTATCACTATTACTGACTTAATTGATCCATGCTCGGTGAAAGGATTTCAGCAGATGGATGACTTGGGGACTCAATCCTTACACTGCTATTTCTGACAGTAGCAGCATAAGAAAGGCTAGCTACAATTTGCAGAAGCTGAGAGCACCCCAGGTGTAATGCTCATTGCTACTCTGGAAGTGAACATGCAAGTATGTGCACTGGGTTGTGAGCAGGTATGAGGATATTTACAAACACACATGTATGTACACACACACACACACACTCACACACACACCATTTGGTTGATGGCTTAGGGCTGAAAAATAAAGAGGATAAACTTACCTCTCAAGAAGAGGAAAATAATTTTTTATTAAATACAGACTTGTTGCAAAGTGAAAAAAATACCTCATTGCCACTTGGTGATACACACACACACACACACACACACACACACACACACACACACACACACACACACGAAGCTCTTACCTTAATTTGGCAGCCTGGCCAGACTAGGTCTTTTATATGTTAAAGAATAGTACAATGTCCCTTTACTGCAAATTTTTCAGTTCCGCAGTAATTCTGATACATGTTCTCTCACTCTCCTTAAAAGGCACGTATGCTCTGATTTTCAACATCATTGAAGATTATTACAACTTCACTTCATAATATACTGTAAATTTTATTATAAAGCACCAATTCCTTGGTTTCTAAGAACAATTTTAGGCAAAAAGTGCCCTATACTTCTTACTCTCTCTGTAATGGAAGAGGAGACCTAATGAAGTTCTTTATGCAAATTTCCCAGTTATCAGGTAAAACCTTCACATAGAAAATCTATCACATGTTGTAAAATTTCTTTATGTTATCAAATGCTAATGATGACTTAGAACACAACCCACAGAGGATCTTTGAAATCCTTCATAAAAAAGTGTATTCTACCCCAATATCAGAGAGGCCTTGGAAATTCCACCACTCTGAAGACTCGGGTTTGTAATTAGCACGGTGCGGGCTTCTCTGCCCTCTGAAACCATAATGTTAATTACAAAAATTACACTGTGTTTAAAAGTGCAATTAAGAGACTCCTCTGCACAAAGGGAATCTTGGAACCTCTTTTCACACTTTGAAGCCAGGTCATAATGTAGCCCATAAAAAGGAGGCCAAGGCTCATTCCCTTTTAAAGGATTCAGAAGACCATAGAGGCGATCTCAGCCAGAATGAGCTCTACCGGGCTCTGCAGTGCTCTTAATGAATAATGTTCTACCTGGAGCAAGGGAACAGGCAAAAGGAGAAAATTAGCAGAAAAATGATGGCTGTTCTACACCCAGTTTGGCTGTTGCCAGCATCAACACCCCACGTGGGTCTACTGTAGGCCAATTCTAGAAACAGTTGCTTGGTCCTGGTGTCTGTATAACTCCCCAAACAAGACACACATCTAATGTGGGCTAAATGCTGAAATGGACATTGATGGATTCTGACCTAGTTTTGTACTTCATTCAGGGTGGGAATATTATTAGGAGCTATCCAAGCAAAAAAAAATGCTAGGAAATAAATGGTACCCTGTACCCCAAACTTCTAAGAGAAAATAAAGGAGAGAAATTATAGAATGAAACAAATCACTGTTTTCTGTTTTAATGGTAGGACTGAGGCCACATAGTTGGTGGGAAGTATTTTAAGAGAGCAAAGGAAGCAGTGTAGATTAGGGGCAAAACTAGGAGGCAGAAGACAGGAGGTTTGAATTAGATTCTGATCTGCAGCTGTGTAATATTTAGTAATGGTGTGAATTCTTCTGACTTTGGTATTCTCATCAGAAGAGTGAGAATAAGGCAGATCAAGATCAAATTATCAAGAATAAGTCATTGGGAATTAATCTGCTCAATAGGTTTGTAGTCAGTATATACAACTGAATTTTATTTCAGATAAGCACGGGTAAACATAATGAGGATGTTGGTCATCTTTGGAGGTCATTCTTTTTCTTTCCTTGTGATACTGTCCCTTAGTCCTTCCTCAGTTTCCCAACTCTAAGCATCTCAGAAGTGAACTAACTTGGAAATAGATTTCTTACTGATATTGTTAAGATGAAGTCACTGGAGGTTGACACCAATAAAATCTGATTGGAACACTTCTGAAAAAGACAAATGTGGACATGGGCATGGATATGCACATTGATGTGAAAGAAGAAGAAAAAATATTACTGTCTATAATCCAAAAAAAGAAGAAGATGCCTTCCTAGACACCAGAAGGAAATAATGTTCTTCATGTCTTTCTTAGACCTCTAGTCTCTAGATTTCTATGGCTTAGAGCATTCAATGTGAGCTACTCTGTTACATCAGCAACGGAAAATTAATACATCCCCCAAATGAGTGTCTCTTTGTTAGGTATTTTTTGTTGGTCGTAGGGCTTGAACTCTGGGCCTGGGCACTGACCCTGAGCTCTTCAGCTCAAGGCTAGTTGAGCTACAGTGCCACCTCTGGTTTTTTGGTAGTTAATTGGAGGTAAGAGTCTCAGGGACTTTCCTCAGATCTCAGCCTCCTGAGTAGCTAGGATTACAGGTGTGAGCCACCCATGTCCAGCCAGTTTTTTTTTTCCTTTGAAAAATTTTAAATACCTTACCTACCTTTCAGATAAATATATTATGTCACATAGCCCTTGGGTTCATTCTGCATTCTCCTTGAAAATGTCTTTGTTAAGCCCCATTTTCTCCAATATGGCCATTCTTATACAATCTTGGGTTCCTGAGGCCATACTTCCTTTGTGTGCCTCTAATTTGTTTTCTTTTGGACACACCCTGATATGCTGAATTTCTGGAATCACAGAAATTCTTCACCTAGTTGCTGAATCTAGATGCAACATGTAATGTTTATGAAGTAGCACAGCAGTTGCCCATCGTAGGAGATACCTGCCTATATTCCTACCTATTTGGGAGGCAGAGATCAGGACTGTAATTCTGGGCCATCCTAGGCAAAAAGTTTGTGAGACCCTATCTCAATCAATAAAAACCTGGGTACAGTAGATTAAATCTGTAAGCTTAGCTTCAGGAAGTTTAAGTAGGAATATTAAGTAGGTCCAGGCTATCCCAGGCATAAATGAGACCCTATGCAGAAATAATGAAGGCAAAAAGGGCTGTGGCTCAAGTGGTAGAGTGTCTAACTAACAAGTGCAAGACCCTGAGGTCAGACCACAATACCAGATCTAAAGAAAAACTGATACCCCTCTCCCCAAATTTTGAAATTTTGATTTTTGCCTAAAGTGCAATGAAAGATAGAGGTTGGAAACCTTGATGTTGCCGCAGTATCTAATGTTAATTTCTAGAAAACTGTGGAATGGAACCAGAATGGTGGAAGTGAAAGAGTAAGTCCTAGCCACAGGACAGACTGAGATCAGCAGTTCAGTACCATTATTTTGGACAGTGTAAGGGAGATAAGCAGTTCAGTACCATTATTCTGGAGAGCCAGGCATGGCGCGATCCTAGCATCTCAGGTGACAGTGACAGTTGCTCTAGAAAGAGACATTTATTCAGAAGATAAAATGTTCTTTAAAACCTGGGAAGGCATTTTAACAGCTTCTTTTTATGACATTCTCTCTCTCTCTCTCTCTCTCTCTCTCTTACACACACACACACACACACACACACACACACACATTAATGTTAAATCCTAGAGGATTTTCACATCTTTTTTTGTAAATTTTTTTGGTCAATTTTTCTTACTCTTTTGTTTGCTTTTATAGATTTGGGAAATCTGTAGAAATGCCTTTTGTAGGTGACCACAACATGGAAGTAAGTTGCCACCTCAGCCATTTTATCCAAAGTATTTCTGACTCTGTCCCCTGAAAATCCTGGACATGTTGATCACAAGTATTTTGTGCTTATTAATGCCTATGAGGTCCCAGTGAAGGATGTCCTTCGTTTAATCCTTCCTTCCTTTTACAAATAAGTGTTTTGTGAAGTCTAATATGAAAACTCCCAACAATGACCAATAAATTATCAACCTGACCTTTGGTAGAAATATTTAAAGGGGGGATGGAAGCCAACTTAAGCATGGGAGGGAAATCCCTCCTTTCTCCCCCTTCCCACCCCCCACAAAACCCTGCACAGTATGCTGCCCACTGGCTTGGACTGTTTGGCCTATGTGTCTGGAAAAATCCACTTCCTCCTCCTTCATCTTCTACCTGCCCAACTCGTTACAGAACCAGACAGTTTACATATGTGATCCTTCCTATTTAGAAAATTAATGGTGTTTTCTGGCTCCAAATCACAGCTTGTGGTGCTCTGCAGGCGATGAAAAACTTGGCCAGCTTCAGCAGCAAGGCAGCCATTAGAAAATTAACCCTTGGTGACCAAGGAGCAAAGGTAGGCGAGCAGGGTCCTGGAGACGTGGCAGGCTGTAGCTTTCAGGTGTCGATACATATGTTAGCCGTGTAGGAACAGCACACACGAGGCCCCCTGAGAGCTCCTAGCTAGCATGTTTGTGGTTGGCCACTGCAGAGAGGGCACGGACATAGCTCTTGGCAGCCAATGCAACCAATATGCCACGCTTTTTATTAGAGCTCAGGAGAAAGCCCAGAGCCCAGCTTTGGAATCCCAGCCATCAGTGTCTTGGCTCCACCTGATTAAAAGATGTGCCATTCAGCGTCATCCCTGCCCGCTTCCTTTTCACACCCCCATGCTGCGCCAGCCTCAGGAAATGGTTGACCTCACAAAGATGGAGTCATAAAAGCCAGGGTGGGAGAAAACTTTGGCATGATTAATTCCACATTAACTTAGGCCTCCTCTGCTTGTTTGCTTTCTGGAATTTTTGTTTGTTTGTTTTCCCACTGTACATGGGAGCCAGAAGGAGCTATTTTCATGTGTAAGTTTTGAAACTTCCTTGGTGTGCGTGTGTGTGTGTGTGTGTGTGTGTGTGTGTTCACAGAAGTACAAAAGACAGAGTGGAGGTCTTGAAAGTGTCAAGGCTAACTTTGGGAATTTGGCTTTCCTGAGGGCAGTATTCTCTGGACCACTGTGGTGGTGGTCTCATTTTCAGACAAGACAGAACTAGCACATTCTGAAGGTTCATCCTTGACCTGTAATATATCCCCCAGGAATGTATAAACGTTTTCCCTGCCCCAATGGAATTAATATCACTAATTACCACCCCCCCATGCAATGCATTACAGAAATACACTTTTCTGTATTTACTTCTCAAATGATGAGTAGAAAGGAAGCTAGATTCTGAACAGTCAGAGATCATGGAGCCCACTGCCAAGAGGACACACAGACAAGCTAAGAGTGCAGCAGCCTGAGGACCATTTGCTGGAGACTTCCTGTTGCTATCTCCTGCACACCTATCATGCAAACTTGAGGTTGATTTGTATTTTTAGGTTCCCACTACAAGAAAACACAGCTGCTTATTTTCCCACTTCTGAATGCTTGCTTGGTAATATTCAGTGAAATCAGGCTATATTCATCTCGAACATTGAATAACACCAGCTTTAATACAAACAGGGGTAAATAACAGTGGCACATTAATTACTCCTTTCTAGTTTACTCTGACAAAAACATACTAAAATGAAGACTAATATAATTATAGATGATGCATTTTCAATTAGCCTTTGTTAATACTATTAATAAGATTAATAATATATACTAAAAATGTCAATATGCTTATCTAAATAATTTTTTAAATCATCCTTTCAAGTCCCAGCATCAAACATTAAGGCACAGCATCTTAATTACATGTGCTTATCAACAAAGTTAAATGGATAACATCCCTCAAGTGTAGCAGAGACAGACACAAGCAAGCTTAAAGGCTGTCTTGTGTTCACCTTCCAAGCTCAGGGTTTGTTTATCTGTAACACATTAGTATTTGTGGGCAGACCATAGCCATCTCAGCAACAGGGCTTTGCGAAGTTCCTACAGAGTGAGGGCTATTCTCAAATCCACACATACATAAATGACCCCTTTCTGAACTGAATGATAAAATGTGGCTTTTTTCCTTTTATAATTTTAATAACATACACCACAACGGTGACTGGTGTTAATGTATAGAATTAATTGCCCCAGTGAGACATTTTTTTCTGAAAAAGCAATAATAGCTGGATTCTCCTTGAAATGTGAAAACCCTCCGGTATACTAATAAAATGGAAAAAGGTTCACAAAATAATATCCTAAATAATTGGGTTCCTTGTACCAAACGACCCCATGTCGTTTCTCTTAAACAATCTAAAAAACTTGATTATTCCTTTGGACTTAATAAAATATAATTGAAAAAAATATTAAGGAGGATCACAGAACAATTGCATCCAAATCCCCTTAATATTTTTAAAGGTGATGTTCTTCACACTTTCTCAATATTAGGGAGAAGAAAAGTTTCACAAGTAAATGCCAATGTTTGCTTGGTTGATGACATATATGACATGTTGTTAAGATGCCCAGGGCCTCTGTCTTTTTTTCTCACTCTGTGTGTGTGTGTGTGTGTGTGTGTGTGTGTGTGTGTGTCTGTCTGTCTGTCTGTCTGTCTATCTCTCTCTCTGTTGTATGTACTCAATTACTAAAACTTTTCAGTAGCTACAGTTTGTAATCCCACTGGCTCTTTCCTCCCTAGAAACTGGGAAACTTCATGCTCCCACTGTGCTATAGTAATAATTATTGTCTTTTAAAGAGACTGTGTGTGTGTGTGTATACGTGTGTGTGTGTGTGTGTGGTTGTGTTGGAAGAGTGGGAGCAAACAACTGCTCCTGCTGGATACATGTTTTCATTCTTGTAGCCTCTCTGCCTGCTTGCCTCCCCCCCCTCACTCTCTCTCTCCCTCCTTCTCCTTCCCCCACCTCTCTCCATAAAGGCTTACTCAGACTGAAAAATCTACCACTCTGTTTTTTTTCTACTCATTTTAACCTATTTATTTACTTATGCATATGCTACAAAACACCAGGAAAACACAGTGGATAGAAATGCACATCTTTTCCATAAAGAAAGAAGTGCTGAGGAGATTATTGGGAGCAATGCAAAGGGGACAGTGGACAGAGCAGGGGATGCCAGAGCAACAGAATGCTGAAGATAGTTGTCCCAGCTACGAGATAAAAGCTACATTACATGAAATTAATGGAGGCTGTCTGCGACATACATGAATCACTGTTTCAACACTGAGAAACCAGCACAAAAGAATAAAGAAATCTGAGTACTAACTACATCTTCAAAGGTCTCCTATTTACCCAGCTATACTGGGTACTGACACAAGTGGGGGGAAATATAAGAAAAAAGCACTGCTGTGATCGAATGAATGCGACCATATGAGCTATATTGGAGCCGTATGCATCCTATTTAGCTGATATCAAACACAGTTTAATGAAAGTTAAATAGTTTCTGAGGAGTGCATGAGCTGGAACAGATTAGATTCCACCGAGGGGTCTCTCAGCATATTGTTGCTCACATGTATTCCCTGCTCAGGGCTGCTACAATTCCAGCACTCCATTAGCAATACACAAAAGACTTATGCAGATAGCGGGCATAAGCTCCTACCGCCATGTTGGGAAATAAACACACACACACACACACACACACACACACAGTACACACAGAGATGTACACACTCACGGATAAAGGTTTGTTCAATGCATTCATCTCCAAATAGATTTCTGTAATTCAGAACTGATAAGAGCATTTGTAGAAAAAAGGAAGTAGCTGATATATATATATATATATATAATTTTTAGCACAGAAACAATGTAAACTGCTTCCCATAGAAAATACTGGGTCAGGCATATAATGAGAGTTTGATCTTGCAGACATCGGTATGATGAATGGGATACCCTTTTGATCTGCAAGCTCCCACTGGCCTGAAAGGGCATAGCTTCCCTGTCACCACCCAGTGAAGTTATAGGGGTGTGCAATTCTGCAAGTCCTATCACACAGTATTTCTGTAGCAATGTCTTATTTTTAAAATGTGCAATTCCTTCCAGAAATATTGCTGAACAGCCTGTCCATCTCTTCACATGGCTGTCTCAAAAACTGACATGAATTGCAATTAATAATTTTATTACTTGGCAAAGATATTTTTTCGCTTCTCCACAATTAAGTTGTCTATGTGCTTTTTTAAAAAAAATTCCTTCTGCCCAAGTACCCTCTGCTCTGTCTTCATCCAGCTGACTTTTCCTGGATAAAAAGTAGTGTTTTAATTTAAATGAACAGGATAGGTGTTTCACAGTGGTCTTTCTGTAAGAAGTGGCTGAAATGGCTGAATGGTATCATTTGCTCCTTTCAGATGAAGAGATGAAAAATCCTACCAACCTGAACATGTGTACCTTTTTGCTCTTGCACAATTGCAGTTGAACTTTCTTGAACATTTCCCCTATGCATGACATTTTCCCTATGGTAGGCTGGATTACAACAGAGGACCTACATAGACTCCCTGCTCTCTTTGAGCTCTGTAAGAGCTTGAAGCTTACTACAGAGCTATTCTAGTGAGAACAGTTTTAACATACCCTCCACCTTCTGGGAATATTTGCCAATGTCTTGGAGGCATTTACTTTTGATTGTCCCAACTGGGAGGAATATTCCTAGCATTTAGTGGGTGGAGACCAGCCTAAAATGCACAGGACCAACCCCCTATAACAAAGGACTGTCTAATGTTGAGTTCTAGAAAGACATTCGTTTCCTAGGAAGGAACCAGGGAAACTCTGGGTAAACCCTGAACACTGGTATATCCGTACACCCTCTTCCTATTTACAGCGAGGTCTGAACATTTTGTTGTATTGCCACATGGTAGCCCTAGGGATTGGATTAAGCTTTCATGGCATCTGGTCTACACTTTGGGAATAGACTTTTAAAAGCATTTCACAAAAACAAAATAAATAGCTAGGCACCCATGGCTCATGCCTGTATTCCTAACTACTTTGGAGATCATGGTTTGAAGCCAGCCCAGGCAGGGAAGTCTGTGAGACTTTCTTCCTTCCTTCCTTCCTTCCTTCCTTTCTTTCTTTCTTTCTTTCTTTCTTTCTTTCTTTCTTTCTTTCTTTCTTTCTTTCTTTCATTCTTTCTTTCTTTCTCTTTCTTTCTTTCATCAACCAGCCTTCCTTCCTTCCTTCTTTCCTTCCTTTCTTCCTTCCTTCTTTCCTTCCATCTTTTTTCGGTACTGGGGATGGAACCCAGGACATTGTACTTGCTAGGAAAGTGCTTTGCCACTGAGCCACATCCCAGCCCTGTGAGACTCTTATTGCCAATAAACTACCCAAAATAGTTGGAAGTGGAGCTGTGGCTCACATGGTAGAATAGTAGTCTTAAGAAAAAGAAGCTCATAGACAGCACCCAAGACTGGCAAAAAAAAGTAAAAATAAAAATAAAGGAAGACAGAACAATGCTCAATAGAAAATGTACTTATTACCTTGTTCATATAACTGTAACCCCTCTGTATAGCATTTTTACAATAAAAATGTCCAAAAATTAAATAAACAGATTTTGTAATAAGGTACCATGATATCCAAGTTTTGGTAACCCTTTTTATTTTCTTAGGTCTTTTGTAAATTCAATCGGAGTTGGGGGAGAGGGAGAACATGGATGGCACCATGAATGTACCTTACATTCTTTCTCAGCTATTAGGAGACTTTCTTATCAATATTATTCAAGTCCTTCAGGAAATCATGAAATGTTCCCTGTCCTCTGTTCTTTTATTGTTGTTTTTGTGGGGCGAAAATGACTGCAGTGTGGAGAGCTGAGTGTCTTTAGGATTGCCTGGCAGATGCACTGAAGGAATCTGCTGTACCTTACCTTGGTGTTTAGATAGAAATTTCATGAAGAATCAGAGTACATGTTGAAATTGTCATCTAGTCAAGAAGGATTTCTTCATGATTCCTGCTGCCCCTTGTCACCAAATTACATCATGGCATTCCATGTGACATTCTGTTAAGGACTGGTATCACACTGAAAGTTGCTTCCATCTTGTGGTGGCAAGGTGGGGGCTGCTGTGCAGCCCAGAAACCCCATACAAATATTGATGAGCATGTCCCTCACTTTTGCTTAGATTTGTGCTCCTCCAATAATTGGGAATATAACGTCACTGTAGCTAGAAGCTGAAGCATAATTTATAATGAACTGATAGCAAAGTTTATCTACTATGACTAATAATCATAATGTAGGAACGGTAATGTCAGTCATAATAAGAAAGGAACTAATTAGAGTGGAAAACAATATCTCTCCTTAAGAAACCTTAGCTCACTGAGAAAATAAAGACATGGAGTTGGTACATCATGGGCTAATTCATTTAGTATACTGAACCCAAGTATCAGCGCTTACGTGGAATGATTGATTGACCTAGGAAATAATTCCTGTGGAAATTAATTGATGGAGGATCACACTCAGATCACCTTTATCTGGGACATAAGACATTTCACAATGGTGCTAGGATGCTATTGCATAAAGTAGCCCAAAGCAATTATTTCCTAGGAAATGATTCTTTACATGTTCTTAAATCTAAGTACCGGCTGGCCTGAGTGCTGAGTAAGGAGAGAAGGCTGGCTGGTACGGGTATGGCAAAGGCATATTTTTGATAAAGAATATTGTCAGTGTAATGAGACTCCGTTTCTACTGATTGGCAAGGTTTGGGGGAATATTTTGGAGAGAGTTGTAACAGTGTGCTGTGAGAATTTCAGGATTTCAAGAATCTTGCAACAGTTTCTCTTTAACCTGCAGGTGGCATTAGTAGTAAAAATGTATTTCCTATCATTCTTGGGGAAAAAATATTCAGCAATGAAGTGAGGGAAACAGTAAAGGGCTTCACAGCATGACTCAATTAGAGAAGCAAGCCCGATTCATTGCAGATGGCTTTTTGCTATGTTTAATAATCCAGGGAACTCAATGATCCAAATCCAGAAATAGTAAACTACAATCCTTATAGGAATTGAAAAATCTGGGGAAGTTTTTTTTTCTTTCTCTTGAGCTTGGAATACAAACATACGTCTATATGCACACGCACACACATGTCTTTGTGAATCTATCTCCATGTGGGAGGCCAAGAATCTGAGCACTGGGAGCAAACTTGGTTCTTTACTTACAGAGCGAGAATTGAAACTCAACAAAGTGTGACGGCAATTCTGTGAAACCCACCCCGTAAGAATCTCTCACTGCTGGTCCCTACATCTAGCCCAAAGAGACTGTGCCTTGCTAATGGAGCAGTGCCCACAGATCCAGGGAGAACTTTTCACTTGTCATGGTGTCCCAGAAACTTACTAACTGCACTGGCCAAGCAAACCTTTACCCTGGTTCTTTGTGAAGTACCTGGAGCAGAGCCAAGGTGGTAAAGTCTGTCTTCCCAAATTCTCCCAGGAGCTGTTAATCCAAGTATCTATACAAAATGAAAAGAATATTCCTTTAGAAACCCCCAAGCATTAAAGACACTACAAACTCTAAGTAACACCAAAAAGACATGCTCTGTCTTAACTGGAACGGGATAATGATGAGAAGAGCCAAGGTGTTAACTAGGGTGCCCAGTAGGTGGCATAAAGCAAGCTCTGAGTATGCCTGAGGGAAAACGATGTCTTCTAGCAGAAAGAAGCTGCAAAGAGACCACAAGCACTGATCGGAGGTTTTATAAACACAAAATTCATATTGATGGATGAAAATCTTTTATGTGGAACATAGATGTCGCTCTGAAATGGACATTTTCTTCTTTGATGGCTTTCACAGTTAAATGACTTTCTGTTCATGCCTTTGTTTCCTTTCTGATAGTCTTTTGAAAATGTTGTTGACTTTTGAAAGCCCTAACCAAATGCCTGAACTATACCTATGTATCTGTTTCTCAATCTTCTTCTAGGCCACTAGTTTATCAAATAAGCACAGATATAATTTGAAGAGATTGATTAATGAATTAGTTGAGTCATGGTCATTTTTTGAGGCTGGGAATTCTAGCCTATATGCTCTGTTTTGTTCCCAGGAGCCTCTATGATGCATCATTGTTTCTCTGGTTCTAGGTTTGCTAGCTCTGAGGAAGCCTAGCTCCCACATAACCAGCATTGGTGAGAATTCCCTCAGAACATCTGTTCTATGCGAGGGTGACACTCTGGCTTTCTCATCACAACCTAGCTAATGACTGCAGACAGCCATGCCTTAAATGTCTTTGGACTTGGCATTTCCCTGCAGCAGGTGACACTTGGGAGTCCCGAGAGATCACAGGTTTCCGAGCTGGCTTGTGGGAAATGACACAGGAGTCCTGCCCCTCTGTTGGAGTTATTCACATTATAGGGTTCCAAGGCCTTTAAGTAATATTATCTATGCCCAAAGACTTAAGGAATATTTTGTAAAATGCTTCTCTACTCATGATCTGTGTCCTTTAAACTATCCCCCAAACTTGGAGACAAATGTAAGAGACCTAGGCTAGGATACAGAGATATGGTACAATCCAGTACCAAGTGGGTACTTCTTAACATCCACAGCTTCTAGGCCAGTATCAGTTCTTCCGGAATAACCTGGTGAGCATAATAAGTGATTTCACTCTAGTGTCTTATTTTTCTCTTCTTCTCACTTGGTCTTGCTGGGAACATGGATTCCCTGATTACTTCTGTTTGGTTTAATTCCAAATCTTGGATATTTTTAATAGAGATCATCTAATCTCCCTATTCAAATGAAAATGTTAGCTGGACCAAAATAACATGTGGTCTGACTTTCTTTGTAAAAAATAAAAGATTTTTCTTACTCATCTGGAAAGTGATTATTTGTAAAGTCTCACACAATGCTATGGGCTGACTAGCATTGTGAATAGCATCCGCCCAATTCATATGTTGAAGCCACAGTGTTTGGAGATGAGGTCTTTGGGGAGGTGATTAGGTGATTGGATTGTGAAGACAGAGCCTTCACAATGACTTTAGTTCCTTACTAGAAGATCCAGGAGCTTGTGTCCTCTCTTTGCCATGTGAAGACACAGTAAGACTTTCTGCAATGCAGGAAAGGGATGATCTAGGATAGCTCAGCTTCCAGGATTGTGGGACATAAATTTCTGTTGGTAGTCTATGGAATTTTGTCACCACCTCATCAAAGACACGTGATTATAAAATGTCACATGATTGGTTTTATAATTAACAGATATTCACATGGAAACAAGATGATCTTGGAAATCTGGACACAATTACCTCTTCTTGAGTGTATGCAATATTGACCTTCCACAGCTGAAAACACTACATGCAGTCATCTCTATTTGGCATTTTTCCTCTCAGGATTCTATCTCCTGTACATTTTGAAATACATGGAATCTACATGTGGTTGATGAGAATACTGCAAGTTAACTGTGTGATATAATGATTATTAACTTCTTAGGATGATTCTTCTTCCTGGCCCTGGAACCTCATGTTTGCCTGGAAAAATTGCTCTGTAGATTTTTTTTTTCTGTTGGTAGTGGGTCTTGAACTCTGGGCCTGGGCATGGTCCCTGAGCTCTTCAGCTCAAGACTAGTGTTCTACCACTTGAGCCACAGTGCCTCTTCAGGTTTTCTGGTGGTTTATTGGATATTAGAATCACATGGATGTTCCTGCCTGGGTTGGCTTCAAACTGTGATCCTCAGATCTCAGCCTCCTGAGTAGCTAGGATTACAAGCGTGAGGTCCTGGTGCCTGGCTTAATTCAGATTTTTTTTAACAGTTTAACAATCCATGTTTTATTCTCATTAATTCCCTTCAATGATCACTTGAAGATCTTCTATATAAAATAAAGTCATGTCTTGGTTTTAGAATGATTCAAATGTATGTCTCCCACCTCTGACCATTAGGAAAAGTTAAAATTACCGACCCTGGTAATTTCTCTCACATGTGTTTGACATTTACTTTACTTATATGTACTTATTTTCATTTCTCCTATCAACTATACAGTGTACTAGCTCCAAGTTACCCCCAACCACATGTATCACAATTCCTTTCAGAAAGGTACATATATACATACACATAAGTACACATACACACAGCTTCAAGACTATATTATTTAATCCAGTTACCTTTTTAAATTTATTTTATTTTATTTTTTTATTGTGAAAATACCATACAGAGAGGTTACAATTACACGGACAAGGTAATGAGTACATTGTTGCATTGTTGCCTCCTCCTTTGTTTCCCCTTACCATCCCTTCTCATCTCCCCTCCCCCACCACACCAAAGTTGTAAAGTTCATTTTCAACATAACATCTTGTACATCTCATTTGTTAGTAAATGGGAAGACTTGGAAAAAATTATATTAAGTGAAGGAAGCCAGGCCCAAAGAAACATAGGTCTCATGGTTTCCCTTATTTGCAATAACTAGAATATGTCTGAGACAAGCAGAAACGGTCAGATAAGTTGATGTTAGGTGAAATGAACCCCAAGTTAATCCAGCTACTTTTAAGTTCTATTCTCAGAACAATTCAGAAGAATCTTCATGAATCCAAAACATTGGACACTTCAGATTTTGGGGGAAGAGACCCAACTATCGATGAAGACCAGGTATGGAAGGAAAGAGGCTAAGAGAGGGGAAACTGCATATACAAGGATTTATAGCTTAACTGATATCTTTCCCAAGTTCTCCATCTTGAAAATAAGAATCACCATCACACTCATTGTGTATACATTTTATAATGTCACAGAAATGAAATAAAAACTCTGAAAAAGGTAAGATAGTATAAAGTACAAGGATGGCAAGAATTTGATTTACTGTTACATAAAACATTTGCGTCATCTGCAAGAAGCTCAGCAATATCGGTAGTTCTACCCAGGGTAGCTCTGCTACAAAATACGTGCATTTGTGGAGGCCAACTCCTATCTCTATGAGGCCTTCTGGCTCTTATAAACTGGAATGTATAGATAGGGGTAAATTATAATTTATCTCATTCATTGTGAAAATTCTCCATCTATTCATTTGACAGAGCAACTCCAAATGTATAAAGATGGATAACTATTTCAGGAAAAGTAGTTTGTGCATGTTAGCTATACCTGAAGAAGAGTCTCCTAAAAACTAGTGCAGATGAAGGAAGACAGAAAAGTGTATTGAACTCTGAAATGGATTTCCTCTAAAATGCGGTTTCCACCTTTTCAGCTACAGAGGAAACTTAAAAAAAAATAAGAGTGCCAAACTCTTAAAAAAAAAAAAGGAGTCATCTCCAGCCTTGTTATGAAGGACAGGAGACCCATTTGTTTTGACTTAGGTGTTCGTGTTTCTAAATTCCTGCCCCTTTACAAACACATTTATTCTAACCATATTGCAACAGATCTGCACTGCTAGCCAATTCCCCTGAATTCTTAATTCTTGTTAACAACTCTGGCAATTAACCAATTACTCCTACCACTGAAGGGCTCAGGGAGGAAGGGAGGCATGATTTATAGCAGCCCGGCATCTGTGCTTGTTGACTTGAACTCAATTGCTGGGGTACTTCATTTAGGGAATGGACGGGCAGGTGAGTAGCCTACAGGTTGGAGCTGATCAAAAGACAACAGGTGACAGGTTATAATGCTGTTTCCTCTGGCTCTGTTGTGCTGTCTGGTGCTTGCTTTCTCAGCCTGTTTCAGAGCTCACAAGAAGCCTGGATGCTGCCAGGGAATCCACTGTAGAGCAGTGAGCTAATCCAGAGTGATGGTAGAATCAGGGTTGAAAGAAGCTTGCAGAGTGTTGAACCTGGAAGGGTAGGAAGTTGCTCTGCAAAGACCTAGTGAGTGGTCACTTAGAGTCTTCAAATAATTCATTTCAGTAATGATCTTGGGAGGCAACTCATTCTACTCCTGGAGGAGCCTACTTGTTAGAAAGTTGCATTTAAAAATGAAAATCTGCCCCTTTGTATCTAAGAATCATTTATCTTATTTTGTCTTGTAAAGGAATACAGAATAACTCTCTACTGGCCCTTGATCATGTGGCTTTTATTGTAACCAAAGAACAGCTTTCTCATCTCCATCTCTTTTTCACTAGAGTTCTCTTAATCCTTGTGGGGTATGGTTTTCTTATCTCTTCCGAGCATCTCCTAAAGATACCTTTTATTTCTCAAGGCATCATTAATTGTGCCACCAACATTTCTAACATAATCTTCCCTATTGTGGACCACGTGAGCCTCATTTTTCCTATTTTATAGCCCCATATTATCTTTGGTCCTGGGAAAATCATAGATTCTGAAGGACTCATTCAGTTGAAGTCAATAAAATGTCCAGCAACACTCTGATGACATTTGCTAGTTCTTCCCTGAAATAACTTTGGATTTATCTTTTCTGCTTCAAGAACTATTTCTAGGGCTATGTGGCATGGCTTGAACTTTTGATGTGCTCTTTAGGAGAATCTAAATTTACTGAGTTAATAAAATTATAGGCACTAGTAAAGGCAATAATAGAGCAAGGGGAAGTGAGCAATGGTATCAGCTGGAGGGAGAACTGGAAGGTCACTCCAGGAAGAAAGAGGCCAGAAGTGTCTTCAGGGAAGAAAGCTCTTTGGTAGTGGACATAGTGTCATCCCCAAAGGGCAGGACTAACCAGAGGTGCAGGCACAAAAAGTGTGTATATGATACGAATTGAGAGGTGCTCAGTGTAAGTACCCCAAAGTCCCCAATGCTCTGTACACTCTTTTCCCATACCAGCATTCACCATGTGGATCACTCTTTTTGCTTAGAGCCACCATAAAAATGCAAATGTTCTCTTGGAGAGTAAAATATTAAGCCATTACCGACCAATGACATCTTAGTTATTCTTGACCAAATTAGAACTCCCTGGACTCTGAGTAGATCCCTAAGGAAATAGGTTACGAATGGACACATTATAATTTAGGGAAGATAACAAGTGATATAAATGGATGAAATTTCAAAACTGTGGTGCAAAGGAAAAAGAAGAAGGATGGAGAGAAAGGTTTGGTGGGTAGCTAGCTGCTTTGAGCAGAGAATTCCTTGGTGGAGGCCTGTAGAACCTTCATCCAGCTATGTGCATACTGGAAACTGGAGAAATACAGAGGGAGGCTAAAAAGTAACTAGAACAGGATGTTAATAAATCTCTTAGGTTGAAACACTGTGGAAGGAGGCCCTGAGGAAATATATAGGAAGCTTGAGCTCAGGAACTATGAATTGGCTGGCTAGGGAGGATGCCCTAGTTCTTTTATTTTAATCTTAATTCCTCACTTCTGAATTGATCAACTTAAATTACCTCAGAGCTATAAACTGTGAGGGGTAATTCATTTGGTTCCTTGATTTTTTTCAGTTACTTTTTATTTTTCCAATTTTATTCTTGGGAGTTAAGGATCAGAAAGCAGATCACAGACTGAAGGAGAGAGATGAAAGAATAATTCTTGTATTCTTTATAATTATCTGCAAGAACTCTCTAAGTCCCAGTGACAGGAACCAACTTAAGGTCACTAAGGTAGAACAGCAAGAAGGGTGGATACATCACAAACACATAAGTAAATGAAGAAAGAAGAGTACACTTTGATGTGTTGTAAATCTTTCTTTATTCTTTCTCTTCTCTTCCATATCTTCTGATAGGCATTTTCTTCCTGTTGGGTCTGCTCCTTCCTACCAGAACAGGAGTTTCTATAGAAAATGGAGACTTACTTAGCTTCTGAAGGCTATATGAAAAATAGTTATTTTTGGTTTGACTTTTGGTTAGTTTAGAAAATAATGTAAAAGAGCTTTGGTTAGTTTGATAAATGGGTCTTGTACTTTTTCTTGAAGACATCACCAAAGAAGATGAAGTATGTTGCAGTGGTGAATTCTTTATTCCATCATGACCTTGTTTAATCTCACTTTACTTCTCCTCCTTATGAACCGTATTTCCAAATGCAGTAACATTGGACTCAGGGATTCAACATGTGAATATTTGAGTGGAAACAATTCAGTCCACAACATAGACTAGTGTAAGTTTCACTTAGAAGATGGACCCAGCCAAGCAATACTGTTACAGACGTTTATTTTCCTTTTTAAGTCCTAGAGGACAAGAATAAATGAAGGCAGTTAAATATATTTTCATTGTAAGTGTTGAGAGAATTAAGATCATGCAGTTATGACAGATAAGCCTAGTGATGAGCAGGCAAAAGATATTGTCCTGGTCTGAGCTGGGGGTTCTGCCTAAAAGAAAGGCTAGTATTCTTTTTTTTTTTTTTTTTTTGGCAGTTATGGGGCCTAAACTCTGGGCCTGGGTGCCGTCCCTCAGCTCTTTAGCTCAAAGCTAATGCTCTACCACTTGAGTCACAGCACCACTTCTGGCTTTTTCTGCTTATGTAGTGCTGAGGAATCAAATCCAGGGCCTCATGCATGCAAGACTAGCATTCTACTACTGAGCCACCTTTCCAGACCAAGGCTAGTATTCTTGCAAGGGTCTCTCCAAAGAAGATAGCTCCAGCCTTTGGAGAGATGCACTTCTTTCTCAAGTTGAAAATAATCTGTTGTTGATTCTCTTTTATGAAGAGTTGGTCATATTATCATTAGTAGTAGTAATATCTTCTGGCTCTGATTTATATTTTTAGGTTTTTAAAATTATTTTTAAGTAGTTGTACAAATCAATCGACATTCAGGAAAGCAGTGCATCTTGATTCATGTTATCCCTTTCAATGTTCTCACCCATTCCTTCCAACGTTCCCCTTCCCTCACTTTTTAAACAATTTGTTGGGTATACATTGTTTGTTTCATGCATGCTCCCCTCACCTTCCCTCTCTTGGTTATGTTATTTTGACAATGCCATCATCTAAGAGCTAAGTTTACAAACAAACGTGTAAGAAAATAGAATACTTATAAGTAAATGTGAATTCTAATGAAGTATTTTTGTGGCTATTTTCCATCAGAGAAAATACTTATAGTTGGACCTTTAAAGTCAGCATTGCTATTCAATGACAGTTTACAACAGAATGCTTATTTGAATTAAAATGGAATCCATTCCTTTACACAGACAAGAATAGTCTGGTAGATATCATTATTTAATAGGAAGGAATGAGGTTTGAGAAACAGAAATAAAAACATAGCTGGGCGCTGGTGGCTCACACCTGTAATCCTAGCTACTCAGGAGGCTGAGATTTGAGGACCACAGTTCAAAGCCAGCCTGTACAGGAAAGTCTGTGAGACTCTTATCTCCAATAAACCATTAGAAAACCAGAAGTGGTGCTGTGGCTCAAGCAGTAAAGCACTTGCCTTGAGCTGAAGAGCTGAGGGATAGCGCCCAAGCCCAGAGTTCAAGTCCCGTGCCCAAGCCCAGAGTTCAAGTCCCATGACCAAAACACAAACAAATAAACAAACATATTTTAGAAATAAGCTGAGCAGGGTGGCATATACCTATAATCTCCACACTTGGGAGGCTGAAGTAAGATGATGATGAGTTTGAGACCAGTTTTAGCTACATAGGGTATACCAGGTAAACCTGAAATGTGTAGCAAGACCCTGACTTAAAAGGAAAAAATAATGAGATTTGAGGAATGGTTAACATTGTGATCTATTTCATGGAAGCTGGTTGATTTTTGTTTTAGCTCACTGTGTGCTTATTTATAATCCACCTTATCTATACCCACAGCTTCCATTTGGTATGGTGGACAATGGACAGAGCAAGTGAAAGAGAATGAAAGCAATGCATAAGCAGTATAATTCAGAACACTTTCTTCTTTAGAAATGTAGCTTGGAAAGTAAGATATATCTGATGAATTTTCCATTCTTACACCTAGGTTTGTGTGAAAAGGAAAAGACTTTCTTATACACAAATTCAAATCTATGTATCATGCCCTTACAAATATAAGCAAGGATGTGCCCATATGTCCCAAATTAATTCTGAAGCAATTTCACCCCCAGATTTCTGTTAATGCATTTAGCAAGTAATTAGTTGTCCATTCATTAACAGCATGTTTAAAAACTTCTTGCAAATCTCTCTCTTCCCTGCAACAGAGTGGCATTTCAAAGAAGACAGAAGGGATATAAAACATGTTGGGTTAGGTGGGGAAAACAATCAAAAACAGAAAATTACACATTTACTTGTAGAAGAATATTAGTCATAGAAATGAGATTTATAAAAACACTACTTTGCTTTCCTGTACCTTTTCACATAAAAAAGGGCGAAGTCATGAATTGGAACTGCATCAGTGGGTATTTTAGCATTTTATGATTCTGGTTTAGTATAATGTTATTCTCTCTTGGACATTATAATTTTTCTTCCATTTGTGAAGTGCTTTATAGTTTTCTAAGCAGTTTCACATAGAGTAGTTCATTTGTGGAACTAATAGCATTTACATGGGATAACAATATCCTAATAGAATTGTGCAATTCACATAATGAGTTTAACTTGTTATTAAAATGAATGCCACTTGGAAAAGAAGAGACAATCAGACTGGCCAGTAATCTTAAGGTAAGGCCGTTCATTCCTGCTTCATAAGAAGCAGGGGTCCATGAGTCTTGTCTCTCTGCAGGTCTCTGGATTCTTTTCCTTTATTCACCTGTCTTTGTTTCCACTTTCAGTTAGTCAGGAAGATGAGTTAGAGCAGAAAAAGGGGAAGTCACAGGGCTTGATAGCCTACTTTGTCCCTACTAAATGTACAATATGTCCATTTGTTTTTTAATTTATATCTGTATATCCTGTATCAAAAGTACTGACCCTGTGTTCCAAATGAGAACAGTTGCCACTTGTTAATAAATGACATAAATATCTGGAGATGCAGAAATGGACAGCAGTGCTTTTGTATGAACTGAGGCCACTTGCCCCATTCAGATACAATTTTAACCTGGGCACAGAGTGAATAGATAACATCTAGTGTGGAATCACTGTCTCTTCCTTCTCCTCTCTTTTCTGATCAGTCATTTTGATGGGCCACACTTACCATTTTCAGTGCTTTACACTCCCCTCAAGATCTTGTTTTTAATAAAAATTTTTAAACATTATGCAAGATTTGTTGGATAGTTATCATTTTCCAATATTCTTGGGAAAATATATTTGAGGGTTTGGACTAGTAAAGGAGAAGTATGGGAATTGGGGTAAGAAATAAAATGATTTGGAGGAGAATATAACCATGAAGAAATACATTAAAGTTCAAAAAGGGAAGGCATAAGGATATTTTGTCTTCACCAGATTTTCCATCAGAGTTGTGAGAGAGAGAGAGATCACAGCCTCCCATGCTCTGTCCTTAGAGCATAGTCCTTGCAATATCAGATAAAGTCATCTGACCAGTTGAAATACACAGGACACAGCCTCTCTATTCCCTTCTTGCTTCCATCAACATGCAACATGGCTAGACCTTCTAACCCCAAGGATATCTAGAGAATGGAAGATCTATGTGAAGGGTAAGGAGGGAAAAAAGGTGGAAGGAATCTGGAATACGGATGTTGTAGTGAACACTACTTGAACATTCTTTTATAATTCCACTCATTGCTAGGTGAGAAAGTTCACCAGGACTAATGTAACACAGACTCTCTCTTTATGATCCCTAGAGTTTCTAATCACTGCCTCTTCTATATATAAGACAGGATTAAGAACTTCAGCAATAAAGGAAGAACATTCCAGAAATGTGGTGGTGGTGGTGTGTGAGTGATGGTAGAACTTGAAACTAAAAGGCATTGTTTTTTTCATGGGATCCAGAGATTCATGCTCTTCTCTTTCTGCCAAAGTGTCCTGATGTATTTTCCATAAGTTTCTCTGGCAGATTAGGAATACAACGATGTTTACTTAAACTCTAACCCCACTTTAGGAAATGTAATGTTATACAATTATTGTTTTCAACAGATGCCATAAGGGAAAAAGCCATTTTTTTTGAAGAAATGCCATTGTTAGATGAGACAAGTCAAATATTGACTTATATTGTGTTATAGATTATTCTATGTCTCGTAGACTGGGATTTTGAGAAATTTGATGAGATCTAAACCCAGATTTGTCTGTTACTATGGGTAGCCATGGAACAGCTGGCTTATATGTCCACCTTCATGGTTATCCCTTTTGTTTGAAAATGTTCTATGGATTTGGAAAGAAAAAGAGGAGTGGGAAAATAGCCAGTTAAATTGCCACAATCTCTTGCTCTTACCATGTCTGGGCTGATGCTTTCCTTGGATTTGGTTAATTTCTAGAGTTCTTAGTACATGTTTTTACATTCATAATGATTTCATAGAGGAATGGTTTTTAATCTTTTTAAGGTTTTTACTCCTAGAATTCAATCTTAATTCAAGAATAAAGGGAAAATCAGGATATTCTCAGATGAAGGAAACTTAAGAGAACTGATGATATACCCTAAAGCATCTAAAAAATTCTTCAGAATGATGAAAATATTGGAATTATTGGAATATTTGGAAAAGAGGAAAAACAAACACATGGGCAAATAAAGTGGAAATTTTGACCTTAATTTTCTAAATGGTGTTCCTCTGTTGTGCTCTTCAATGCATTCAGATGAGGTACTTCAAATGACTATACAATTAATATAGGAGACAAAAACATTTAAAGGAATTAGATTCTATGTTTTGTTCAAATTGCTAAAAAATGAGGCTGTTAGACTTAGGTAAGTTACACAGATGTACTACCTAGAACAAACACTAATTTAACTCTAAATAGATAAAACTAAAAGTCACTTTATGTAGTCAAATTAAAGTATCAAAGTGTACATTTAATTCATAGAAGGACAGGAAAAAGAAAATTAGGAAAAAATACAAGTAGTAACCAGAAAGCATAAATAAATAAACAAATGCAGACTTATGTGCCAAGTATCAGTAATCATATTAAATATGAAAAGCTTTAAATATATCAACTGAAAGGCAGATATTAGCAGAATGGATAAAAATGGTTACCAATAATGCATTGTCTAAAATAAATTTATATCAAACATACAAATATAGCCAGATTGGAACTTTCACTTTTTTATAAAAAAGCCATACAAATATTAATAGAAAGAAAACATGAGTAAATAAATTGATCTATTAATTATATGTCAGAGCAAAGAAAATGACCAGAATGAGAAAGGGAAAACACCAATTGATGGGTAGTTTTGTGAACCAGCTTTTGGCAGTATTATGTCCATTTTTTAGCCTTTTTATTTTACTTTATCTTATGATATTGCCTTTATTCTATTCTTCCTTCTGTTTGCTAAAGTTCACTTTATTCTACTTCCCATATCTTCCAGGTGGAAGCTTGCAGAAGTTTTTAACAAATGAGAGATCCAACATGTTGAGACATACACAGATATGAGTTAGAAAGACTATGAAATAAAACTGGTAGTATTAGAAGCCACACACCTGAAATACAAATACAAACTATAAATGATTCCCTATAACCACCAAGGAAGGTAAGCAATGAAAACCTTACATGTTATATCTTTGTAAGTTTACTGAGAACCAAGGAAAGAGAAGATAATAAAAGTGTTTGGGCAAAAAAGACATATGACTTTCATAGGTGTCACAATTTGGCCGACAGTGGATTTCTCCTAAGAAGCAACGGAACCAAGAAGGTACTGCAATCCTATTTTTTCAAAGTGCTAAAAGAACAAATGTTAACTTTAAATTTAATAATTGTGGGAATATTAACCCATTTTCAGAAGAAAGTAAAATATTATACTAGTAATATTAATTCACGAAAAGAAACTGTAAGGAGATTTCTTTAGAAAGAAATGATCCAAAATTTGAAGAAAGAGGAAAAACATTTTGAAAATTAAACATGTGGATGAATCTAAATAAATATTGACTGTAAAAATAAAGCAAATATTTTATTTCATAGTTTTACCCTTACATCTGCATAGACATACAGGAATAAAATATGACAATAGCAGTTTAACAGGTGCAAAAAGAATAAAATTAGTTTTAATTCTTGGAAAAAATGCTTGGGAAGGGATAAAAGTACAATTTTATATTAGTTTCTATCAGTCAAGAATCTTATGTTTTAATTTCTAGTGTACTTATTAAAGAATAAATAAAAATAAAATGACAGCAGAGGTAAAAAACTGAAATCATAACAAAATAAGTAAACAAAAATAATAAGAGGCAAGGTGATTGAAAATAAAATTTCAGATTTTAAAACAAAGTACATTCAGTGTTATATTAATAGTGAATGGAGTAAATGCCCCAGAAAAAAATAAAATTCTCAGAATATATTAAAACATAAAATAAATTGAAATATAAATTAACATTATCTTTAAATATAAAAACAAGAAAAGCAGAAAGCAAAATGATGGAAATACATTAAAAACTCAGGATATGTCACTATTATTAGAAGCGATTAAGAAAGGCATTTCTTGTTGCTATAGGTTCAATTCACTAGAAAATTAATTTTAAATGCTTCACATTCACAGAAAACATAACTTGAAATAAACAACAAACAGAAAATAGTATATAGGCAAGTCTGTAGATATTAGAAAATATTTGACCTACTTCTTTTATTACTAATGTAACAAAGAATAAAATAGAGAATAAAACATTAAGAATATAGATTATTTGAACAACACAATTAGCAAGCAAGATGTGATTGATACAGAACACTGCCTACCACATCTGCAGAATATGAATTTGTATGAGATACCCATGAAACAGTAAACAAAACAGATCATCTGCCCATTCACATAGAAAAATCTAAACAAATTTCAAAGGACTCTAGTCATGCTGAATGCATTCTCTGACCACAGAACAAATTAAGCTACAAAACAAAAACAAAAAGATAAGTAGGAAATTCCCATATGTTTGGAAATTAAGATGTATATTCTAAATAGATTTTGCGTCAAAAAAGAAATTATAGAGGAAATTAGAAATTTCTTTGAAATGAATGATAATGAAAAATACTACAACTTGCAGATTACAGCTAAAGAAATTTTGAGGGATAATTATAGATTTAGATGCACATATGAGCTAAAGATGAAAAATAATCTGAGTATCAATCTAAAGAAATTAGAGGAAGGGAGAGCCATGTGAAACCAGAAGAAAGAATAATAACATTTTAAACATACCAGAAATTAAGGAAGTAGAAAACAAAGGCTAATGTTAATTACTTGAAGTATTTACTGAAATTGACAAATGTAAGTTTTACTGGCAAAACTGATGGGAGAAAGAAAACAAAGTCAAAAATGAAAACAAACATTACTAAAGATCTTACAAATATTTTTGTAGTCTTAACAACTTTATCAAACATTTGAAATATCACATGAAATGAGAAAATTCTTACAGAAAATTTCTTTTAAAGGAGTTAAGAGGAAAAGAATTTAACAGAACTAAGTGAAACTAAAACAAAGTTCTTATTAAAAGTCTCTCTGGAATAAAATTCACTCTGTGACCAGATGGGTTCATGAGTGAATTCTTCTACTTATCTAAGGAGAATATCATCTTCCACATCCTGTTCTATGGAAACACTTCCTAATGTAATTTCTGTGACTTATACAACCTCTACACTAAAAGTGACAAAAACCACCAACAGAGCAATTCTAGGCTGGGCTCCAGTGACTCATGCCTATAATCCCAGCTACTCAGGAGGCTGAGATCTGAAGATTATGTTTCAAAGCCAGACCAAATAGAAAAGTCTCCAATTAATCACTCAAAAACCAGAAGTAAAGCTATGGCTCAAAGTGGTAGAGCAAAAATAACTCAGTGCCCAGGCCCTGAGTTCAAGCCCCATGAACACCACCAATAACAACAGCCTCTCCCCCACAAAAAAAACAATTCCAGATGAATTTCTTTTTGAACCATAGATACCAACATTCTGAACAAAATAAAAACATACGGAACAAAACATAAGGCTAAACTTGGTAACCCATTTAGTTTTACTCCAAAACATGCAAAGCTTACTTAACGGTCAAAATTAATTAATATAATTCACCACATTACCAGAGTAAAGGGATTAAAAACACATTTTCAATCAGTACAGAACAGGAGATTTTAGAAAGATTTGTTGTTTGTGATAAAAACAAGCACATGAATAATCACATAAAGGAGCTTCCTCCATCTGATAGAAAGTAACTGTAAATAAAGCTGAAGCAATTATCATACTTGGTGGTGAAATGTTGAAAGGTTTTGTGAATAATTCAGGGATATTTTCAACTAACAACACTATACAGCATTTTCCTGAAGATCATCTTCATGGCGCTAAAATTTAGAAAGAAACAAAACATGCAACAAATGTCAATTAAATTTTTCACTAACAGAAAGGATCTGATTTTAATAATAAAATCTAAAGAATTTTTTTCCTTTCTCTGTTAGTATATATTAATTGTGAAAGATAGTGGGTTTCATTATGGCATTTTTATACATGTCTAGAAGGTACTTTGATACTTCTACCTTTTAGTTTCCTACATTTATCCCTTTCCCCTATTCTAACTGGGTCTCCTTTATATTTTTTATAATAATATTATATTCTTTATAATAATCTCCCTTGAAGTTTCAGGCTTTTATTTTATTTTTTAATATTAAACATATGAAAGATAAAGTGTGATACCTGTCTTTCTCACTGGAGCTTATTTTATTTAACATGGCAATCTTCAGTTCATCTGTTTTTCTCTTCCAAGTGACATGACCTTGTTCTAATGGTTTAGTTATTCTTTATTGTGTAGATATGCCACACTGGTGGCTCATGCCTATAATCCTAAGTACTCAAGAGGGTGAGGTAAAAAAGCCAGTCCAACAGGAAAGTCTGTGTCTCCTATTTACAATTAACGACCAAAAAGCTGGAAGTAGAGCTGTGCCTCTAGTAGTAGAGTGCTAGCTTCGAGCACAAAAGTTTAGGAACAGCACCAAGGCCCTGAGTTCAAACCCCAAGACTGGCATATATATGTGCACAGACACACACACACACACACACACACACACACACACACACACAATCCATTTATCCACTGACGGGCACATAGGCTCATTCCAGGAATTGTCTTTTGTGATAAGTGCCATAAAAAAAGGATGTGAAGGGCTGGGAAGGTGGCTCAGTGGTAGAGCGCTTGCCTTGCATGCATGAGGCCCTGGGTTCGATTCCTTAGCACCACATAAGCAGAAAAAAAAGCTGGAAGTGGCGCTGTGGCTCAAGTGGTAGAGCACTAGCCTTGAGCTGAAGAGCTGAAGGACAGTGCCCAGGCCCAGAGTTCAGGCCCACGACCGGACCCAAAAAAAAAATGGATGTGAAGATATCTCTGTTACTGTTTTTGATTTCTTTGGGTACATACCTGCAAGTAGTATAGCTGAATCATATAGTTATGTTTTTAATTTTCTGTTAATTTCCACATCAGTTGGAATAATTTATATTTCTAACCACAATGGGTAAAGATTATTTCCTCCCTTCTTCTCTTTGCCTACACCATGCATCCTTGCTAACATATTTTTGTTTTTTGGTTTCTTAATGATGGCCATTTTGACTGGGTGTTATGGAATCTCAATGTACTTCCCTAAACTGCTAAGTAGGTTGAACATTCCTCTTTCATGTAATTACTAGCATTCATTTGTATTTCCTCTTTTAAAAAATATTCAATTCTTGTAACCACTTATTGGTTGGATTTTTTTGGTGTTTCATTTTTTATTTTAGTTCTTTATATATCCTAGATATTAATCCCCTTTCAGGTGACTAGCTAGAAAAGCTTATTCCCATTCTGTAGACTTGTTTTTCACTCTGCTAAATGTTTCCTTTTGAATTGGATTCAAATAAATTTGTCAAAGCTGAGCTATCGGATTCTTATCCAGACAGGCATTGCCTGTCCCTATTCTTGAAATGTTTTCCTCCAGTAATTCCAAAGTTTCAGGTCTTACTTTAAGGTCATTAACCTATTTTGAGATGATTTTTCAAAATAAATCACTAGAATAAATAGGTATAGCTAGTTGGTAGGTAAAAAGCTAATGAGTAATAATTATATTGCTGTTCACTAGCTTCCAAAATTTGGATAAAAATGAAATATAGACCATTAAATAGACCATTAAAGAGCAAAAGAAAATTACTTAGAGCATATGTAATTAAATGTACATATTTATTGAAAAATATTGGGAAACAGGTTTTAATAAATTAAGAAAATACTATATTCATTGATTGAAAGACTATAAAATACAATTAAAAATTGTGATGGGCATTTAAATTTAATACAATCTGCAAAGTATTGTCCATTTTAGAAAAAATGGAGAAAGAACATCAAGAACAAGTTGAAAGAACCTCTTCTATTAGAAAAGATATATTAAAGCTATAGTAATAAAAATATCATGGGGGGCTGGGAAGGTGGCTCAGTGGTAGAGTGCTTGCCTTGCATGCATGAGGCCCTGGGTTCGATTCCTAAGCACCACATAAGCAAAAAGGAAAAAAAAGTAGAAGTGGCACTGTGGCTCAAATGGTAGAGTGCTAGCCTTGAGCTGAAGAGCTGAGGGACAGCACCCAGGCCAGGAGTTCAGGCCCCACGACCAGAACCCCCTCCCAAAAATATCATGGGACTAAAAATTGTCAATAAAGCAGATTCAGAAGCAGGTGCATATAAATGCAGATTGTTTTATAACAAAGATTCCTTTGCAGAAGGAAGAATTTGAATGGTTAACCTGGCTTGGCTATGGGAGAGGTAAGATGGATTATTAATCTTGATTTCATACCAAATCAAGTTCATATAAATTGTAGCCTTCAAAGCTGCTGGAAAAATGCTTTGAAACCTCAATATATAAAATAGGATGGAGCTTCACTTAATATAATTTTTCTAAGTCTTTTCATTTCCTAACAAATGGGATAATGCATTCTTTTTGATGGAAGTATAGAATTCCGTTGTGTGTGTGTGTGTGTGTGTGTGTGTGTGTGTGTGTGTATGTGTGTACTACATTCCTTCATCCGTTCATCTACTGAGGGGCACTTGGGTTGGTTCTATATCTGGGCTATGGTAAATAATGCTGCAATGAACATTGTTGTACTAGTGGCTTTAGTGTGGCCTTGTTTGGTCATTTGGGTAAATACCCAGAAGTGGAATTGCTGGATCATAGGGGGGCTCTATGTGTAGTCTTTTGAGGAACTTCAACACTATGTTGAAAATGAACTTTACAACTTGGGGGGAAAGGGGTAGTTGGGGATGTGGGGAAGGAAGAGATGGTAGGGGAAAAACAAAGGAGGAGATAACAATGCTCGATAAGAAATGTACTCAATTTGATGTCAGTATAATTTGTGAGGGGAAGGGGAAAAAACAAGTCGTTTAAATAGGGATACAGGTGGACCCATTGCAACAATGAGATGTACAAGTCGTTATGTCCAAAACGAACTTTACAACTTTGGTAGGGCGGGGGAGGAGGTTTGGGGGGCAGGGGGAGGATGGGAAGGGATGCGAAGGGGAGAAAAAGGAGGTGGCTACAATGCTTGATAAGAAATTTACTCATTATCTTGCCCATGTAATTGTAACCCCTCTGAAAAAAAATAAATAAAAGAAATGTACTCATTATCTTACTCATGTAACTTTAACCCCTCTGTACATTATTTATACAATAAAAATTAATCTGTTTAATAAAAAATAAAACAGATTGACAATGAGAAACTAACCAACCTAGGAAATTACAGTTGGGATACATTGCTAAAAATGTCAATGAGTATCATCATTGTTAATGTCTGACATTATCTTCAGAAGCAATTCTATTCTCTGGAACACCCAATGCTTGTAAGCCTTTTTTTAAAATGAAGTCCAAAAATGTTGATAGAATTTGGTTTGGGGCAGCCTAAACCCAAAGTTCATTTTGATAGACAAATAGATCAATAGTATATAGGTCCTATGCATTGTACAGCAGCAAAGTAGAGATGTTACTTTCTTTGCTATAATGCAAATGAATTCATGTATAATGGAGAGCACAAAAAGTGGGAGGTTACAGGGAACCACTGCTACATGCCCTCTTGGTACACAACATGCCACATCAGGGAAAAGCAAACTGTCATGTGACTGCACAGAGGTTTATTGCACTCCTCAGTCAGTTATAACCAATATTTTGGGCACGTAACCTGTATTTTTATATTTGAATTTTAGATATGTATTTTAATGTTTTTTTCTTTCATGCATGTGTATCTAACGCATTTATAAGATTATTTCTTTGTTGCTTTGTATGTCCCTCCCCCACAGTATAACCCCTGCTTTCACTATATTTGATGTCAGTATAACTTATGGAGGAGATGGGGAAAAACAAGTCTTTTAAGGATACAGGTGGACCTGTTGCAACAATGAGAAGTACAAGTTGTCATGTCGAAAACGAGCTTTACAATGTTGGTGCGGGGTGGGGGGGTAAGGATTGGGACTGGGGGGGAGTGGGGAGGCTGGGAAGGGATGTGAAGGGTAAACAAAGGAGGAGGCTGCAATGCTTGGTAAGAAATGTATACATTATCCTGCCCATGTAATTGTAACCCCTCTGTACAGTATGTTCACAAGTAAAATAAAATAAAATTAAAAAAATAAAAAAAGAATTCAAATAACAAATTAGTTTTCTAAAAATTTCCAGGCACCTGAGGGAAGGAGGAGAAAGAATTATATTTGATCCCCAAAGTGGATGGAAACTGTAAGACGTAGTGAACAAGGAAAAAGAGTTCCAAAAACAATAAAACTAAACTTATTGTTAAACACAGACAAAAAAGATTACATGTGAACAGATAAACCATAAGGAAAGGTAAGAAATATAAACAAATTTTACCTAATAATGGATAATCAATTAAAATCCTAATTAAGAATATATCTTAGAAATACAAAAATGGTACAAAATGAAAAAAATGTATTAATGTAATTAACCATTTGGTAGATTTAAAAAATAGTTTATGGAAATTCTAATAAAGAACTAAATTTCCTGGTCAGGAGCCACTGGCTTATGCCTGTAATTCTAGCTATTCAAGGGACTGATCTCTGAGGATCACAGTTCAAAGCCAGTTGGGGCAGCAAAGTCCATGAGACTCTTATAATTGTATTCACTACCAAAAAGCCAGAAGTGGAGCTGTGGCTCAAAGTGGTAGAGCACCAGCCTTGAGTGGAAAAAGCTAAGAGACAAAACCTAGGCCCTGAGTTTAAGCCAGAGAAGAATAAAAACCAGAAAAGAATAAAATTTCTTTCATATAAACAAAATTTATTCTTTGTTTAATTTTAATTTTATTTTTGTCAATGCTGGGCCTTGAATTCTGGGCCTGGGCATTGTCCCTGAGCTCTTCAACTCAATGCTTGTGCTCAGCCACCACTTGAGCCACAATGCCACTTCTGGATTTCTGGTGGTTTATTGGAGATAAGACTCTCAGGGTCTTTCCTGCCCAGGCTAGTTTTGAATTATGATTCTCAGATCTCAGCCTCCTGAGTAGCTAGGATTATAGGTGTGAACCATTAGCATCCAGCTCACAATGTTTTTTTGTCAATGGTGGGGCTTGAACTCTGGGCCTGGACACTGACCCTCAGCTCTACAGGTCAATGCTAGTGCTCTACCACTTGAGCCACAGTGCCACTTCCAGTTTTCTGAGTGGTTTATTGGAGATAGAGTCTCACGAACTTTCCTGCCTGGGCTGGCTTTAAACTGTGATCCTCAGAGCTCAGCCTCCTGAGTAGTTAGGATTATAGGTAGGAGCCACTGGCGCCCGGCAAAATCTATTCTTAACATTTAAAAGGAAATGATAATTAAAAGTCCAAACATATTTAAGCAAATTAAACATTGTCAATGGAGATGTTGACAAAGATAATTTCACACATTTTTCCCCTTGGAATTGAGAAAGACCTCCAGAACAAGAAAAAGATAAAACATATTCTATAAATTATTTATAGAGTTTATAATAACAGTTAAATATGCTATATGGTAAAAATTAAATAATCTGTGATAAAGAACAAAAGTCAAACTGAAAGAGAATAATAAAACATATATTTAAAAAACAAGCATTATTGCCCAGATATTTCTCCCTTTTCCATCAAATAAAGGTTAATATATATATGTACATATATATATACATATATATATACACACACATATACCACAATATAAAATTGTCCAAATAATTAGCATGCAATTAAATAAAACTTGGGATATAGAGTTCCAAAAGTTGTTGTATGACCATAATCTCAGTTATAAGCACTGGAGAGATAAAAGATGGATTGTGAGTTTAAGAGCAGCCTAGGCTATATAACAATATACTATCCTAAAATGGAAGGAAGTAAGGAAGGAAGAAAAGAAGGGAGGGAGAGAAGGACGGAGGGAAGGAGAGAGGGAAGAAAGATGCACAGAAGGAAAAGAAAGATAAGAAAGGAAGGAAGGGAGGAGAAAATCAATAAGAAATTTAAAAGTATTTAAAAAGGTATTAAATTATTAAACCTAAAACCAAAGCTAGGGAAATCCAAAAGAAAGCCACTATTAATGGATAAACATATGTATTTAATATTGAACATGTTTATGGAAATGAGAACCATAACCTACTGTTGGTGACCATGCAAACTTGTGTCATTTTTTTAAGGTTCAAAAAGGACTCATTTTAGTTAAACCAAGTTAAAGAAGGGAGAAATGGAAAAGAGAGAAACACTCCCTGTTTTCCATAAAGAAAAGACCCAGAACAGCACCGATTATCTATTGCCTTATTCTTTCTGCTGGAGGAATACATATGGTTATGTTTGTCTAGCAACTCTTAACCTTTAGAGAACGGTCTGCATGGATAAAATGGATGTGCAGTCCATCCCAAATGCAGGTAACTTTCAGGACTTCCCTGAAAGCAGAGTTGAATAGCCCCTTCCATATCTCCTAACTTGTGATCATTTTTAAAGGAGTAACTTAGCAGTTTCTATAAAAACTCTAGAAATTCTACTTTGCAGTATTTGTTTTTGAGTAATGTCTATTAAATTATGCACATAAACAAGTAAAGGTATATTCATTGTGGCACAACTGAAAAGTGCTGAGGGTATGAGAATCCAGTACATTTCAGTGTCAAGTGTTTATATGAATTATATTTATTTATGTTATAGAAACCATTCAAAATACAAAAGAATAGATAGTAAAGAAACATGAATTTGCAGATGTCAAAATTGAATTATCTTCAGGAGAGTAGGTAGAAAACTATTATAAAAATATTGGGACTGGAAGTGTGGCTTAGTGATAGAGTTCTTACCAAGCAAGCATAAAGCCCTGGGTTCGATTCCTTAGTACCACATAAACAGAAAAAACTGAAGTGGCTCTGTGGCTCAAGTGGTAGAGTGCTAGCCCTGAGTACAGAGCTCGGGAACAGTGCCCAGGCCCTGAATTCAAGTCCCAGGACCTGCAAAAAAATATTGTTAGCCTACTTGTGTACAACAAGCAAGTGGTGTGTAATAAATAAAACATATAGGCACTTTATGTAGGTGAATACAACAAAGACAGAAAGACACCCTTCAATGTTCATAAGTAAAGGGGTCAGTTTTGTAGAGAGGAGTGAGAATCTGAAGATAGATTTCTACTTTTAGTCTAGCTATATTTTGATTCAATTCATAAAACAATTTGTGCTTAAATATTGCCTATGTAACTAAAATCCAAATTACAAATATTGGCAACAATTGTGCTTGTATATTGCCTATGTAACTAAAATTCAAATTACAAATATTGGCCACAGTATTACTTAATACTTTCTTACAACAAGGCATATAGGTTGTGATTTATCAGCCATATTGGAAGATTCTATATCTAGGATGCAAATCTTCACTCATGTCTCTATAAAAATTATTTCTGCAAATGGTGAATTTCAATCTGGAATATCATTTGTAGCCAAAGCAACTAACAACAATGTAATAAAAAGTATTTTTAAAAAGTAGTAAATAGGTATAAAAAAACATAGCAAAAAAAATCACTGGTAGGTTATTCCTTTCAGCTTAATCTGCCATTTAAGAATAGTTGGAATGTCAAAGAACTTATTGGTTAATCTTAGAAAGATCCCCACACCTAGTATTGTGATGCAAAGCTGTCTCTCTATGCCATCTACTAGTTACCTTTGAATTGGGGACCTACACAGCTACTTTCCATCTTTCACCTCTCTGTTCCCTCCTTCCCTTATTATTCTGACTACTTAGGAAGAGTATTGACTTTTGTTCCAAGTGTGTGTCTTTCTTAGTGGGGCTCCCCTTCTGGACCCCAGGGAGCTTCAGCAACTAGTTTGTGTGCCAGCACTTTCGTATTTTGGGAAGATGAACATTGATTTTCCTCCTCCTCACAGGTGCAGTCTCTGAGTGAGGCTTTCCCCTCATGACCCACACAGATTGTGGCATCAGGAGTGGAAAATAGGGAAGGGGAGGAAAAGCCAGAGTCCTCAACAATGGCAGCTGAAGCGCCCCAAAGCCTCACATCACTGAGTAAGCACTAGAGAAAAGGGTGGTGGTGCAGTTCATGCAGAACTGTCCTCATCTTCCATATCATCTGTACAAGTTGGGTTTCTGTGTGTATTTTCTGAGATTATATCTTGGGCTGGCAGTTTGGCAGAGCTCAGCTGTGGTGGAGGATTTATTTATGTCCTCTGTAGTTCAATAAATAGTGAGGAGTCTTATTTTAAGAAAAGGAAAAATAATGACAATATAAGCCAACAAACCAAAAGAGGAAGAGAATTAGTACTTGTATATTATAGAGAAAATATAATTACTAGATTTCAAAATATCGGTATCAGTGATAGTTTCAAATGTTTGTTACAATGTCACATATAATTGTTAAAACATAAAGCTGTCTTACTACACTTAGAATTGTTTGGCCATGACAACCCAGCTATAGAAACAGAGTGAAGCTCAGTTGGTGTAATGCTGCAAAAACTCAAGTGTTCTGGAGTTTTGGAATAAATCCAAAAGTAAGCTAAATAGTCAAATATAGCATATTTGGGGGTTCTGAGTCCAAAGACAGGGTGATGACAGTTCAGCATGCTATTGCACATCCCTAATTCTAAGTTGCTCATTGTTGAAACCAGTGTGTGGTTGTTGTGAGAGCAGAGGCAGAATTAAATACAGATTAGAAAACAGGAGTTTTTCTAAAAGCTGAGGAAACTCAATAGGGAAGTCTTTAGACTTGGCATTTTTAGGTGTTAAGGAGGTGAGCCTGCTTTTTAATAATGTGAACTAGTGTCAATTGTTAAAACTTTGGGAGTTGGGAAGATGAAGTATACAGTTAGTTAGGTCATAGGGCTGACTTGAACGGAAACAGACAGACAGACAGATGGAAAGATTGATGAATGGGTAGGTGGGTGGATGGTTGGGGGGAGGGATGAATGGATAGATGATTGAAAAAAAGCTAATGGTCTGTCAAGTCTAAGATGTAGTTCATATCTCTGGATCCCACAGTTAAAGACATGTTGAAAAATGAATGATAATATGGAGGAACACAAGAAAGGTGCTTTGTTTAACCATCATTTCATGTAAGACATAACATAGGCAAGAAAAAATTAGAACTTCATGAGGGATGAATAAATCTTTCACATATTTGAAGTTTTTGTGTTGAAGAGGGACTAGATCTGCTTATCATACTGGAGAGCAAAGCTTAAACCAATGGGTGTAGAAACTCCCACAAACCACAATTGCAGCTAAATGCAAGTCAAAGCTCTCTACTGAGCAGTGCTGTCCCAAATGGGGCCGGCCTGTCTTGGAGGCAGTGATTTTGTGGTCATTAGGTGTGATCACACAGAGGTTGGGGATTATGGCCAAAACTACCTCAAAATCTGGCAGAAAGGATGGACTAGATTACTTGTAAGGTTGTTTTCAACTTCACACGTAGGTTTGTTTGTCAAAATAAATGAAAATCTGACCTTTTCTTAGTGTTGTAACTCTTCATATGTGATTTACAACTTGTCTCTAAAAGAAAACTGAAGGGAAGAATCTCCCTTCTCTCCCAAAAGAAGATCAATCAAAGAAAACCTAGGATAAGGAGATTTACTTTATAACCGGACACATAGGAACATATAACACCTGTTTAAATAGCCAAGGTAAATGATAGATGATCAATCTGAATGTGGATATATGGTATGGATAGATATAGGTAGCTGTATCTTTACAAATGGCCTCTTAACACTTTAAATGTCCGTTTGTTATAAGGCATGTTCCTGTGAGCAGTTAAGTGGCAAGGAAGGAGTTAATCTTTTGTCCTACAAGCCCACAGGAATGTTTATCAACTCCTGCCTGGGCCTCCTTTCTTCCTTTGGGTGAGTTAAGTCCACCTGTGCTTTGTTTGACGCTGCCCATTTGAAGAAAGCTTATCCCTGACCTTCTGCCAGAGAGACCAATGACAAGGACAGTTTGCACTAACCTTGACATTCACCAGGGTAAATGGCTTTTTCCACAAGTAGTCAGCAAACAAGAAGAGCCGGTGAAGAGCTAATGAATCTGCACCTGAGAGAAACTGAACAACAATTGTGCTTTTAAAGAAGAAAAGAGTCCTTGGAAGGTGGGGGCCCATCTGGTGCTTAACAGTTCAGGGTAAATTAGCTCTTCTAGTCAATGCAGTTTGAAACTCAGTGAATAAATAAAAACAACCCCTTTGTCTTAAAACCTGCCCCAGAGCATCTGTTCTTCTATCATGCCTGTCCCAAAATGAAGTCCAGTGTAATTCTGTCATGCCCAAAGAAGATGGTTGAAATGCTACTGTAACCAGGATGTCAAGGCACATTCTTCCAACCTGCTACTTAGCCTGAAATCTTCACTGACTTCCAGGGAAATAAATTGTTAGTCTTATGTTTTTCTTTTCTTTTTCATATGTTTTTTTATTGTAAAAATACTGTAGAGAGGGGTAACAGTTACGTGAGTAAGGTAATGAGTACATTTCCTATTGAGCATTGTTACCTTCTCCTTTGTTTTTCCCTTACCATCTCTTTCCTCCCCACCTCGCCAACTCCTCCCTCCCCCCACCAAAGTTGTAAAGTTCGTTTTCAACATAATGTCTTGTACATCTCATTGTTACAGTGGGTCGGCCTGTATCCTTATTTCAGCATTTTGTTATTTCTCTTCCCCTCTCCAAATTAGAAAAAAAGCATATACAAGATGCAGGGCACTGACATCAAATACAGTGAATACAGGGGTTATACCATGACCTAGCAATCCAACTTTTGGGCATTTTACCCAAATGATCACAAACAAGGCTACCCTAAGGCTACTAGCACAACTATGTTTATCACAGCATTACTCACCATAGCTAAGATATGGAATCTTATGTTTTTAAGCAGCTCAATTTTATTATGTACTACATATATTATTTTTAAAGGATCTGCAAAAAGCAACTCAGATTCATCCCTATCAAACAAACTAATCTTCCTTGGTGAGCACATGTAAATGCCACCGATAAAACTGAAGATCGAAGTCCTCTGGTATTTCCTCTCTGAAGTCCAAACTATTTCCCTGGGGATTTTGGTCCTGTTTCTTCATTATCTACTACTATATGTTCATAGGATCTAGACATTGTAGTATCTTTTGCCTTTCATACAAACTTACCAAGATTCTTCTTTATCATGGATGTATATCTTGGTTCATCACTAGACTTGTCATACATTATTTAAGGTATGGTCATTTTCTTTTCTCCACATATCTTGCTCAGTCCTTAGATACTTGAGGAGTTGAGCATGAAAATGTCTGTTATTACTTGTCCAAATACAAGCAACTATGTTGTCACCAAACTTCCATCTATGTTTTTTGCTCATCATGTAAACTCAGCACCAAATGGAAATATAAAATAGTTTTTATTGGTACATGATATCATTTCCATTTTTCTGTTCTTTAAAAAAAGTCTTACTCTTGAATTATATCTAGAGGAACTGTATGCATTTTTAAATATATTTAAGTAGTTGTGCAAAGGAGTTGCCATTTAACAAAGGAGTTTATGACTACAGTGCATCTTGATTGATGTATAAATTTTAAGTGTACTGTAGAAGACTTTGTTTTTACAAAGAGATACCTCCATGAGCTACCTCTCCAATAAAGAATCTGCAAATTATTAGTGCATTGGAAGCTTCCTTATATCTTTTTTTAAAATTTTTTTATTGTGAAAAATATCATACAGAGGGGTTACAATTATATGGGCAAGGTAATGAGTACATTTCTTTTTTTTTTCTTTTTTCTTTTTATTGTGAAAATACCATACAGAGGAGTCACAATTACACGGGCAAGATAATGAGTACGTTTCTTATCAAGCATTGTTGCCTCCTCCTTTGTTTCCTTGTCCCATCCCTTCCCATCCTCCCACCCCCCCCACCTGATTCTCTCCCTCCTCCCCCCTCCCCCCCCCTGCAAAGTTGTAAAGTTTGTTTTTGGACATAAGGACTTGTACATCTCATTGTTGCAATGGATCTACCTGTATCCCTATTTAAACGATTTGTTTTTTCCCTTCCCCTCCACAAATTATACCAACATCAAATACCGTGAAAGCAGGGGTTATACCATAGGGGAGGGACATACAAAGCTACAAGGAAATCATCTTATAAATATGTTAGAAACAATTGCATGAAAGAAGAAACATTTGAATATTTATCTTGGGGTTCACTTCCCTAACATCGACTTATCTGACCTTTTCTGCTTGACTCAGACATATACTAGATACTGCAAATAAGGGAAACCATAGGACCTTCTCTGAAGAGGAAAGAAGGATGGCCAATAGACACATGAAGAAATGCTCAACCTCCCTAGCCATAAAAGAAATGCAAATCAAAACAACATTGAGATACCACCTCACCCCAGTTAGAATTGCTAGAATCAAGAACTCTAATAACAACAGATGCTGGAGGGGATGTGGACAGAAGGGAACCTTACTGCATTGTTGGTGGGAGTGTAAACTTGTTCAACCACTTTGGAAAGCAGTATGGAGGTTCCTCAAGAGATTCCACATAGAGCTCCCCTATGACCCAGTAATCCCACTTTTGGGAATTTACCCAAATGACCACAAGCAAGACCACACTAAAGCTACAAGCACAACTATGTTTATTGCAGCATTATTTACCATAGCTAAGATATGGGACCAACCCAGATGCCCCTCAGTAGATGAATGGATCAAGAAAATGTGGTATATATACACAACAGAATTCTATGCCTCCATCAGAAAGAATAACATTTCCCCATTTGTTAGGAAATGGAAAGACTTGGAAAAAAATTTATTAAGTGAAGTAAGCCATGCCCAATGAGTACATTTCTTATTAACCATTGTTGCCTACTCCTTTGTTTCCCCTTTCCATCCCTTCCCATTCCCCCCCCACCCGCCACAGCCAAAGTTGTAAAGTTCATTTTTTGACATAACGTCTTGTACATCTCATTGTTGCAATGGGTTCACCTGTATCCCTATTTAAATGGTTTGTTTTTGCCCTTCCCCTCCACAATTATACCAACATCAAATACAATGAAAGCAGGCTTCTTTATATCTTATATCTTATAACCCTTCTAAGGAAACACTTGGGTAAGAATTATTAAAATGAAAGATTTGTTTTCATTTTATGAATGATACATAAATAGAATTTTATGGAAAACTTTTTCGTATAGATTTTTTCTGCTTAATCTAATGTTTGTCAAATACATGTATCATTAAATGTAGCTGTTGTTTGCTCATTTTCTTACTTTCTTTTTTCTTTCTGTCTTTCTCTCTCTTTCTGTCTTTCTCTCTTTCCTCCTTCCTTCCTTTCTTTCTCTTTCTTTCCTTTCTTTCTTTCTTTCCTTTCTTTCTTTCTTTCTTTCCTTTCTTTCTTTCTTTCTTTCTTTCTTTCTTTCTTTCTTTCTTTCTTTCTTTCTTTCTTTCTTTCTTTCTTTCTTTCTTTCTTTCTTTCTTTCTTTCTGTTGTTGGTAGGCCTTGAACTCAGGGCCTGAGCACTGCCCCTGAGCTCTTGGTTTCTCAAAGGTGGTGCTCCCCTACTTTGAGTCACAGGTTTTCGAGTGATTAATTGGATATAAATGTCTCAAAAGGACTTTTCTGCCTGGGCTGCCTTTGAACTACAATCCTCAGATCTCAGCCTCCTTAGTAGCTAGGTTTATAGGTATAATCCAAGTAATCCAGGTATAATTATAGATGTATTCCCAGTTGCTCATTTTCAATGGTATATAAAATTTCATTGTATGAATATACCACTATTTGTTCATCTAATCCCCAGACAATGAACATTTGGGTGATTTTGTTTATAAGGCACTATTTAATCCTCAGAACTCAACTGCTGATTATAGTTGTATATATGTATGCCTCTTTATGGAGGTAAAATTGCTATATCAAAGGAAATTTGCATTTTAGCTTAAGCAGATATTCTCCAATTCCTTGCTTTATCTTGCTCTAATATGATAATTATTTTAGCATTTCATCCACTTTCTATTACATTTTATTATATATCTTTCCATTGTTGTTTTCAAGGTTGAATCTAGATATTACAATATGAATCTTTGATTGTTAATGATTTGTCAAAAGTGAGTATATTTAGCTGGGTGGGATGATGGTAGTAGAAAGTCAACACAGCTGTTTACCTCAGTTCTTGTGACAATGGAGAATTTCAGGTAAGAAATGAAGTGTACTGAAAGTGATAGATAAGTTTATCAGGAAATGTGGAAAAGAACGGAGAGTTTTACATGACGTGATGTCTGGCATGAATGACACTTCAGTTCCTCTTCAGCCATTTTTAGGGGACAAGTGTGAGTATGAGGTTTAAGAAGAAGAAAAATTATGGAAAGAGGGAAGAGGCATGTATAGTCAGGTACAGTGTGTGGCCTGGTTAGGTTAGTCATTACCTCTTTTCTGGTTCACCACATTCTTGAGAAGTTTACGCTGGAATCACTTGAGGAAAGCAATCTGGTTCCCATGAGATGATTGCTCTGGTTCCAGAGTGCAGCCTGATCATTATTGGTAATTGTCCTCATTTGGTGGGTGATCTGTCCTGCAAGGCTCTGCTGTTCCTTAGGGATAGTTTCAGTCCCTTGTCATAAAGATATTATCGATCAGTCTAGCCTTTCCTGGAACCCAAGGTGATTACAAAATGACTATAGTGACAACAGTGTAGAGCAATGGCAAATGCAAAATGGAGACAGAGAGGCCAAACTTTTCTTTTTAGTTAATTTGTAGCAGCAAAACAGTTTAACTATCTATAATTTCCATAGAGAGAAAGCAGGTTGCTTCTAGGGTTAAAGCAATAGCATTAGCCTTTGGAATCTGAGTACCTATTGAGATTACCTCTACAAATTTCCTATTATTAAGTCCAGACTGCAGGGCTGAGATCACCCATGAACTGGAAGGTGTAATTGTAGTATTTTCTCTCAAAGACCTTGTGATTTCATTCTTCATCTTAAGTTTTCTTTACAGTTCTCCAATTTCCTGCCTATCAGTGCCACATGCCTATTATTCCAGAACTTGGAAGGGAAAGGAACATAGTGAGTTTGAGACTAATCTGGGCTATATCGTGTATCCAAGGGTATTTTGGGTCATGTAGCAAAACTTTATCTCAAAAAACAAACAAAAAATATTTTTTTCAAAATGTCTGGCAACGCAAGTGGTAAATTAATTACATTTATTCCCTTCTCTCTTTCTCTCTATAAAACTGCCTATAATTCTTCCTATATTCTAAATATCTCAATATTAATTTTTAATATTTTATTCATTTTTTAATGTATGTGCATGTATACCATCAACTCTCTGTGTGTGTGTGTGTGTGTGTGTGTGTGTGTGTGTGTGCGTACACACGCACTGGTCCTGGGGCTTGAACATAGGGCCTGGGCACTGTCCCTGAGCTTTTGTATTCGAGGGTAACCCTCCACAACATTGAGCAACAGTGTTATTTACAGCTATTTAGTAGTTAATTGGAGATAAGTGTTTCATGGGCTTTCCTACCCAGACTAGCTTTGAACTGAGATCCTCAGATCTCAGACTCCTAAGTATTTAGTATTACAGGCATGAGCTATCAGCACATGGCTTACTATTTTGTATATCTCATTTCATTGTTTCTTCTTTGTTTTTTTATTAAGTAGCTGTATGAAAACATTTCAATTCCTTAAGTCAGGTTATAAGTACAATGCATCTTGATCTACTTCACTCCTTCCATCATTCTTCATCATTTTCCTTTACTATTCCTATCATAAAGTTAGATAGTACATTTTTCATATTGTACATAGAATATAATGAATGAATTTGCTCACCCTCCCTTCCTCCATTTGTGTGACCCCTCTCCTTTTGGCCTCCCCTTCAACATGTTTCAACTATCAGGTATTTATTTTGTTAATTGGTTTGTTAGTCTGAACTTTTCTATGTGATGATTTTCCATCCATTTATAGGACATTCTTTAATAATTCCTTTGTTACAAGACCTGCAGTATTGTGTAATGAGCTCTTTTTTGTGTGTCTGAAAATGTTTTCATCAGTGACATTTTGAAGGAAATCTTTACTACAATTATGGTTTGACAGATATTTTTCTCTCAGTACTTTCTGATTGCCTTTGATTGGTCTTTGGCTTCATTATTTCCCTTCAGAAGTTGCCTATATCACGATATCTTATTTTAAGACATACTACAAGGCCATAATAACAAAAGTGGAATAGTATTGGCACAAAATAGTTACATGGGCCAATGGAACCAGAAATAACCCCATATACCTATAGTCAATTCATTCTTGAAAAAGAGGTAAAAAATGCACTGGAGAAAGGACAACTTCCTTAACAGACGATGTTTGGAAACTTGATATTCAAGTTCAACAAGGCTCTCATCATATACAGACATCCACTTAAAATGGATCAAAGTCCTTAAGGAGACCCTGAGACAGAATGTGTTTGAAGAAAATACTGGGGAAACACTTCCTGGTATTGGTACGCACTTCCTGGATAGGAACAACTAAAGCACTAGAAATAAGATCAGAAATTGAGAAACAAGATCATATCAAACATGATCTTCTATATAGAATATGATTCAGTTCAACAGAGTGAAAAGACAACCTGTAGAAAGGGAGAAAATATTTGCTGGCCATTTTTTTCTGACAGTGGGTAAATTTCTAGAATACATGAAGAACTCAAAGAAAGTTTGTATCTATTAAACAAGTACTAAAACTTAAAAATGAGTGAACAAGCTGATTAGACACTTTACAAAAGAAGAAATATAAATTGCCAATTAATATATGAGAATATATATGTTCCATATCATTAGGCATCAGGGAAATACAAATTGAAACTAGAATGTGATACCAAGTCTACCCAGGTAGAACAGCTATTATTATCCTTTTTTAATTTACAAATCATGGCCCAAATAAGAAAAACCTGTAAAGTCAAAGAAAAAGAAATTCTAATATGCTGTTAGTAAGAATAGCATGTCAGCCGGGCACCGGTGGCTCACGCCTGTAAGCCTAGCTACTCAGGAGGCTGAGTTCTGAGGATCACAGTTCAAAGCCAGCCTGGGAAGAAAAGTCCGTGAGACTCTTATCTCCAATAAACCACTCCTAAACCAGAAGTGGCCCTGTGGCTCAAGCAGTAAAGCGCTTGCCTTGAGCTGAAGAGCTTAGGGACAGCACCCAAGCCCAGAGTTCAAGGCCCACGACTGACAAAAAAAAAAAAAAAAGAATACCAAGTAGTACATCCACAATGGAAAACAGTATAGAGGTTCTTCAAAAACTAAACATAGTATTTTCCACTTATCCCTTCCCTGTATATATAATCCAAAGGAAATAAAATCATCACATAAAAGAGATATAAGCTTATGTGTATTGAAGCACTATTCACAATGGCAAGACATGAAATAGATAAGGTAGGATGACTATGTTCATGTTGACAGATAAATGGATAAAGAAAATCTAAAAGATAATATGGAATATTATTCATCCATAAAGAAAAATAAAATCCTGTCGTTGATGACAAAATAAATGGAACTGGAGAACCTCATATTAAGTCAAATGATCCAAATGTAGAAAGATATGTATCATATTCTCTCTGTTTCTGTCTCTTTCTCTTCCAAGAGGAAAGAAAGTCACCAGAAAGTTGAAAAGAAATTGCTAGAGAGTGGGAAAGTGGTTAAGGAGAGAGTAGGAGTATAAGAAGGGTAAGTGGGCATGCTTATTATAGTTATATATGTATCAAATATCACAGTGGATCCCATTTATTTGTACAATCTGTATGTTACTAAAAGCAATAAAAATGAATAATTTTTTAAATTTTTTATTGTGAAAATACCATACAGAGGGGTTACAATTACTTGGAAATGTACTCATTACATTTCTTATCAAGCATTGTTGCTTTCTCCTTTGTTTCCCCTTCCCGTCCCAGAGCAGCCTGGCTTTCTATTCTGTGGCCAACTGATGCAAATCAGAGTTGAAAATCAGAGTTAAAACTCCATTCAAACTTTTCACAGTTCCAGTAAAGTGCCCTGTCCTCTACCCCAGAGATAGCCTTTGTCTTCAGAGTTCTGTGGTTTCATAGAAGTGTCAAAAGGAAATCATGAAGTTTCCATTACTAGTGAAAAGGAGCCTCTGGACTTTTTCTTGGTGTTTAAAATAAAGATCCTGATGAAACTATTTGAAAATCAATTATGACATAATATCCTGAGCATGGGGCTATTTTTGTTACAGAAATATGTATAAAGATCAATATTTCCTTTAAATTATTGGGTTAGGAAGAGAGCTTAGTTAGTTCTACTGGATAAGATATCGTATGGCAGGAGGCAATTTATTCTATATTCTCTAAGTTTCAGTTTACTCATCTGCATAGCAAGAGATAATTCCTGTCTTTTTATCAGATTTGGCTATGGGATAGATATTAATTTGTTTATTTGTATGATTTAATAAATTTTATCAAGTTTAATATGATAGAAATTGAGTTGCCTCTTCTTCCCTTTATCCTATGGCTGCTTCCAAGTTTGAGGGAAGGTTTATAATGCCATCCATAGTTTTATTGAGGGGAGGAGAGGATTAGGGGTTGACTAGTTGTTGATTGTATGTGTATATTTATGATGGCAAACACGAGATATCTTTTTCCCTAGATAGTCTTTGTGGTGACTCCACTAGGGCTGCAGATAAAGCCCCCTTTTCCATGCAAGTCTCATCAGCTCTAATTGCTTTCTCTGAAATTCTGCAATCTCATGCTCAGTAACATGTGTGACTTTTGAAGGGATGACCTAGAACTTGCTTTCGTTAGGAACAGCCTGTTGACATTTCCATTTGGTGATCTTCTCTAACTTTAGGTAATCTTGAATAATGGAAACACATTTCTAATGCTTCCTAATGGTATAAATTCACTAATTATTCAGGTGTGATCCAGGGATCAGAGCATTTGGGCTCTGCTTTCTCTGCCATTATGCATCTATTACTTCTTCAACCCATTATATAGCAGATAGGTTGCTTCAGGGTTTGGGAGAATTTAGTTCTTTTATCACTAAATATCTTCACCAATTGATAGTTGGGGAAGTACTGAGTCACTCCTGTTTCCTCCAGGGTCTTGACTTTTTTATATTTTAACCTCTACTTTAAGGCAGAATCATAGAAAAATCTAGCAGCCACTTGACTATTGGAGAGCTGATCATGGGGGGACAGAACAGATATATATATATATATAGAGAGAGAGAGAGAGAGAGAGAGAGATAGATAAATAGATAGATAGAGATAGATAGACAGACAGACAGATTTCTTATAAAATCTATTTCTACAACTAAATATCAGTTTGGAAGTTTGACTTCCAATTTGACAATTTTAGATATAGCAAAAGTGATTGTTCTACAATTCTGTTTTCAGAGCATTTATTCTGTGAGGCTACCTTCCTAAGTACGATGTGTGTGTGTGTGTGTGTGTGTGTGTGTGCCATTCTCAGCTATTCCAATCACCCTAGAAGGAGGAAATGTTTAACTGGAATTGTAGAGTTAAAAACTGGTAGACTGGGATTCTTGTCCAGCTCTATCTCACCTTGGCACATATGCTCTTCATCACTGAGCCAGGAAATGGAGTAGCAGCACCTGTATCAGGATGCATTTATTTGAGTCAAGCAAATAGAAAGCTCTGAAAGAAGAATCAAGGAACTCCCATTGTTTCTGAATCTTCATAGAAGGTGAAAACCTGTACTACCATGAATTTTGTTTTGTAGATGAGCCAGCAAAAGGATTTGAATCCAAGCAGTTGGGCATCAGAGTCCATGCTTTTAAACAAGATATTTTGATGGGTCATAGGGCCCAGCAATCCCACTTTTAGGCATTTACCCAAATGAGCACAAACAAGGCCATACTAAAGGTATCAGCACAACTATGTTTATCACAGCATTATTCACCATAGCTAAGATATGGAACCAACCCAGATGCCCCTCAGTAGGTGACTGAATCATGAAAATGTGGTATATATATATATATATATATATATATATATATATATATACCACATTTTCACACACACACACACACACACACACACACACACACAATGGAATTCTATGCCTATGCATAGCTCCATCAGAAAGAATGACATTGCCCCATTTGTTAGGAAGCAAGCCAGACTCAAAGAAACATAGATCCCATGGTTTCCCTTATCTGCAATAGCTAGTATATGTCCAGGACAAGCAGAAAAGGTCAAAAACTATGTACACATGACCATATAACCTGATACTAAACAAAATGAACCCCAAGATAGGGACGCAAGAGGTTTCATCTTTGTTGCTGTTCTTTTTAATGTTCTTATAATGTACTATGTGATTTTTTTGTATGTTCTTTCCCCATGGTACAACCCCTGATATCACTGTATTTGATTCCTGTGTCCTGCATCTTTTATATACATTTTTCTAACTCAAGGGGGGGAAGGGCAATAACAAAATGTTGAAATAAAAGGATTCAGGATGATCCATTGTATTAATGAGATGTACAAGACAGTATGTTGAAGACAAACTTTACAACTTTGCAGGGTTGGGGGAGGGGGAGGAGGGGAGGGAGCAGTTGGGGAGGTAGGGAGAGAAGGGATGATAGGAGAAAATAAAAGAAGGAGTGTGTAACAATGCTCAATAGGAAGTGGACTCATCACCTTGCTCATGTACCTGTAACCCCTCTGTGAAGTATCTTTACGATCAGTATACATATATATATATATTAAGAAAAAATTTGAAAAAAAACATAAAAGGATATTTTGCTACCATTTTCCATAAAAGGAGCAGGAAGTTGTTGGGTACTGCCAGGAAAGAAGTCAGCTGAGAGACAGCATATGTATATCGTTTGTACAACTACTTCTAGGATCTTTATATCAAAGCTTCTGTGGACTGAAGGCTTACCAAGCAATAAAGCATACAGTAGAAAAGATAGTATTTCATCTTTGTCCAGGTCAGTTGGCACTCAGCCTATGATTTCTGGCCTGGGATTTGATAATCTCCAGACAGACAAACTCCACAATCCAAAAAAGGTCAGACTCAATATTAGCCATATAAATAGTACCATAACCATATGTACAGTGATGATTTATGACTCTCAATTCATTTTTAAAAATTTCCTGACAGGGTATAATGTGGATAACAGAATAGGTAATGAGTCAAGGATCTGATTGACTCCCTAAGGCCCTGCTTATCCAAAAGTTATTTTCCTATTCAGTTTGGTATCCCTCAGTACTCAAAACCCTTCTTTGTAAAGCCGTCACATGCTGAGTCTTGTCTTTCCCTATTTTGCTGTCCATTTCTTTAATGTGGTTGTTGCCTTGTGTGTGTGTGTGTGTGTGTGTGTATGTTTGTGCATGCATGCATGTTAATATGTATTTATGAAAAGATGACACCTTTGTCGCAATTTGTAAAATAAAGATAGAATAAATAGGAACATATTTTGATTTTCAATGCACTGGTTTCAGGTTAATAAATATATGTTATTCATCACAAATAGATCATTACCCGGGACTCTATGTGCGAAAACCTCTCTTTCTTTATCCATAAGTAGTTGTCTGTGTTCTGTAGTTACACTTAGTTGTCCACAGGAGAGAAATAAACATATTTTCTGATGAGCATCTGCGATTGCACTTCATCATAAACTGTCCACACAAACTTTTGTACTATTTGTCACCTGCAAAGTGTAGAAATACTCCTGTAATAGTGCAGGTACATCTCAACTTTGCTAGCTTATGCACTTAATGGAATTAAAGATAATTTTGGCAAACTTTATCATCACATTCACTTACATGCTTCCTGCTTCCTGTTATTACTAAGTAGGCACTAATGCCACTGAATTATCATGGTTGTGCCAGTCTATAAAATGATTCGAGCTGCTTAGCAATAGGAGTTGTACTCCATACAGAGTAGGTGACTTAATTCTTTCCTGCCATCAGTTGTTAGAGCAGGTCTAGTCTATCATGGTACCTGGTGATTACAAATACAGATAACTCTTCCTCTTGTCCCTGAGGCCAATATCTAGTCTCAAACTGGCATCATATGATCTCAGCACATGGTATCAAGGGGCTGCCAAGCATTTGAATGTTGTTCTAATATAATTCAACCTTGCCCTCTAGATCAGTACTTGATAATACTCATTGTATTCAAAGTAACAATAGGAGACTTATTTGTTTGCTAATATGACTATCAATATACTGTGTCACTTGAATTATCTAGGGCACATATCCCAAGGTTGAGATTCCCTTTTACATCAGCTCTAACATTCAGTGGAAGGATGGCCTTGAGCAAGGCACTTGACCTTTCTTGGCTCCATTTCTTTCTTTATAAAATGGGGGAGGTGTGGCATTTTGGTGATCTCTAAGGAACCTTCCATTCTGAAGCTCTTTCTACATCCTGGAGACGTCAGTAACATTGCTCTATGTATTTTCTATAGCACATTAAAAAAACTTGTCTAGTCTATCACATGTTAGCTTATCAGCATGTAGCGGAATCCGATCTATACTCTGGCATGTGCAAAGAGCACTGTGCATTGCCTCTACCCCCCTCACCCCCTCGACTCCCACTAAAAATCTGACATTGAGCTATATTGGGGAAATTGCCCAGCAAGATTGGATCTTTCTTCTTTCCATACAATGAGCCTTAAATATTGATTGCATTCAGATCACACCAAAATTATTCATCCAGTTAAAGAAATGTATGCTCTCTATTTTAGAACTCAGTATTTTTTTTCCAGTTGAATGCATTTGTCTTTTCCCAATAGATACTGTATTTAGTCAGTTTGTGGAAACTAATTTTTGGTGTCACTGCACATTTGTTCAAGGTATTTATTTATTTTTAAACTACAATAGGCTAATATTTGCCAGTTAAGGATCCTGCTTGGGGTCTGCTAATGTAACTGGAGATGCTGGCAAGGGAATTCTGGTTCTGTTAGCCAGCTCCCTGATGATGGCTCGGGATTCTAAATTGCTCAGATTATCTCACGCTCTGAAATCTTAGTGCAAATAACTTCTCAACAATTAGTGAGGTTTTATCACACACATAAAAACATTGTAAAGTTATGAAAAGCACTAATGTTATTTTAATTGCCTTTACGTTCCCTATGGGAGTTAGATATTCATAAGGATGTCCCTTATAATAGTCACAGTTGAGAGGATACATCTGAGTCTGGAGAGGAAGGCCTTTTAATTTGCTTATTTCTTTCACTTCCTTCCATTCTATTTCCAAATCCTTATTTACCTTTTTTTTTCCCTAAAAGTTTATATCTGAGGCCTACATTTGGTTTTTACACAGTCAATACATAAAAAAATAAATAACTACAAGTAGATGGCTAAAAAAGATAAGGGACAGCATTGATGTTACCCTCCATTAACAAAACTAGAAAGTGGGCACATACAGAGCTAGCTGCATGCCTGCTACAGGTGCAGTTTTCACTTTTGAAAAATTGTCATGACTGGGAAATACAAGTTTTTCCTCAAGAAAAAAATAAACCAACAGAAGTTTGATAGAATTATTGGAAACTCCAGCCACTTTGGTTACATTGAATGCATTGGTTATGAATAGTTGACTTTTCGAGGAGGCACTAGGCATATATTCCATTGGATACTCAGCAAGTTTCAGTTTAATTTTATACACAAATTCCCTTCCCACCACTACCACTACCAAAGAACACCAAGCAAAACTTATTGCCATGGGAACCAATCCTGCCCTTCTCCCTTCCCAGGCTGAAGTCGCTATCATATCTTCCTTCAGCTTAGACTCTGCCCTGACTGCTAACACACATCCTTCTAGACATATTACATGCTTCTCACTTAATTTCAGTGCTGGGCCATGCAAAGTTATCCAGAGTAAAAAGTGAACAAAAGTAAACTCTTACCTTGGACTCTACTTTCGTGAATGCCAAATGCAGAAATAATCTTCAGGTCACTATTCTTGCTTTTAGATTTACTATGTCTGATAACAGAGTGACTGTGACTGAAAATTATTCCTTATGGCCTATACCAAATGGCTTGCCACAGATTTCCCTAGACACTTGGAATATCCACTGCCTGAGCAGTGCAATGGTGTGCAGAAGGGATTGGTAATTCCTCCTATTGGATATTTTTCCAGGGAAGGAAGTGGCATATGTGTCAACATAAATTCGGACTCTTAGATATTCTCCAATACAGACTAGGTGGTAATATTTTATAATACTTTGCTTAACATTGCTTCATGGCTACATTATTATTATTTTTGGAGGGGGGGGGTCTGGTCGTGAATTCTGGGCCTGGACGCTGTCCCTCAGCTCAGCTCAAGGCTAGCACTCTACCACTTAAACCACAGTACCACTTCTGGCTTTTATCTGCTTATGTGGTGTTGAGGAATCGAACCCAGGGCTTCATGTATATGAGGCAAGCACTCTACCACTGAGCCACCTTCCCAGCCCCGACAGCTACATTATTATATAATGTTTCCCACAGTATGGATTACTTTAAAGTTCCAAAAAGAATATATTTTGAGTTCCAAGCAATGGAGTAGTAAATAATATATGCTTTATGTAATATATTTGGGGACAAAAAAGCACAGATTTAGAACAACTGTGAGGATAACATGTATTTTTTATATTTTTAGAAATCATAGTGGCTATTTGGTTTAAATTTCAATTTACATATATACAAAGACATCTTTATGCTACTTCTTTAATCTTTTGCATTGGGATAATTTATTTGTTGGAAAGATTTTGGCTACAAATTAGTAGAAAAGCTAGAATCATGGCTTAAGTTGCCCACACATTTTTTCTCTTATAAAATGGAATATTTGCATTGTGATGGCTGCTGATATTAGTTCAAACTTCAGTGACATAAGGACTTGTATCTCTTCAGCTTTTTTTTTGTTTTTGTTCTTGTAGTTATAATAGAGCTACTAAAGTTCTCAACATTACATCAATGTTCCACAAAGAGTGGAACAGAAGAAAGGAAGAGGGAAACCAGGCCTTTCTGTATTTGTTATAAGAATGTAAATCTTTCCAGAAGTCACTCCTCCCACTAACAGACTCCCATTCATGTTTTAATAGTCAAAATGGTGTCCTGTAGTCATTGATTGCCATATACAAGGAAACTTGAGAAAGTGAGTGAAGTTCTTCCAGCCTCTATGAGAGAAGTGATGAAAAGGAGTCATTTGAAAATGGAGACTGGGTTAGCTAATTGGCAGGGTCTTACACAGAAGACATTTAACCATCTAATAACTTAGACTTGGCAGAGTACCAGATGGAAATAAGGAAAGGGATTCTAGTTCTAGCTTCATAGTGCCTGCTTTTGGGATCTTAAACAAGTCATTTGTTCTTGTTTACTTATTTGCCCAGAGATACAAGATGAAGTCTATTATCTTGATGGCCTGTACTAAATATAACACATGATATGATTCTAAAGCCAATGGAACTATTGATAGCTATATTAGTCAACTTCTTGTCACTGTGACAAAATTCCTGAAATAATTAATTTATAAGGAGAAGGGGTGGTTTATTTTGGCTCATGCTTTCAAATGATTTAGTTCATAGTCATTTGGTCCTGTTGGTTTGTGCTCTGATAGCATAGGATAAGATTATGGAAAAACATGGTAGAAAAAGGCTGTTCACCTCATAATATCCAGGAAGGAAAAAGAGAATAACAGGAGGACCCGGGTTACATATCATTTCTGAAATGTTGATTCCAATGACCTAGCAACTGCCTCCATTAAGCCTTATCTCTTAAATAAATCATATCTGCTAATAGTGCCATGAGCAGGAGACAGATCCTTCAATCATGGATATTTAGGAGATATTTAAAATTCAAACTATAACAACAGCTAGATAATAATGTAATTGGTGTAAAAAAAAGCCTTTTTTCCACTAGACCTCTGTGTTTCTTCTTCCTTCCTTCCTTCCTTCCTTCCTTCCTTCCTTCCTTCCTTCCTTCCTTCCTTCCTTTCTTTCTCTCTTTCCTTCTTTCTTTCTTTCTCTCTTTCCTTCTTTCTTTCTTTCTCTCTTTCCTTCTTTGTTTGTTTGTTTGTTTGTTTCTTTCTTTCTTTCTTTCTTTTGTCTGTCATGGGGCTTGAACTCTGGGCCTGGGCGCTATCTCTCAGCCCTTCAGCTCAAGGTAAGTGTTCTACCATTTGAGCCACAGCACCACTTCTGGTTTTTTGACTGGTTTATTGGAGATAAGAGTCTCATGGACTTTTGTGCCCAGGCTGGCTTTGAATTATGATCTTCAGATCTCAGCCTCCCCTGAGTAGCTAGGATTATAGGAGTGAGCCACTGGCTCCTGGATGTCCTCTGTGTTTCTTAACAAATATAGTTTAAGGACTCTAAGAGTATACAAGGAAGTGAGAGATAGGTGGCAAAGAGGGACAGGGATTGTAATTGTTAAAAGAAATATAGCTGGACTGTTCATTTGAAAGCCAATAATTTTTCCCTTTAAACAACAGAGACCAGAGGGAAACATGACTATGGAAATTGGTTAGGTTTCAAACAAAGGCACCAAATTGTCCATCCAAAGAGAAACATCTAAAGCTTTTGGTGAAAGGAAAGGAAGAGTTTTAGATGGTCATTTAGCTGCCCTAGTTCAGCCTCTGGAATACTTGAATGGATGAGTTTAGTCATGTTACAACTTGCTTGAACTAGATGGTCTAGACTGATCTGTTAGCAACTTTGGGCAAAATCTGAAGAGAAATAAATCTGTTTTAATTTAGGGTTTTTCTTCTTTGTACATGGTGCTGTTTCTTCTTTTCATCAGCTGTGGTGCTTGAACTCAGGGCCTGGGCACTTTCCCTGAGCTTTTTTTGCTCAAGGCTAGCTCTCTAACACTTTGAGCCACTTCCAGTTTTCTGGTGGTTAGAGGTTAGAATATCAGATCTCAGACTCCTGAGTAATTGGGACTACAGGCATGTACCACCAGTTCCCAGCTCATAGTCTATCTTTAATTGACCTGATTCAATACTTACTCAGTGCCAAATGCTTTTGCCCAACATGTATTTTGGAAACAATCATTGGCATCTCTTTAATATACATGATGCAAAGTTACCAGCTAAATAAAAGAGATGAGAGACCATTAAAAAACCTAAAAGGAAGCTTAAGAAAACCAAATGCACATAGGAATCTTTGGAAAACAATTATATACTTCTGGGGATCTAAAATGCCACAGACTGGAACAGAGAGGTGTTCATGTCTAGGAAAGGACTGAGAAGAGCCTAATCTCTCACTTCTGGCTGAAGTTTCAGTTATACACAGGAAGAAGTAAGTGCTGACTTTTAGTTGCAAACTGACAAAGTTGAAAACTGACTTCCCAAATTTTGCAAACATCAAGCAAAGGCCGGATTAACTATTGGTTCCAGGAATATAATAAATTCTGTCTAATCTTTAGATGATGAAGCATATAATAAAGTATAGACTTCAGTGGTTTCACATACCAGAAAAACATGAACTTTAAAAATTAGGCCAAGAAAGTCACTAAAAAGAATAACTTAACAAATTAACACCCTTTTTTTGTAATTTGCTAGGGAATGAGGTATATAATTGGTAGAGATACTACATTTTATTTTAAGATACTTGGGTTTGAACAACAGCAATATAGCACCTAAAATAGAGAGAAAAATGTGACTCATATAGTAGGGGCAAACATATTCAGTAGGAAATTTCATTGAGGAAGACAAAATGTTGGAAATTAAAAATAAAGATTTATTCAACTACTATAAATATGTTCAAGAAACCATCTCTAAGGAATTAAGTAGATTCATGAAAACAGTTTCTCACCACATAGGTAAGTATCAATAAAAAATGTAAAAATTAGTAAAAAAAAATCAAAGAAAAATTATTGAGTTAAAATAGAGTGGATGAACTAAGAAATTTACTAAAGTTGTTCAACAGAACAATAAAGTTGGCAGAACAACAACCAGGAATTTGAAGATTGCTTCACTTAGTTGATAATCTATGAGCAAGAAAAAGACAAACCAATTAAGGAAAATAAGCAGAGTCTTGAATATCTGTACTATAGCTTCAACACACACAGTAATGATTTCAAAACCCAACTAAATTACATATCTATGATGCTGAATAACTACAAGCAGAAGAAAGTCAACTAGACACATTGTACTTAAGCTGTGAGCGTTAAGAGTTTAATTTTGAAAGCAGTAGGAACACATGAAGAAATGCTCAACCTCCCTAGCCATAAAAGAAATGCAAATCAAAACAACATTGAGATACCACCTTACCCCAGTTAGAATGGCCAAAATCAAGAACTCTAATAACAACAGATGCTGGAGGGGATGTGGATAGAAGGGAACCTTACTTCATTGTTGGTGGGAGTGTAAACTTGTTCAACCACTTTGGAAAGCAGTATGGAGGTTCCTCAAAGACTACACATAGAGCTCCCCTATGACCCAGCAGTCCCACTTTTGGGCATTTACCCAAATGTTTACAAACAAGACCACACTAAAGCTACCAGCACAACTATGTTTATTGCAGCATTATTTACCATAGCTAAGATCTGGAACCAACCCAGATGCCCCTCAGTACATGAATGGATCAAGAAAATGTAGTATATATACACAATGGAATTCTATGCCTCCATCAGAAAGAATGACATTGCCCCATTTGTTAGGAAATAGAAAGACTTGGAAAAAATTATATTAAGTGAAGTAAGCCAAGCCCAAAGAAACATAGGTCCCATGATTTCCCTTATTTGCAATATCTAGTATATGTATGAGTCAAGCAGAAAAGGTCAGATAAGGTGATGTTAGGAAAATGAATCCTAAGATATGTATTTTAAATGTTTTTTTCTTTCATCCATTTGTTTCTAACACAATTATAAGATTATTTCTTTGTTGCTTTGTATGTCCCTCCCCCACAGTATAACCCATGCTTTCACTGCATTTGATGTCGGTATAATTTGTGGAGGGGAAGGGGAAAAACAAGTCGTTTAAATAAGGATACAGGTGGACCTGTTGCAACAATGAGAAGTACAAGTTGTCATGTCGAAAACGAACTTTACAACTGGGGGGGGGAGGATTGGGTAGGGGGGGAGGGAGGATGGGAAGGGATGGGAAGGGTAAACAAAGGAGGAGGCTACAATGCTTGATAGGAAATGTACTCACTATCTTGCCCATGTAATTGTAACCCCTCTGTACAGTATTTTCACAATTAAAAAAAAAAAGAATGAGGAATGACATCTCGTCAGAAAGAAAGTGACTAAAAAAGTAATGTTCAATGTCCTATGAAGAGATAGAATACAACTATATATTGCATGGGTAAATATGAAAGATATCATAAGATATCATAAGGGTATTTTCCTTCATAATTCTTTTCTGTCTATTTAAATGGATTCTATAAAAATATAACAGTCATGAAGCTATAAGTTAAAGGATAATAAAAGCATAAGAGGAGAAAAAGAATGGAGTTTTATACGAGCCAAATTTTTATGTGGCATTGACATCAAGATGAGCTAAATTATTTTAAGTTAAGACAATGCAACAACTAAGTAATAGAGGTATTGAAATATAAACACATAAAAGGAATTTTAATGACTTAATATATTTGTTTAATACATAGAAGGCAGTTATATAGTACTAAAGTACTAAAAGACAAAAGGTATAGATGCAAATAGAAAAAAAGTAGACATAAATAAAAAGTAGACATAAAAAAAGTAGACTTAGTATTTACACTAAGTGTAAATGTATCAAACATACCAGTGAAAAAGCAGAGACTATAGGATAACTTTAGAAAAAAACATAATCTATGTGCTATTTACAAAAGATACATGAGATTCTAACACACAAGATGAATACCATGTAATTAACCTGTCACCAAAAGAGCACTGAATTGTATATACTAATTTAAGAAAAAATAGATTTTATGAGAAGAATTATTACTGGAGAAAAAGCTCAATATATCAATCCATACAACCACAGATGTACACACACACATACACACACACACACACACACAAACACACACACACATCTAGAAACAATATCTATCCACATAAAGCAACCACTCCAAGAATTTCAAGGAAAAATGGAAAATAAATATAATAATTGGGAACATTAACATCTTACTTCTGATAATGTACAGAATAAATAAGTGAAAATCAGCAAGACAAAAGACTTAAAGCAACATCATTACTAGAGCAAACAAAATAAATATTCTATATTCTGTTCAACAGGAGAAGAATACACTTTCTTCCCAAAGGCAAATGGCATAGTCTCAGGGCAAAATATATTTTGGACATAATACAAGACACAAAAATTTAACAGGATGAAAATCGGAGAGAGTATGTTCACAAAACACAATTATGAATTAATAACATCAAACATTGAAAGGTTCTTGCATTGAATTTTAAGTTAGCTTTGGGGAGTGTTGCCATTTTCGTGATGTTAATCCTTCCAATCCAGGAGCATGGAAGGTTTTTTCCATTTCCTTAAATCTGCTTTAATTTCATTTTTTAGATTTTTAAAGTTTTCCTAACAGAGGTCCTTCAGATCTTTGGTTAATTGCTAGGCAACAACATTTTTCAAAGATATAGAGAAAGCAACTCCAAAATTCATATGGAATAAAAAAAGACCTGAATAACAAAACAACATTTAGCAGGAAGAGCAATGTTAGAAGAATATAAATACCAAACTTCAAACTCTAATACAAAACCATATTAATAAAAACAGCTTGATGCTAGCACGAGAATAAACCTGAGAACCAATGGAATAGAATTGAAGACCCAGAGATGAACTCACAGACCTATAATCCCCTAATATTTGATCAGGGAGCCAAAAAAACACAGGATGGAAGGAAGGCAGTCTCTTCAATAAATGGTGCTGGCAGAATTGACAGAAAACAGAAGCTAGATTATTATATATCACCCTGCACCAGAATCAACTCCAAATAGATCAAAGACCTCAATGTAAGGCCACATACAATGAAAATATTACAGGAAATGGCAAGGGAGAAACTAGGGCTCCTAGGCATGGGTTGAAACTTTCTAAGTAAAGATTTAGAATCACAACAAATCCAAGTCTGGATAAAGAGGATTGCATCAAACTGAAGAGTATGTACGTGGCAAAAGACCTAGCTAGCTATACAAATACAAAGCCCACAAAATGGGAAAAGATTTTCACTAATTATGCATCTGACAAGGGCCTCATATCTAAAATATAAGTAGAGCTCAAAAATTAACCCCCCCAAAATAAACCCTTAAAGAACTAACAACCCAATTAATAAATGGGCTAAAGACTTAAAGAGACTTCTCAGAGAAGAAGAAAGAATGGCCAATAGACACATGAAGACATGTTCATCCTTTCTGGCCATAAAAAAGAAATGCAAATCAAAACACATTGAAATTCCACCTCACTCCAATTTGAATGGTCATTATCAAGAAAACTAACAATAATAGATGCTGGTGGGGATTTGGCCAAAAGGGAATGTTACTACACTGTTGGTGGGAATGTAAACTTGTTGATAAAACTGAACATAGAGCTTTGTTATGACCCAGCAATTTTGCTCCTGGACATTTATCCAATTGACCACAAACCAGGCCACACTAAAGCCACCACCACAACCATGTTCATTGCAGCACTGATTACCATATACAAAATATGAAATCAACCCAATTCTCCACAGTGAACAAATGGATCAAGAAAATGTGGTATATATACCCAATGCTTCCATCAGAAAGAATGACTGTACAATTCATAAGGAAATGGAAAGAGTTAGAAAAATTATATTAAGTGATGTAAGCCAGATCCAAATGAGGTTTCCCTCATTTGTGGTAACTAGAATATGCCTATAAATCTACAAATAAACACACAGGACAGTTAAACAAAGTACACTGGGACATGATAAATTATACAGGTCTCTAGACACTCACACGGTAAGACCAAAGGAGGATATTCTTAGAGGATCACAAAAGCTCAATAGCTTTGTGCATATGATCATATAAAATGATGTTCATCAACATGAACTCCAAGAAATTGAAATGAGATTTTTTGTTATTTTGCTTTTTAAAATTTCTGGTTTTTGTCGCTGTTTTTAATTTCGGTACCTTTTGTCATGTATGTAAGTTTATCTGTTTCGGAAAGAGTAAAGAAGAACACAGAGATGGAGACAAAGAGTGAACAAATGATGCGGTGATACTAAGATCAGGAGGAAAATGTTGGAGAAAACGAAGGAAGAGGAGAGACTCAAGTGGTAAAGGAAGTTACCAAGGGAAGTTTGTGTGTGTGTGTGTGTGTGTGAGAGAGAGAGAGAGAGAGAGGAGAGAGAGGAAGAGAGAGAAAGAGAAAGAGAGGAAAGTAGGGAGGGAAGAAAGAAAAGAAAGGGAGAGGAAGGAAGAAAAAGCTGGTGGCTCACGCCTGTAATCCTAGCTACTCAGGAGGCTGAGATCTGAGGATCGAGGTTCAAAGCCAGCCCGGGCAGGAAAGACCGTGGAACTCCTATCTCCAATAAACCACCAGAAAACCGGAAGTGGCGCTGTAGCTCAAGTGGTAGAGCGCTCGCCTTGAGCTGAAGAGCTGAGGGACAGCGCCCAGGCCCAGAGTTCAAGCCCCACGACCGACAAAAAAAAAAGAGAAATAAAAAGAGAAAGAAAGAAAAGAAAGCCAACAAAAATCAACAACATTGGTAAGGATATGAAGAAACAGGAATTTTCATTGCTGATAGGGCTGTAAAATAGTATGGCAGCTCTGGAAAGCAGTTCAGAATTTCCTCAGGATATTATATATGAAATTATCATATGCACTAGCAATTTTATGCCTACATGCATGTCTAAGAAAAATATAATTACATATCCATATAAAAAGTTATACATGAGTGATCACTATTCATGATACCAAAATGTGGAAAATCCAAATTTCTACCAACTTCTGAACAGATAAACTCACAGTATAGTTTGTGAAATTGTTCAACAACTGAAAAAAAGTTAAGAAATGACCCATACTTTGCTATGGATGAATGTTGAAAAGATGACAGATGAAAGAAACCTATCCAGTATGATTTCATTCATTTGAAATATCCAGGTGAGACAAGTCTGTAGCAACAGAAAAATCTGTGTTTTCCAGGGGCTTCAGGAGGGGGTTGAGAGTGCTTTTAAGGGTCATGAACATTAGTTAATATATTAGTGGTGACGGTTATAATGTTCTGTGAATATACAGAGGAAATCCTTCTCAACTGTACACTTTAAATGAGATGGCATAGAAATTATTTCTCAATAAACCTACTATATAAAAACAGCTCAGGGGATGTGGCCAGAAGGGAACCCTACTGCATTGTTGGTGGGAGTGTAAACTTGTTCAACCACTTTGGAAAGTAGTATGGAGGTTCCTCAAAAGATGCCACCTAGAGCTCGCCTAAGACCCAGCAATCCCACTTTTGGGCATTTACCCAAATGATCACAAACAAGACCACACTAACGCTACTAGCACAACTATGTTTATTGCAGCATTATTTACCATAGCTAAGATATAGAACCAGCCCAGATGGCGCTCAGTGGGTGACTGAATCAAGAAAATGTGGTATATATACACAGTGGAGTTCTATGCCCCCATCAGAAAGAATGGCATTGCCCCATTTGTTAGGAAATGGAAAGACTTGAAAAAAATATATTAAGTGAAATAAGCCAGGCCCAAAGAAACATAGGTCCCATGGTTTCCCTTATTTGCAATATCTAGTATATGTCTGGGACAAGAAGAAAAGGTCAGAAAAGATGATGTTAAGGGAAATGGACCACAAGATAGGGACACAAGTAGTTTTTCTTCCTTGCTGTTGTTTCTAATGTATTTATAAGATACCATGTGATTTTTGTTTTGTTTTGTATGTCCCTCCCTCACGGTATAACCCTTGTTTTCACTGTATTTGATGTTGGTATAATTTGTGGAAGGGAAGGAAAAAAACAAATTGTTTAAATATGGATACAGGTTGACCCATTGCAACAATGAGATGTACAAGATGCTATGTTGAAAAACAAACTTCACAATTTAGGTGGGGGGTAGTAGTGGGGGTAAAAGGGAGTGTAGTTGAGGAGGTGGGAGGGAAGGGATGGTAGGGGAAAAACAAAGGAGGAGGCAACAATGCTTGGTAAGAAATATACTCATTACCTTGCTCATGTAACTGTAACCCCTCTGTACAGTATTTTCACAATTAAAAAACTTATTAAAAAAAACAGATCCTCATTCCCAAATTTGTCACACTCAGGGATACTTGCACATCTGAGATGCCTGGAAATATTCAGTACAAGATAACGTAAGTGAATAGAACACCCAAGTGAAAACTGCTGAATGCTGGGGCTTACTTTATCTGTTAATGTCCTGACTTCTTACTACTTTAAAAAATTCTTCCTTAGTTGCTTCTCAAGTAAGGGAAATGAAAATAATTTTCATTGCTTGTCATCAAATTAGATCGTGTGGGAGAAGCCAAATATGAGATGGTACATATGTACTGTTTGGAGGAAAGTTTTGTCTCTTGTAATTGACACAGGCATAAAATTACTTATCCCTCATTTTCTAGCCAAAAAATAATTAGACTAACAAATATATCTTTAAATTACATTTCTAATTTTATGGGTATATCTCATCATATCATAATAGCTCCTATTTCACTAGACAAAAGCCTTGAAGATAGGATTCTGTGACTCTCTGTACCTAACAATGATAGGAACACAGAAGGTATCGAATATATTTATCAAATATTAGAGTGACACACATTTTCAATCTGATGATGGGATAAGTGGTCATAATATCACATCTCTCCTCAAAGGTTTTAGACATAATGTAGATTTTTGCTTCTCTCAATGGCAGTCGTTGGACTTGGGCCTAACTTCTTAAAAAGTTATAACACTGAATCAAACAGCTGAAGCAAATGTTTTCAGATTTGGACAATAGGCAACACAGTACTTTGATCCCTAAGAAAAGGGAAACAAATGAGGTGAACCCTGTAATTATTTCAGCTTTCTGCCTGGAAGCACTTTCCAAATCCAGGTACAGGGAGGAGATCCCAAGCAGAGTGCTTAGCTATGGAAGCAGATATCATAATTGGAGGCAGCAGGAAATTTGCTGGGCAGGGCTCCAGAGAGGAAAGTGCTGTGCAGAAAGGAGCCCTGGAAACAGACACAGAGGTCCTTGTAAATCTCTGGCTCAATGCTAAGCTGCACGTGCATGTAGAGAAACTCCACTCTGGCTGATGGAGAGCAGCTTGCAGAATGTGATCTGGACAATCCTGAGGTGCTCAATAGTGGAAGAATTTCTGATCAAGCCAGAGGGAAGAACTGAACATCTGATAGACTGCATTCGTTGAAGCCTTAGAAAGGTCATAAAGTGACAAATTTTAGACCTGTTTTAATCAGAATTAAAGTAAGCCTTGAAATACAAAAATGATGTGCAGAAGCTGGCATCAATGGCTTACTTCATCCTAGCAGATCAAGAAGCTGAGATCTGAGCATCATGGTTTGAAGCCAGCCCAGTCAGGAAAGTTAGATTCTTATCTCCAATTGAGCAGCCAAAAGCTAGAAGTAGAGCTCAAGTAGTAGAGCTCCAGCCTTGAGTGAAAAAGCTAAGGGACAGTGTCCAGGTCTTGATTTCAAGACACAGTACTGGCACACACACACACACACACACACACACACACACACACACACACAAATAATATGTAAAAAAGCAAATTATGTACATAGCCAAATAAAATACTATTTAAAATAAGCTAAATCTCAACTCTCAGTAATCTGACTATCTCTAATAATCTCATCATTCTGTACTAAGAAAAATTACATGTGAGAGAGGCAGAGAATAAAATTCATTTTTAGGAAAATGTGACCAATTAAAAAATAGAAATCACCCAATCGATAAAATTAGCACTCCAGGGCTTTAAAATAGCTATTACTAAACTCTAAAAGTGTTATAGGAAGACATATACCTAAGGAAGGAAGATGTAAGAAAAGAACCAAGTTGAACTTGCACTAGTGAAAATTACAATATTTAAAATAGGAAATTGGGGGTGATGGTAGAGGGTGGGGGGAGGGAAAGTAGGAGAAAAATGAGGGAAGGGGTAACAGGTTTAATGAGAAACATACTTATTACAATTACTTATTAATTGTAACCCCTCTGTATATTACCTTGACAATAAAAAAAAGAAGGAAAAAGAAAATGGGAAATTTATTTGTTACATTTAAGAGTAGATACTGAACCAACTATCAACAAACTTGAATTTTTTAATAACATAAAACTATCCAAGCTGACACCAATTAGCTGTATGCACTGGTAACAGAACATAACTACACAGATGTATAAAACAAAGAGACAAGAAAAACATTAAGGATTTAAAAAAATGTACACCATTAATTATATTAACATACACTTAAAGAAAATTTCACATAATTACAACCAAAGCTACAATTTCAAAGTAGACATAGATTATTCAATAATCTATCTCCTTCAGGGAAAAGAAGAACTACTAGAGGGTTAAAGTAATAAAGCTCACTGACCAAATCAGAGCTGAATTAAAGATCAATAACAGAAGCATCAGAAAATCCTCAAATAACTGGAAATCAGTTAACACATTAACCCATAGACCAAATGAAATAAACAAAATTTGTAAAATATTTTGATATGAATGGTGTCAAAAGTAAAGCATTACAATTTCTAAAAATGTAGTTAACACAATAGTAGAAGATAAATATTTGAAAAGATAGTTAAAGTACATAATGACCAATAAATCTGGAAAAATGGTAAGAGCCTTAATTCATTAGACAAATACAAATTAAGACTGTAATGAAATACTACTTCACACCCACCAGAATGTCTAAAACCAAAAGAAGCTGACAATATCAATTGTTGGCAAGGATATGGAGAAACAGGAACTCACACACTGCTGCTGAGTCTATAAAATGGTACAGCCACTTTGGGAATGTTTGACAGTTTTGTATCAAGCTAAGCCCGCACATACCATATGACCTGGCAATTCCACTTCTGTGTATGCACCCAAAAGAAGTGAAAACATATGTCTACACAAAGACTTATATATAATTTTTCTTAGCAGCTTTTTTCATAATAGCCCCAAACTGAAAGTAATGCAAATAAATACCCAGTAACTCATGAATACATAAACAAGCTACGGTATATCTATACGGAAAGAAAGTATTACACCATAAAAATTCAAGATCTCTAAAAATTGCTGGGATATCCGTTTATCTCAGAACATTTTTCTATATGACATACACCAAATAAGTATCTATTGGAAACCAAAGAAGGGTATCTATCATAAAGTTTTACAGATTCAGTGGTCTGCAAAAGAAAAAAGTAACAGTGATACTCACGAGACACTGTGTTGGAAATGAACTATACAACACGTGTGTGTGGGAGGGGTTGATGAGGAGGAGGTGACACTGTTCCGAAAGAAATGCACCCATTTCCTGACTTATGCAACTGAAATACCTCTGTATCTCACCTTTATAAAAGAAAAAGAAAAAAAGAGAAAAAGAAAAGAAGAAACTGAAAAGAACAGTGTCTGCCTGTGAAGGGGTGGCTGAGGATTTCCCTAGAAAGGCCATGGGGAATATATGTAAGAAATGGATGACATTCTTTTTATTTTATTTATTTATTTATTTTTAAATTTTAAATTGAAAGGTGATGTGCAGAGGGACTATAGTTATATAAGTCAGATAATGGATGTATTTCTTTTTGAACAGTATAATCTCTTCCCTGGTTTTCTACCAGTTTTTCCCCTCCTGACTCCCCTTTCCCCGCAGGTTGTATACTTCATTTTCAGTTTGTTCACCCCTTGTCCTGCCATTTCTGTGTTCCCCTTTACCTTGTCCAGATAAACTTATATACAAAACAAAGACACAGAAATAAAAAATAGAAACAAAAGAGGAAAAACACAAACAAATCACAAAAAAATTAAAAACCTTTTGTTTCCATTTTGGAGTTCATTTTGATAAATATTTTATATGATAATATGCATGGAGCTATTGAGCCTTTGTGGCCCTCTCCTAAGAATATCCTCCTTTGGTCTGACTATGTGAATGTTTAGAGTCCTGTTTAATTTATCATGTCCAAAGGTAAGTTTTTGTATTTTACTACTCATGGTGTTTACTTCTGGATTTATAGCCACATTCTAATTATTACAAATAAGGGAAACCATGCAACCTATGCTTCTTTGGGTTGGGCTTACTTCGTTTAAAAGAATTTTTCCAAGCTTTTCCATGTTCTTACTGATGGGGCAATATCATTTTTTTCTGGTAGAAGCATAGAATTTCATTGTGTATATATATCACATTTTTTATCCACTTGTCCACTGAGGGTCATCTGAGTTGATTGCATATTTTGGCAATGATGAAAACTTTAAAAATCTGAAAGAAGAAATTAAAACAGATTTAAGGAAATGGAAAAACTTTCCATGCTCCTGGATTGAAAGTATTAACATTGTGAAAATGTCAATACTATCCAAAGCTATCTACACATTTTTAATGCAATACCTATCAAATCCAAGCAACATTCGTCAATGATATAGAGGAAGCAATCCAAAAATTCATATGGAATAATAGAAGATCCCCAAATAGCAAAAGCAATTCTTAGCAGGAAGAACATTGCTAGAGGAATATCAAGACCAAACTTCAAACTCTATTACAAAGCCATAGTAATGAAACAGCTTGGTATTTGCACAAGAGTAGACCTGAGGACCAATGGAATAGAAGACCCAGAAATAACGTTCTTTTTAAGAACCTTTTGACCTGTAAATTTAACTTCTGTTCATTTCACTATATATAAATTACATCTCATTAAAAACAAATCAAAATAGCATAGATTAATGAATCATGTTACTATTGCTCTATTTTGTTAAGACTTTTAAAAAAATTCATCTTCACTTCATGGAATAAATGTTCTAATTTTTAATCATCTAAAAGTAAAGAGGATGTGTGAAAAGAGTATATTCCTTTAAAATGAACAAATTAAGCAATGTGAATAATTCACATTGCTTTCTTTTTTCATTTCACCAGTGACTTGTAAATGTCATCAGTGCTTATGCTTTGCTGAGCAGCATTGACCATTTGATAAACTCAACCAGAGTTGACAGATTCAGCAAAGAAGACTACAAGGTACCCAATATGCCTAGTATTGCAAGTCAATGCTAAATTTCAAATTATATGTTTATGAATCTGATACTTATAGTGAACCAATGACCTTGGTTTTATTAGGTAAATCTAAATCAAATTCTTCTTTGGATAAATGAATAAAGTAAGCCTAGAAATGTAAGAGAGTTTTTTCCCCCCCGAGACCTAAGTAATAAAACAACTTATGATGAATGTACTAGCTCATTATCTACAGTTTAGGATTTGGAGTTAGTAAAATGAATGGTCTTTTTTTTAATAGAAATATGAAGCCATCATTCTCTCCCCAAATTATTCTAAGGTAGTACTTTACACTTGGAAAGAAAATGCAATCAGGGAGGGTCAATCCAAGGAGGTAGAACATGTCAATCATGCCCAGCACATGGTGGCCCTTGGCAAGAGCTCAGTAAATGAGTGTGGGTGATGCTGCTGCTTTGCCAATTTCTCTTCAAGGCTAATGCTATCACTTATTTTAAGAATATACATCAAGTACTCAGCCATGAGGTTTCATATTCCATGGCCCTCACTCCAACCCATTTGTTTTCTTTCAAAGATTCTGTACTGGATGGTGTTGCCTAGCACAGAAGATGGACAGAAGCATATGGAATTGACACTAATTGGTCACTTTTGACACCCTAACATAACAAACTTCATGACTTAATCTAAGTCTTCCATAGCTATCTTTTCTTGTTGAAATTGTGCTGACTAGTTTCCAGTTGCATTTCTAGAATGACCAGTGTCCCAGTGAATTCCATTGGGCTGTAGAGAATAACAAAGTCACCACTGAAGGTGATGTGTCCAACAGAGGCAGACACAAATAGAATAATCTCAGGAGGACAAAACATAGATTCATTTCTCTTCTTACCACTTTCCAACTCTGCACCTCTGTCTTCTACTTGCTTCAAAAGCAGAAATATCCATAGAATATTCTGAGCAAGGGACATCTCCCTGAACCTGGCTGTACAGGGAAATCCCTAGAGAAAGCTGAACTTTTCTGCGAGCTTTGTTATTTTGCTTATCACTCTCTCTTATTATTAAAGGTGTCATTTGTATGAAAAAGCCAAGGAGTCTAGAGATTGTTAAGCATCAAATTCCATTTAATATATATTTCATATGGGAATATTTCATGCAGTAATAATCATTTTAATATTCCTCATTTCCTTTTGTGTGGACTTTGTTGGTGTTACAGTCTTCAAGTATTCTTCCTATCTGTATACACCATTTCTCTGCCACTGCTTGCTCCTCTTTCTTTTTTTTTCCTTCTTCTCTTTACCTTAACATTTTTTCTATCTCTGCTAGAAAATCCTCTTTCCTGTAGAACATCTTCTCCAGCACTGTTCACATTAGTAAGGATGTTTTTCTACTATTCCTCAACTGTAGCATGGGAACAACACCACTGATGACGTCTAGGAGTGGAATTAATAATAGACAAACATTACCCCTGATGTATTGTCACAACAGTGGGATGGATGGGCATTTCCCCCTTTTTTTTGTCTCTTTTCCCTCTTCTGTTGTGTCTGATTCACTATCGGTGCCATTTGAATCATGGGATATATCCCCGCTGTTCACCATTTGTCAGGATCTGTTTGGAAAGAAGAGGCCAGGAAGTGAGGCTTCAAATGAGCAAAAATGAATGGAGGAGGGAGGAAGCCAGTATATAAACAACAGAGATTTTTCTGTGGTTAAATGGGGGATTGTGATCAGATGGAAGCTGATTAATATTTTCAATGTTTATCAACGATGAGTAGCGATGGGATAATAGTCAGGGACAAGTATCTTCAAGCCTAGAATCCTGGCAGACAACAACTACTCAAGATCATTACCAGATTAATAAAACATGTTCCACAAAAACCACTGCTGGGCTCACATAGAGATTTAACACTTTCAGAATACCCAAACAAGACAATACTTTGACCGAGATCTACCTTTGCCTTCTCCTGCATGATAATAGCGTCATTCATTAAAATATCGTCAGGATTCTGTATTTTGAGGATGGGGCTTACAGTAGAGTATTTTCCAATGCTACTTTATGAAATTTCTTAAAATTAATTTGGAGCTCTCATTATGAAAAGATGACATGAGAACAGGCATGCAAAATTACAGACTTAATGAGTAAACTAGCATCTGAGACCTTTACCTTTGTTTTAGGAAAAGTATCTTATTTAAGAGAGTCTAACTACTTACTTTCCTTCCACCTTGGGTCTAGGCATTTCAGTTTAGGTAGTCTAACTCTATTCATTACAGAGTGAGAAATACATCCATGGGAAAATGGGGGTCTCACAGATGACATTCTTACATGGTCAGCAGCAGTTGGTGGCTACAAGTAGTTTCCAAAAGCAATGGTGGCCCCAGTGCTAGTCTCCTGTCCAGTCTAGATGTTGGTAGTGTGAACTGGGACCGCTGAGTGACGTGAAGAAGGGTTCTCAGCATGAAGATTCTAAATCTAGCTTCCTAGACCTTTGAGTGATTCTGTGAACTGTGTCACAAGTTTTAATAAATGACCCAGTGTTGATTTCTGTTGCCTAATACCTTAGCTGATATGGAGCCAAAGATAAGTCCAGAAGTGCTTTGTCTATGTCATTCATTTTTCTTATTGCTGTTTAACAAATCACCTCAAACTTAGTGGCTTAAAATAACAAAACATTATCATTGTATGGTTTCAGTGGGTCAGGAGTCAAGGCACAATGTAGGTAGATATTCTTCCCAGGATCTTAAAAAGCTGCAATCCAGGTGTTGGCTGAATTGCATTCTTCTCAGAGACTCCACTGAGAAGAGATGTGCTTCTAAGCTTCCCAAGGTTGTTGACAAAATTAATTTCCTTGCAGCTGCAGAAATCATGGTGGTTTATTGCAACAAGGCTGGAAGAATAAACTGTATCTAATCTTCAGAACTTCTTAAAATAGCTTACCTCTTTGGTAAACCCCCTCCTTCAGCATAATCTGAGCTTTTATTTACTTTAGGCCAAGTCTTAGATACTTAATTACATCAGGAAAAACTTTCATCTTTGAGATAATCTGATAAATGTAATGTCTCCTTACTTTTGTCATTTATTGGTTATAGGCAAATTATAGGTTCTACTCACTCTCAATGTACAAAGATTATTAAGGATTATCTTAGAATTCTACCTACCAGATTTTTGTTTAGTACAGGCATTTTGGGGAAGCTGATCCTAGTTCAAAATGGGCCCATATTGATGGATCCTAATAAAGCCCTCCAGAGACTTTAGCCCTCACCAAAATTCTGCCTTGCTGCAAAAATTTGTCTTGAGTTAATATACTGTCTGAATTAAAAGAGCCTTAAAAATAAATTACACAGTTTTGTAGCTTGGTGGAAGAATGACATGGCCTCTGCTATGTTTGAATTCTCAAAAAAATAGTTCACTTTTAGATGTGTAATTTTTAGGAGAATCTGTGAGTATTGGTACATGTGTTCTTAGTCTGTGATTACCTGGCTCTTCTATATAAAAAACTCTACCCATTTAAGTGTCTCTGAAGGGTGAGACATTGTCTCTTAGCAGACTGTCAGGTTCTGTATCATATAACTAGTTCTCCATGAGTGCTTCCCTGTTATGGGACCTCCTCCTCACACAATTTGGTAAGGGTAGGCCGTGCTGTTCAGAGAGGGATTGCATGACTATTGGTGCATGTTAGTCCCCCCCACTGCTTATTCATCTCATCTTGGTCCTTGAACTTCAATCTTCAGTATGAGCTCTAGCTCTTGCTCTCTCGTGCATTGAAAGCCACCAGCATCTCCAGCAGATGCAGAGATTGGGAGTTGGCTGTAAGCTTCTTCTTGTTTTTCCTTCCTTCTAGAGTTCATGTTCCCTGTGTAACAGCCACACAATTAGAGCAAAATAGCTTGCTCTTATTTTCACCTTGAGGAGTAGAAGATGATTTTTCTAACCAGACAAAAAAGTATGAGACATAAACCAGAGTTGTTTTCTCAAGTGTGATAGCAAGTACAAAACACTTCAAACTGTTACCATCTTCTGGACTTTCAGGATGCTGTTCATTGGGTGTGTGATGTCTGGCATTCATTTGAAAGGCAAATGTGTATCATTCTAATTTCTGTGAGAATTAGTTCATTAAAATTTTAACTATGCTCAGCCGGAGAGGGAATTCATTTTTATGTTCTAATGAGGCTTTCTCCCTCCTGTATTTTCACCTCTCTTCTCTACTAATTTCCCCTATCATTACATACCAGTTCAAGTCTCTTTTAATCTTAAAATAGACTAGCAAACAAAACCTGTAAGGCCGTAAGTTCCCCTCTAGTTACCACCCTGTGTTAACATCTCATCTTCCAGGGCCTTGAAGAACCTTGTCTCTTTTTTCTTACTCCTCATTTCTTTTGCAACCCACATTGATCAGATTCTGCCCCCGCTAATTAGTTAAAACTGCTTCAAAATTTGCCCCCCAGGACTTCCTGATTGCTTAGTAGATGAGCATTATTCACTTTTCTTTTGACACCATTGGTCATTTAGGCTTCTTGATTCTCTCCCAGTTATCAAAAACAATATGCTTTCTTGGGTTTCCTGTCTTTTTATTTGGTTGTCAGTGGCTTTTAGCTTTTCTCACCACCTTTGTCCACCCACATCTCCCCCGCCACCCCACACTCCTATATCGTTATTGTTACTCTATGGATTTACAGAATCATGACCTTGTTCCCAACCTCTAAGCTTGCAAGGTCTAAGAACGTTTCATCTGCATTCTTGTCAATTACCTTTTAACCAATGTCTTCCTTGCCCGTGCTTGACTTTGGGGGTATGTAATTACTTTCTTGCTTTTCTTTGAAATTTACCACCATTGTTTACATTTTCAAATAAAGTTCATTTTTACTACTTTTGGGACTTTATTCATATTGAACCATGCAGTCTATATTCTTGGGCAATTTGTGGGTTTTTTAAATCAATTTTTAAAAATTCCTTCTTTTTGACTTTTGGCTCTCATAAACAATATTACTTACAAATATGTTAGCATATATTTTCTGGTGCCTGAAAATTTTTCTACTTAAAAGTAGAATTGAAGGATATGTGTGTATTTGGTTTTACCATACAGTATCAAACATTGCTACATGCGTTGTGTCAGTTCAGTCTCCTCCTATAAGTATGTTTTTTCATGTTGATCTACACCATGATCAATGCAGGACATTCCTCCATATTACAACCTAGACCATGTATAGCCATCTAGCTTTATATATAGTGCCAGACCTGGTGATTGAACTCAGGACCTGCGTATTGTCTCTGAGTTTTTGTGTTCAAGGCTAGTGCTCTACTACTTGAGCCACAGCTTTGCTTCCAGATTTTTGGTGGTTAATTGGAGATAAGAGTTTTAGGGACTTTCTTTGGCTGGCTGGGAATGGTGATCCTCAGATTTCAGCCTCCTGAGTAGCTGGGATTGCAAGCATGAACTACGGGCACCTGACTAGCTTAATATATTCTGATTCAAGACATAAAGTCTTGTTATGGAAAGAGGTTAGTGTCTGTAAATACTGAATTTGATTTTTTTCTTTTTCTCTATCTCTCTGTCTTCTTTTTAAAAAATTTTTATTATTTTTTATCGTGAAAATACTGTACAGAGGGGTTACAATTACATGGGCAAGATAATGAGTACATTTCTTATCAAGCATTGTAGCTCCTCCTTTGTTTAAACTAGTGATCATGAAGGTATCAGAGATCTTAGCTCCATTCCAACCAATGTCTGAAATGCAGTATTTGATCTGTAGTTCAATACTTGTCATTCAATTTAATATTTTAGTCCAAAATATCTAAAACAATAAAAGTAGAATCTGAATAAATCCTACTGGCTATATCTAACTAACTTGACTAAATTCTCCAAAACTCGTCTTAAGAGTAAATAGTGTTGATTTTGATGATGGATTTCAAACAAAATATTTTTGGTTAAATTAAAGACATGTATACTGACAAAGTTATATGGATAGCCAACATTTGTGATCGTTTTCTATTCTTTTTTTTCAGAGGTCTTTGAAAACAGTGTATTAATTCAAACATCAATAACATTCTTTTGGGGATAATTATCAGAAAAAAATGCTTATCAATTGGGTAAGTAGACAGTTCTAAAACAGAATTTTTGGCCCAAGGCCTAATTCAGATAGAAAAGTGTCCAAACAACTTAAAACTTCCAAGCATTATAAAATCATTCAAAAGAATATGCTATGATTGGCCTGATATTTATTCAGATGAAGACATAAAAATAAATTCCATTAATATTTTTTACTAGTTCTGTGAAAAATGAACTTGAGTTTGGTAGCTCCTTCCTTCCATTCTGAATAATCTCTAAAAAAAAAATAAAAACACCAACAAGAAACAAACACCAAAATGCTATCAGTTTACTCTGGGTCTCAGTTTGATATGTCTAGTTTTATATATTTTTACCTCTGGGATTTTTCCACAGTTGTCTGTTTCCCAGATAATTAATATTAATAGTAGCATCTCCCCCATTTGAATATTGTCACAGAAGTTCTAAAAATCAATCACATTTTTCTTTTTATTCATTTTTATTTTGCAGCTACATAAATGTCAACCTTACACTTGAGGGGTCTAAAGGGTAGTATGGTGATTAACTATGCTGATAATATTATCACGCATTTAATATGGTACTTTACCATTTTCAAAGCACTTCCCCATACAAGTGAGGAAACTGAGGTCAGGAGAGCTTAAATGACTTGCCCAGCTGCAAAACAGCTGTTTCTATTTGATAAAAAGTTACAGATCACAGTGATGCTAGCAAGCGCCAAGGCCAGAACAACAATTTTCTTCTTCTGAATCGTCTGGTACATTCCAGGCCATTCTTTGCAAAGCTGATGAATACTGTAGTGGCTGGCTCTATTTGATCAGTTATAACTCAGTGATTAAAGATTCCACAGCCAAGTACACACTTCAGGGGGAAACAAAAAGGTTACCAATATCATATCCTGTCCTATTCTTTGAGGTAAAAGTGGATTATAAATTATTTTTTAGCAAATTCTTTGTTTGAATATGTATTTACAGAAATAACCTGTCCAAATATGATGTCCAAACTGGTTCATGCATTAACAGTAGATGCATAATAATGGTCCTGGTTTAGATAAAGAATGATAGAACCTAGCATTCATGGGGGGTAGTAATGATGCTGAGCACTCACTAAGGGAAGTTGTAGAAATAAAACCTCAAGTTTGCATTTAAAAAAGGTAGAGGTTAGTGTAAGGGTTCATAAAGACCTTCTTGCCTATGGAGGGAAGGATTTGTATTTAAATGCATTGCTGTGATATCCTCCAGCCACACCGAACCCAGAGGCCTGTACAGGTATTACTACTTCTTTGTAAACTATCCATTTGAAATTTGAGCAGTGTGTTCTGGATACTATAGTATACTCCTGTTGAAGTGGAATAGACAGGGATGAGGCAGTAAAGCTGTAGAGAAGAAAGAAAAGCAAATGAAGAACCAAACAAGCAAAACAAAAGCACCTGAAAGGGGAATTGAGGGGGGAGTAAAAGGTGGGGTTACTTCCTTGCTGCCATAAACTTCCTCTGCTTCCCCTTCTACTTCCTCTTTGTCCCTTCCTCAGCTGGGGGCCAGGATTTTCAATCTGCTTCACAGTCCTTGCCACCATGCCCGTAGCCCAGGATAGGCTCCATTCATTACCATTTTCCTTCATCTCTCAACTCAAACTCTAAGGCCCTGCTCTGTTGGCTGTCAAGAAGGAAGGGCTCAGAGCAGAACTGTTTCTGAGGCAGGAGGTAAAGGGGGAAGTCTGGACCTCTGAACACTTGTGGTGCTTCATTTGGCTAGCACGTCCTGTGAATGGGTGGGTAACTTGCAATGCTTTTTGATGGGGGTTGGAATATATACCACAAAGCGTGAGTCAGACCATGAGATTGCCTGTCAGGTCATCTTCTGCGAAATCCATTATGAAAACCACCCGGAAACTGATGCCTGACTTGAAATCCTTAGTTTACTAAATTGCAGAAATTATTGCTGGAAGGTTTTTTTTTTGTCACTTTCATGTTTTTTTATATATAAAAAAAATGTTTGCAGTAATGCCTCATGCAAAGTGCTAGTTGAATGAATCTGTCAGTGAAACTTCAATTCCAGATTACCACGCTGCAAGATCTGCTATTATAAATGAAAACACATCTTTAGAAAGTTCGCAACAGTTTGAAGTAGATGAGCTATTGAAATGCAATAGAAAAACCTACCCTTTACAGATTAGTCAAACAGTGATTGTAGTCCAATATGTAAACACAGTCTCACTTTATTGTCAGGGTAAAATGGCCCATAATATGCTACTTCAAGAACAGGTTGGCATTACCTAAGTCTATGAATAATGATATAAATTATCTTTAAGAATTCTTTGCTTGTGACTATGGCCACAGAATTCAAAAGCAAGCAGAAAATCACCACATTACCAAACTACCAGACTTTCTTCATACGTATTTCTTTTAAAAATTCTCTTTAAGCATCAAACCACAATTTCTTAAAAGAATGTCACCAGGCAGATTTTAGGGAACTTTCAAAGTAGGTTTCTATCAAAAGAGGCCTAAAAATGCCACATCCTTGTTGCAAGATCAAATGTGAATTTGTTGTTTCTCTTTCCAGTGTTCTGTTCTGTTAATAGAATATGGGTAATAGGGTACAGGTGCCCCTTTTTATTTTTTGCTAATATCTTTTGTCCTTTTGGACAGTTGTTGTATGGCACTCTACCAGTGATGTGAGCTATGTATTTTTTATTATGATTATGACTTAGTTTTCTAAATAGTAAGTTAAGAGTTGTGTGGAAAAAGGAGCGAGTTTTATGGTATAGGAAAACAGGAGAGGATGTTGAGTATCCTGAACAAATAAATCAGAATCTTACTGTACTTGAATTTTTTGCTTTAAGACCGCATGTTGTGCATACGTATGATTGTCTTTAAAACCAGAACCTTGAAATGATGTCTTAGCTCCAGAAATTATAGTGGAGGAGGACAAGGAAGAAGACAGAGAAAAGTAGCAGGACAGGAAAAGGAAACAAAAAAGTTCTTGTGCATTGTATCTGTCCTGAAATGCATAACCAAAGAGGGTCTGTGCTCACAGCTTTTCCACGCAGGCTTCAAGGCTGCCCATGGCACACATCACCACTCTACCTTTTCTATTTGCATAAAACAATTCCCCCCATGGTCAGTCACTTCGTAGTTGTCTAGACAACATGCTTCAGATGGTATCGATGACCTCACACACACCAGGCTAGCTCTAAATTAGTGATGAGCAGAGCTGGAGGGCTGTATTATAGTAGTTATAAACCATAAGAAGGTATTTAAATAGATAGATAAGACACATGCAAATCTTTTCATTGCCATGACAACCATCTTGATATAGGTTTTCCATATGTAGCAAGAAGGGCAGAGCAAAAGGCACTGGAAAAATAGCAGGAACCTGTAATGAAAATGAACCTTGACAGGGGATTAGTCTAGATCTTGGTCATTTATTAACTCTTAATGGAATACAAACTTCTGTGCCCTTCTTACCAATGAGAGAAATATTATTTCTAAATGTCTGTATTATCTTCATCTATACAATTAAGATCCAGGTCCCAAGTTTTCACAAATGGCTCTGCTTAGTGAGAGAAAAGAAAAAAAAAGATACTAGCATGTTACCAAGTGCTAATTCTCCAGGACCCCAAAAGAAACCTCTCAATAAAGGGATTTGGTCCCATACTCCAATGCATACCTTTTAGGTATGTCTTTGTTTTGTTGCTCAGAGGAATTAATGAATTCCCAAACTGTCATATAATGAGATAGTACACTCCACTTCAAAACAAGATGTCATTTGTTCATGGACAGCTTACTTGAATGAGAAGAAAAGAAATTCTACCTGCTCCCCGTGCAGCAATCTCTCCCTCTGCCCCATGTGTTCTCCCTCTTTCTTTGTGCCCACCCCCTGCCACCTTCTCTCATCTTTCTTTGTTTGCTCCGAGAGTTCTTCATTTCTTCTAAGGGCTAGCATAGATTCAGGGCTGGCTTTCGGCATTCATGATCCTCTTGTGGCCTGAAACTCCCTCCAGCAATGTTCTCTTCTGCCAGAGATCTGGGAGGAAGTATTCTTGCCGGGGCATTTCATTGCAATCTGGCTCAGCTGGAGCACCTGCTCCAAGGCAAGTGACAGAGGTGGGTGAACACAAGTGTCCCTCCAGCTTCCTGCAACGTTTTCCTCTGCAGATCACAGACCTCCGTGAGGCCCGCAAACCTTTTGAAATATAAATGGCAATTGTGTTTGCTACTTGTAAGGCTAAGCCTGGTACCATCCACAACATACCACATTTCATTAAAATTCTCCAGTCAAATCTTTGTATGTGCAATCAATGTATGGATTCCTTTCGACACAAACTGGCATTTCAGGACACAATGGTACATTGGTGAAGACAGCTGCTTTATTAATTAAAGTGATAATAAATAATTCCCCTAAACTTGGATATGTTTAGTGCAAAGCTTGCTTGGCTCAGTCAGCTGTGTTCTGTGGCTATTTTAAAATGTAGACTTCCTTTGTGCTTTTTCTAGCATGAAACCAAATCAAAGCCAGAAGAACCATTTCTATCACAAAGTAACTTAAATACTCATTTGGCAGTGTTCCTTCTAAGCTAAATTCTATGGGGTATACACAGCTTCCTTAAAGACTATTTAAGTGGTAACGAATGGCAGGAGGCAGAGTCAAGAAATGGTTAAACACCAAGTGCCCTTCAGCGAAGTACAATTTAAAATCTCATTCATCAGTTTCCACCTGTCCTTTGGAAAACATTTTAACTTCATAGAAATTGAAGACTAACCATAGCCCCCAAAACTGTTCGTATTAACACTGTAGGGCATCCTGTGTAGCGACGTCTCAGTTTCTTATCCGGAATACGTGTTCTGTCTGACAAATTTTAGGGTGTTGTTGTGCCTCGGAGATATTCAGATGTTCCTTTTTTTGACATCTGGGGTTTTAATTAAGAGTTTTTTTGTGTATTTGATGCAAAATGAACTTGGTCTGATCTGGACAATGCTGTGAAGCATTTTTATTTATGAATGCCATTCCTGTCATGTTAATTTCTACCACATTTTTGATTTATCCTAAAAGAACACATTACACAGTGGATTTAGAGGAGTTAAGAGGAATCTACAGGGTGACTTTAATCTTTATGTCTTTATATACTGGAGGGCATTTTACTGCACCTCTGGACTGCTCTCACTACACAATCATATTCTGCTTTAGAAATGTAGCCATTTGGATCAATAGTTACAGGACAATATATTGTACTTCTGATAGGGGCCTCCTAGGACAGTTAAGACGCATCATGGTGATTTTGCCAAATGCTTGACTCTACTCTGAAATCTATTTCTAAAGAGAAAGTTAGCACAACATACACGGAGCCAAATTTATGGGCCCTCTAATGAAATGTTACTTACTGTACTTACGTATATTAAAATAAAATTAGGAAAAATGGTGTGTAAAAGTACATTTTGCAGCTTGCAAAATAGCTTTTTTTTTAAAGTGGGATGCTTGAGTAGTATAGGTAAGAAGTATTTGAGTGGTTTTGGCATATGTAGCTCCTGCAATATTTCAATTGCTACAGAACACTGAAGTTTGGGGTTTGGTGTTGAGATTTGTTCTGATGACAACACACTTCAAATAGTGGAAAGAAATTCACTGGGATGGCTTCAGTTATTTCCAGAGATGGAGCACAAAAAGATGTAAAGAAATGGCTTTTTAAAGTGTTAAGAAATGGAGGTCGCCTATTGAGAATTTTTCTGTAAATTCTTTATCTATAAACAAACTGGGTTATCACAGCTGTTTATTGTATTTGCTAGTCCTGATCTCAACCTTTATGTCTTTATTGCTTACACACCATCCCCTGGTTTGTGTGTCGGTACCATTCGTTGCCCTTGAACTTGGTCCCTCTGAGCCTTGACCTCTGCACGCCTGCTCACTCACTCTGCTCACGTCTGCAATCGGTAAATCTGAGACAGGCCCTGGCTGATAGCCCAGCCTCACTAGGGCAATTAACACAGAACTAAAGTGTCATTCATGGCAGGGTGGAGAGAGTGGCAGACCACAGATGACAGTTCTCAGTTCTGAAGCTGTGACATCTAGGCCAGACTCAGGATTATAAGGAACAAGAGGAAAAAGAAAGAGGGTGTGTAAATGGGGGTTGGCATTTGGATGGGTGGAGGAGATAGTTCTCCAAAGAAAAGCACTGAGTGGTTTTTCTTTGAAGAATCGTTTATTCCCTAGATCAGATTCCAGCTGTCTGACCAGTTAATTGGATGAATACCTAGAAGAAAACATGGTATGCGCTAAGTGAACTGGGGGAGGGGGGATGGGCATCTTTGTTTCTTTGTAGATGGAAAAAGTGCTTTTTCTTAACAAAAAGAAAAAGAAAAGGTAAACACCAACTCTTCAATCACCTTCTAAAGGTGTTCCTGCCAGACTTAGATTAAAAAAAGGAAAAGAAATATCTTTTATTAAGTGCTTGCTTCCCCCACCACACCTTTTTGCCTGCTCATGATTTCCCCTGCAGCCACCCATGTGTGTCAGCTCTGATGTCTTAATAAAGTTAGCCCTGAATAGAAACAGAGCACCCAGGTGGCTGCTGCCTATGGAGTGCCTACCCTGCCACTCTCTTCCTTGAAGGAGCTCTGGAGACTCAACTATGAACTAAAACAAAGTGGCTTCCATACCCCCAAGTCTAAGTGTGAACAAGCACCCGGGCCACCAGGGGGCATCCTGGATCCTGAGGATGCATATTCAGGCATCAGCCTGTGGGCAGTTGTGCAAATCTATTCTCTCTCTCTCTCTCTCTCTCTGCTCTCTCTCTTTCTCTCTCAGCTTCTGGGAACTTGTACAAATCAATTCTCTCTGTCTCTGTCTCTCTCTCTGTCTCTCTGTCTCTGTCTCTCTGTCTCTCCCTCTCTTTCTCTGTGTGCATGAACACCAATACTAGGGTTTGAACTCAGGACCAACATGCTCTTGTTGGGCTTTTCTGCTCATACACCTATTTCTAGTTCTTTGCTGTTTAATTTGATAGGAATCTCATGAACTTCTCTGCCCAGGCTGGCTTCAAACTATGATCCTCAAAATTCAGCCTTCTGAATAGCTAAGATTACAGGCATGAACCATCAGTGTCCAACTAATGAAAATCAATTCTGAGAGCAAGAAAACCCTTGCTCTGATTCTTTGTAACTGAGATTTTTGCACCAGTTTCCTTTTTCCTTCTAAACTTCTAAAGCTTGTATAAATTAACATTACAATTTAACACGGTACAATTTATTTAACATGTCCTTTTTAGTGTCCCGTGCTTCTTGACCAGTCACCCCTTCCCTCATTCACCCACATTCTATCTGCTCCTTTCCCCCGTACTCATTTCACCCTTCCCATTTTTTATCACACTGATTGCTTTTTCACTCATCCATTCCCTTTTCTAGTCCTCACCCTCTTCAAACTTACTTAACTTCTTAATACTCATTTTGTCAAATTTGTCTGTTACTCAAATGGCTGAATCCATGGAGTTTCACTTCTGCATATACTGTACTTTAATCAACTTCATTATCCATATAAGCATACACACTAAGGCTTTTGTTGTTGTTGTTGATGCTTTATCTCAGATGCCTGACTGGGAAAATGGGAATCATAAGCCCCATAGAATTATTACAAAAATTTTATCACTAGATGGTATAAAAAGGGCAGAGTAGTGAGCAATAGATTCTAAGAATTCTAGAGATATAACTTCTGTAGTGAATGTCAACCTTACCATTAACTTGCTACCCTGATTACTTACAGAATTAGAAGGTTGAGGAAGCTGCTATAACAAGTACAAGAAGAGTTTTTAAGAAGAGTTTTAAGAAAGAAAGAAAAGACATAAGTTGTTGGTCTAAGAGATCTATTTGTGAAACATCAGGCTCTCCCCATCAAATAAGTGTAGGTGCCTGAGCTGAGTACAGAGCTCACACAAAGGGTAGATTCCTCTAATGGGGCTCCTAAGCTAACTTTTTCTCATTAATGATTAGCTAATAAGGAAGCTGATAAGGCTTCAGTATTGCTCTCACGTTGTAATAGACTGTGTGGTGGCAAAACGAAGGTAGTCTTTTTCAAACACTTTACCTCACCACCTTGAAAGGTAAGAATTAGCATCTTGTCCAGGAAGATAAGAGTCCAGTCCTGTACTCTACTTCTGACAGTGTGATGTTTCAGAATTACACATATTAGTGCTAAAACAGACTTGAAAGAGCATTTTCAGTATAAAGTGATTGAATAGTTAAATGCTGTGATAGTTTCCCACTTGTGCCCTTGATAGAGTCCAGCTACTTCACCTTCTGGGTCCAGCCCTTTTTTTTTTTTTAAAGCATATCACACCCTACCATCCCCTCTACCTTTTCTAACAAGATTCAGAACTCAGAAAGTGACAGATATATTCAGTAATTACTGCTATACCAAGATACGTATGGAGTACTCAGAATGAAAATAATCTGGTTTTCATTCTATATCCAAACTAGATAAGCAATTCTGATTTTAGCAGTGAAATTGTTCAAGACTACTCCTGTACAAAAGGCAAAGCTAGGAGTCCGTTCTCTATGAAAACCTATATTTATACATATTTGTATCTGTCATTATATATTAAACTACTGTGTTTCTTTCTTGGAAGGAAATCTGAAAGATGAATCCCTTTATTTTATTCTCAGGCTTTCATTCATTCCACTCCTATTTCTGAGTATTTCTACTCTTGTTATCCTGCCATTTCTACACTTAACCTGCACTTCTCATACTATGTGCTATGAGAATGTATTTGTTTAAAAATTGTTTTTTTTTTCAGGGAAATCATTTCTGTGACTAAGTAAGTTGGGAAAAGTCTGAATCATTTAGTGTCTTCTTAGTGATTCCATTAGTATATTTGAACCTAAAAATTATCCAATGGAAGAAAATTCTTTTTTTTAAATTTTTCTTTTTCTTTTTTGTTGGTTGTGGGGCTTGAACTCTGGGCCTGGGCACTGTCCCTCCACTCTTCAGCTCAAGACAAGTGCTCTACCACTCAAGCAGTGCCACTTCCAGTTTTCTGGTAGTTTATTGGAGATAAGAGTCTCACGACTTTGCTGCCAGGGCTGGCTTTGAACAGCTATCCTCAGATATCAGCCTCCTGAGTAGCTAGGATTACAGGCGTGAGCCACTGGCACCTGCCAGAAAATTCTTTTAATTTTTTTTTTGGCCTAGCATTGTGTAAAGTCATTTAATCTTGAAATTATCTACTTGACTAACAGTGCAGGACTACAGCCAAATTGTCTGCTGGATCATCTGTATCCAAATATAGTGAGGGGGAAGAAAATGACAGAACATGGATGACTCAGAAGAGGTAGAACACTTCTGCTTGTTTGTCTTTGGCTTGCATTTGGTCACATGACCATACATGATCATAAGGGAGGCTGGGAAATGTATACTAGTAGAGACATGTGAAAGATACTAGGTGCCCAGCAAGAAAATAATTTGCATTTTGGGTGAAATATTACTAACCTTTTGATATGATAGCATCTTTCAGACAACAGGTATAACTTGATAATGGATTAGCTAGTATTTCTCCTATAACTTTATTAAAAAATGAGTATTCTGACAGATCTTATATCACTTGATTATGACATTGAGGGATCAATTACTTTTGAAGTGGAAAGAAATTATGTAGTTCAACTATAGATCTCTGCTTTTTGAAGCTAACATGGAGGAAGTGCTTAGAGATGGAAGGAGGGGCCTATTTGACAGTTTTTCGTATCTCAGATGCTTCAAACGGGCGTTTGACCAATAATGGCTCACACTCGATTCACAGTTGACTTGTCTAATGAAAATTTGAAATGTTGATATCCCGTGCTTTCAGCTGAAAGTGGATGCATGTGGGTTGTCATTTAAGCTAAGAAGAACAGCCTGGAATGGTAGTGTGAAAGTGGATCATGGAAATTCCTGGAAAAAGAAGTAACAAATGGACTCTAGCAGTGTGACATTCACAGAGTTGATAGCCTGGTGTTTAGTCCATCACACAGCTCTGGAACACTGTAAAATAGTAAATGCAGTTTTCCTAATAGTTGTATTAGCCACAGAGGGACCTCAATATGTGTGAAATAAAAGGTTTTTTTTTTTCAAAAACAATTGTGTTTCTAGAGACCCCAAGTTGAGTTAATTCAAAACCCATCATGAAAATGTTCCCTCTCATCCATTCCCAATCACCTCACTTATTGAATGAGAGCCATCTTAGAAATAATCCAATTTCCTAAACTTAGCGAAGATAGACTAAAAGTCCAAAGGTAAAGTGGCCTCTCTAAAAGGTGTGTAACTTTGGCAGCACTGGCTATAAAGTTAGCTTCTGACTGATCAATTATTTCAAAATGTTTAAATGAGCTATTTACACAGCTATTTGCCCAGCCAAGATAAACTTAAAGCCTCATTTACCTTGTTTTCAAAAGTAAGGAATGCTGTTTTAAATATTTTTTTCCACAGTATTCAGTGCTGTGGTGGTTTGCTAGGTTCTCAGAAATAAAACAGATGTCAGAGGTTTTTTGCGAGAAGTAAAGCTGCTAGTAAGGTGACCACTTAGAAGAGATTCTGGCAAATAGTAAGTGCTGTGGCCATTGTAGGTTGCTGCTATTTCTACTTTATAGAATTTCTCCAAACAAGAAAACAGTCCCCTGGTTGTTTTTCCTTTACAACATCTCACTCAACTCTGCTTGTGGTTTTAAGAAATTCAACTTATTCCTAGAGAGCGCCTTACACAAGCCCTCTATTCTTCATAGATTTCACTTCTTGGTGAATTGAAGCCAGGGCTTGTTTGGCATGATTTTTCTGCGAATATTTATAGGTAGTAATGGATTTGAAGCAGGCAAATTATTTAAGTTCTATAAGCAGCTTATATTAGTATGTTGCACTATGATTCTTTTGGTTGTTTAAGTGTGTTATTGTAACAGGTACTAATTTTTGTCAACATGAGACAAGAAAGGAAGGAAGTCTGGAGCCTGGATTGGGGAGGGAAGAGGAACCCCCCCCGGCTCCCCACAGATCAAGGTTGTGATGGTGATACAAGTTCTGCCTGCCATGTAAAGATGCTCACAAGGTATGGCTGGTGGAACTGCAGGAACTAGATTATTAATAAGAGGATGATATCTCGTCCTCAGTGGACTTAGCCATCTACCAAATATATCAGAAATTTGAGATGCAGAAATCTCTGTAAGGGAAACAGGATTATATTCTGAGGGTAAATTAGGTAAAAGCCCATTTGCCTTTGAAACCATCAGTGTTGACCACTGCACCAAAGGAGGGAGCTGTTGAACTCCCAATGAAACAGCAAATATTCTAATGTTACCCTTTAGTTGCCTGCTATAAAAAGCTAAGTTCCAAACTTCCTGTTGTGATAATAGTATTTATTTGTTGATTATTAGAAGTACACCTATGCCTGAAGGAATTTCTCTTCAAATGTTTGAGGTAAGATATTTCAGAGATAGTAAGGCTGGGGGTAAGTGGGTGGGGATGGAACTGGGTGAGCTCAGAGGTAAAGCTACAGTACTCAATGTCAAGAAAAGGTTCAAAGGCATTAGGATGGAAGAAGAAGAAGGAAATTCAACTTGAAAGCAGCAGGGGTTATATTTTGGAATCTCAGTCATGACAAGAGTTGTTTTTTAAGCTTTGAAAAATTTCACAGTTACACTTACTTTCTAAACTTAGTGAATAAATTGATTTTAAATTTGTCTGCATTAACTATAAAGAGCAACGTAAGTGCATTCTGTTGAAGATATGTTCCCAACTTCATCAATTAACACTGAAGAGCCACAAAATTTTCCTCCACAAGAATCACAGCAGGTCATCAACTCACTCCTCCATATTATGAAGTATAAGTCACATGCAGAAATAAACTAAGGAAGGTCTAAGAAATAGGCTCACTCACTTATGGCTTGTAAGTCACATGCCGAGACTGACGAAGGCCCTATATTATTAACACTTTATGTATCTATTATTGTAAAGATACCGTACAGAGGGGTTACAGTTACATGAGCAAGGTAATGAGTCTGTTTCCTATGGAGCATTATTACCCCTCCTTTGTTTTTCCCCTACCATCTATATTGACACTTTCAAATAACTTTTTCTGCCAGACATTTGTTTAGGTTTGTTTTCTATTCCATTTTTTCTTTCTGGACTCCCGATCATTGCAAATTGGTTAGTTAACTGTAGAGAACCTCATTCTTGTATATGACATTTCCTAATGAAATCATTGTCTATTCTATATGTCTAATTAAATTTTTCTAATTGTGAGGACTATGTAAATAACATGAAAAATGTCTATATATTTCCAAGTATGAGGACCTTATTCACTACTAATCTAACAATACTTTATATCTACTTGTATTCATTCATCTATCAATTCAAGCATTTATCTGGCATTAATCTTCTACTCTGTGTCAGGTGCATGTAAGTCTTGGAGATGAACAGCCTGACAAATTCAGGTGTTGGTCATCTTTACTACTGTAGCAGCTACAACCTTTACTTTTGGTCTCCTTAGTCTGCATTCTGGAAGCCTTATTTTGCATGTGGCTACCCCTTCTAATATCTGCTCCTTATCTTAGTTCCTTTGGTTGAAGAGGTGTTCACAATAAATAGAACAACAATAATAACAACAAAACTACATGATTATTGGACCCATGGTTCTTCATGACCTTTTTTAGTTCCTGACACAAATTTTAAATAGTCCTTTTCTTTAAGTCTGCTCAAATACTCTTTGAGAGTGGCTTTTGTTTCTTTTATTAACTCTGATTGATGCTTTGTTCCTTGAAGAGATTAATACTGGTAGGTCACAATAAATCCTGAATAAATAGCAATTGATGTTGATAGTTACAAATGTCCTAGGCCACATTGGAGTCAGATATTTTGAGTGGTAATTTAGCTGATAACAATAACCTTAATGCACTGCCTCTTCTGATGCAAATGTACTCAGGTTTTGTTTATCATTTCTAGATGCAAAAGATATTTACTGTGAAGCATTCATGGGAAGTATTAATGGTTCTAATCACTTTGTAACTAAAAGTTCCCTTCTTTGAGAATGTGTAACAAAGACAACAAAGACATTAGAGTGGTTTACAAAGCTTGGAACAGGAGATCCATGTAAGGCTTATGTGTGTGTTTGGATCCAACGTAGCTCCTAGTCCAGATACAATACTGTCTGTAACAATCCATTGACCATCTCATATCTTTCTATACCATATTTCATTGCATCAGAAAACAATTAAAAATCCACAATGACTTTGCTTTCCCCATTCACAATTTTCTCACGATTTTAGTCTTGCTGAAGCATACATAAAATCTTTCATGCTTTCCATATAAAATTCTAACATGTTTTTTGGAAGGTCTTACTATTCTCCTTGGATTTTCCCTCTCATTTCCCTTTTATTATTTTTTTTTAACAGATGAAGTCTTCCTAACTATAAGCAATATTCAGAGTGACTCTTAAATTTCACATTTTCTGAATGCCTGTGAAGGTATTTCAAGAGATAACAAAGACTATTTTTCATATTATTCTCAATTTCCTTCTTACTACAACCCTATATCCCATTTATTTATTTTTTTAAAAATGTTCCCTTCTATGTCAAGTCACCATATTCTTTGAGCTGTCGACTGTGGCATCTCGAATTCTTTCTTGAGAGGCTGTGGGTAATTCAGAAACCATTAGTGTTCTGTGTATGAGTAGTTTGAATTGCTTCTTCCACTGTGCCTTACCTTGAACTTGCTACACTAAATTCCATTCACCATTGTGGAGCTCGATTACATAACCCCCTTTGGTCTTTCTGAAGTTCTTCCTATTCCTATTCTACACTACATCTGTGTTTAGGATCTGAATAATTATATAGCTTTGATGAATTTTCTGTCCTGTTATTCACCCTATCATTCAGGTTATTAATAAGCATATGGAACACCACTCACCACTTGTGATCCCGAGGCCATGGACTAATTTCTGAGCTGAAAACTAGTAGTTTCTTTCTAATGCTACTAGTATCCAATCAAAAAGGCACTAAATGAAGCAATTAATATTCAATGAAAATGAGTAGTTAAACCTAATATGAAGACATGTGTATATGATATCCTGACAACTGTCTACCTTCCTTTGAATTTTGGCTCATGACTAATCCTGTGCAAAAGTGGAAAGTGAATGTTTCCCCATCTATTTCTTTTTTTCTTTTTCAAAAAAGAATTTGGAAAAATTCTGCATTATGGGAAGCAATTTAATACTAACTGAAATTTCCAAACTGTTAGATTCATCAGATTACACATTTACTAAGAGTTACATGTGGAGTTCACTGTACTGGGTTTCCTAGTGTGAATAAAGAAGTCAAAGGAGGTGAGTTCTTGTTTTTGGTTTTGTTTTTTGTTTTTTTTCAGAAGCGAGATCTTCTGTCTGGTTTCATGGTGGAACAGGAAAAGCATGGACTCTCAAATCCAATTTAGTCTGAATTTTTTTCTGACTTATAAACTGTGCATTTTTTCAAGTTCTCTACTTCTGAACCTCCATTTTTCTCATCTAAAAACAAAGTTCAGTTTCCATTTCTTGGAGTTCATTTTTGGATAAGCATCATTTTATATGACCATGTGCACATAGCTATTGAACTCTTGTGATCCTCTCCTAAGAATACCCTCCTTTGTTCTCACTGTGTGAATGTTTAGGGTGCTGTTTAATTAATCATGTCCAAGGGTGATTATTTGTCTTTTTACTATCCATTGTCCTTTTCTATTATACTGTTCACAGTTTTATTTTCCCTCCTTCAGTTTATTCCCTTTTGTCACTGCTTTTGATTTCTGTACCTTGTTTTTTTATGTAAGTGTAGCTGATTTTGAGAGAGGAAGGGAAATCACAGAAACAGTCGGACAAAGGTGCACCAATTCTGCAGTGATACTCACTAGACACTATGTTGGAAATGAACTATACAAATTGGGGAGGGGGTAGATGGGAGAGGAAAAACTGGGAGAAAATGAGGGAGAGTCTGACACTGTTTAAAAAGAAACGTACTCATTACCTAACTTATGTAACTGTAGCCCCTCTGTACATCACCTTTACAATAAAATTTAAATTAAAAACAACGTAAAGTTAAAAAAATCAGTAACTACAAAAGAAAAAACTACTGTGAAGACCAAATGGAAGAATGTGTACCAAGTCCTTGTATAATACCTGGCATAGTATTAAATGTGGTAACTTCATTGCTTTCCCTTTACTAAGATATGATGTGTAAATTAAACATTAAATTATATATTGTATGATTAATAGCAATTTTGACAATGAGGAGGAACTTCCTTGAACAGAGTCACCGAAGTGAGAAAATAGCATGTAAAATGAAGCAGAAATGTAGACTATTTTTTTTATAAAAGCTGAAATTTCCTTTGGGGGGCATATCTGATCAGATGAGATTAGGTATCTAGGCTTTTAAAGATTTGAGAGGAACTTGAAAGCTTTTCTCAGGAAGTGAGTATCAAATAAGAAATGTATAAATTAAGCAAGTATGATGGTTTAATTTTTGATTTGTTTTAGAAATATTGAGTCCCAGAACTTGATTTCCATGAAGGGGGCACATTTCTTGTCTCTTGTGAGGTTGCTTCCTCCTGTATCACTTTCTGTAGCTTCACAATGGTAGTTATTCCATGATTCATACTTGAGTTTGGGGTGGTGACCATATTTGGTCAATGGAGTAATGGCACACAAAAGGTGAAAAGTTATTTTCAAGTTAGACCCTTGAGCACCTCTCACTGCTGAGAAAAAGCCATGTTTGGGCTAGTTCAGTGTTCCAGCAGGAAAATGAGAGTCAAAGATATCCTATTCAAGGTCCAAGCTATCCCTCAATGGAAACAAGCCATACCACTGACCCCTAGAGAAACTCAAGGGTTCTCAGGCAAGATCAGCAGAGTTGTCCAGTTTCGTGCCGACAGATCAGCTAACTTCAAGCCGAACTAGATATACATTAGTTAAATAATGCTTATTCTTAGATGTCCCTGAGATTTTATAGTGATGTTATACTTCCCAATAAATAACCAGCATCCCAATCACACTTGAATGGAGCATTTCAGTCACAAATAGATGACAACGAGGATCTCTAGGCCACCAATGTCAAGGATCTTTTAAATATTGAGTTTACTTTTCAACCTAGTTGTTACTCATTTATATTATTATGCCATTTTAAAATTGGAAGGACAGGATATTGAAAGAGAAATGGAATGAGAGTTGGAATTTACAAACAATAACCACATGTTCTCTTTGTAGCTATGTCATTTTAATGTTCAAATGGAATAATGGCTTTTGCCTAAGGCCAGATACAGCCACTTCCCTCTCGTGTAGCTGGAATGACAGGTGTGCACCACTAGGCTAAGCTTGTTTGCCCAGATAAGGGGGAGGGGATTTTAATCTTCTGATTATAAGCATGAGTTTCTGTTATTTTTTCTACTTTATTATTTAAAATAAATTTCTTTAATTCTATACTTTATATTACTTGTCATTTTTTAAGACAAGGTTTCCTATCTCAGGTTGACTTCCAACTGCCCATCCTCCTACCTCAGCATCCTGAGTGCCACCATGCTTAGCTACTTGTTAATTTTGTGTTGAATTTCTCTTAATTATTTTCCCAATCCTTTTGTCTTTTCTATCCATTTAGACATAATCTCCTATGTATCTTGTACAGCCCAGAACATGATACATGGTTGATGCTCAATTAATATTAGTAAATTGAATAAGGAATATTAAAATACAATTCTTTATCTCTTAATTTATTTGGGTAGCACTCACAATTTGGAACTCCATGTACATTCCTCTTCACTATTCCAACTTAAAGTTCAGTTTCTTTTTTTTCTTTTCTAAAAAACATTTTAGTTTTTAAATATTTTTATTGTCAAGATGATGTACAGAAGGGTTACATAAGTAAGGTAATAAATACATTTCTTGTCAAACTTATTACCCCTTCCCTCATTTTTCTCCTACTTTCCCTTCCCTCAATTCCTTCCCTTCACATTATATAGATTACTTCCAACATATTGTCTTGTGAATATCACAAGTTTGGTTCCCCCCTTGTCCTTTGTCTCATCACTCTGTTAAAGTTCATTTTCTATAACCTCAAGCTTTTTCAGATCCTAATGAGAAGATCTTTGTGTATGGATAGCCAGGTTCAAGGCTGCCAGACTGAAAATAGAAAAGCTTCTTTAGGTTTCTTAAATAAGATGTTTAGGTCAAGTTTAATGTGATATTAGATTAATAATAAAAAGCCAGTGAGTCGGGGAGAAAAATTGTACTGTAAGAAGATGATCTTCAACTGTTTTACTAAGGTATGTAAGATCATAGTGTTTGTATTAAAGTTTTTCATGCCTATGTATGAACTGGAATAATGTCATTAATTTCTTGGATCAGAATATGAGAAGGTTGTGAGAACACTGTCCAATGGTTTTTCACAATACTTTCCTAAAAGGGAGAGAAAATGCAGTTATTACTACAGCGAAGCCAGAGGGGAAATGGTTCCTTATGGGTTAGTAGCATCCCATATTAATGGCTCAGTTGTGCACACCTGATGCCATTTATTTTCTACCAAATCACCTTGTTGTAATTACTGACCATGGCTGTTATAATCACCTATAGGGTTTCATTTCAAAACAAAAATAGATGTCACTGAATTTTCTTCCTACAATTTTGAAGAGACATGTAAATCTCCACTCAGCCCTGAAACCTTGAATGTGCAGTAAATCCCCTCTTGGCATTTCTCTTCCATGGATTCTTAAAAAGGTCTCAGCAAACTAGTGCTCCAAGGAGATGTCACCTAAAGGAGACCAAGGTAGTGCACAATTGTAGAAAAGTACAAGGTGAGAACAACCACTTGCTGTTTGGCTGCATGTTTATCAGTAACACCCTGAGACACCATTCACAATCTAATCAGCAAACCACCTACATTGTCCCATTGGTCACTCAGGTGAAAATGAAACAGCTGTTTCATTTACTGTCTACTAAACAAACCTCCATGTTGGAACATTGATATCTTTATTATTATGATGTATGTATTTCTATCGCTTATATTTGATTTTCCTTGGAATGTTTGTGTGGGTCTGGAAACATGGTTCTTCAAGTGTATGACATGCATGTGGCACAAATATGATTTTAAGATCACTGTAATGAACTTAATGGATTAGTAGTGTATTTATTTGGGGGAATAGTAGGAAACATTTGTACAGACATCAAATCTTCAATTTCTACTTCAGAACAAGATTAAACAAGAAGTTGAAGTTGATTTAAAACATATTATTAATAGAGAAGATTAACTTAAAGCCTAATAGGTACATGAAAAAGGAATTTTGATGAAAGATTCAGTAACAAGACAAAGAATAATACTTGAATATAGACACATTATAAATGTAGGACACTAGCTAAACCTTAGAAGTGTGTAATATTCTCCAATCATAATCTATCATGCTTTATGATAGAGATCAACTAGATTGATAAAATAGTGACTTTCTTCTAAATTTGGCCACTCGGCAAAAAAAAAAGTTTTTACCTGAATGGAAACCAAAATGAAAATCTTAAATCCTTACAGCAAAAACATGCTAACAGAGAGACTGGGGGCAAGAGTAGTGATCAGAGAGTCAAAAGGAGGGAAATTAGGGCTCTTGTAACAGTACACTTGTGTTCCAGGTGGGTAAGTGAAGAAGATTGGGGTTTTGGATCCTACTCTACTCAGATCCTTCAAGAAAAGAGCTCTGGTTGGTCTGAGGCTGTGCAATCGCCAGCCACAACTGAATGCTTTATTGCCGTCTGGAAGTGTTTATTTTCTGAACATAAATTCAGGGGACAGATTCAAGGCATGTCTAGAAATAAAGCATATCATCATGTGAGCTGAGCTGACAAGGACAATTTACTGTACTGTGCATTTGTTCTGGGCCAATCGGAGGAGAGCCAGCGATTAACATTCTAAAATCCCGCTGTTCAGTTCTGCCTGTCCCTTCACTGAACTTTGGGAATGGCCTGGCTTAACCCCTTGCGGGACTGTAGTGCAGAATAGAGAGCCCCACGAAGGGACACTTGTTCTTTCCCCCAGAAGAAATACACAGTGTAGAGATGTTCTGTTAGCCAAAGGCTGGATAGGGAACCTGTGCCTTTGAGAGCCTTATTTCCTAAAGACTTAAGTTGAGAAAATCTGAAGGGTGGGATTTATTGGTCAACTTTCCATTTGGCTTCAGAGTAAAGACAGATCAAGTGTTGGCTGATTATTTGTTCAGGGTTTGAAAGATCAGTTACTCTGGAGAGACAGGAAAATGGTATATTTAAGAACATGAATTCCCCTGTCCAACAGAGCTGGATCTGAACAGCAGCCTCACTTACAGTTATATGTGGACATTATTAATGCATCTGTGTGTATCTGCCTTACATAAAGCTATCCCATATGGATTAAATCCCAAAGAATTAAATGAAATAATGAGTCAGAAGTGTCTAAGTCAATTGTGCTTTATTACCTCTTGTTATTGTTATTATTATTTTACTTGTTGAGCATGACTAAGAAGCCAAAAGAGAATTTTTTGTTCTTTTCATGGAGGCATGACTATACTTCTGCACACATTTGTAGAGAACCTAATCTCAGCTATAAGTGGCCATGCTTAATCCATTATTAGAGTGTGCTATTTTGAGATTTTTCTTTTCAGTTCTTTTTTTGGTATATATTTTTATTGTAAAAATATTGTACAGGGGTTACAGTTACATGAGTAAGATCATGAGTATATTTCCTATGGAGCATTTTTTGCTCCTCCTTTGTTTTTCCCCTACAAAACACCTGAAAAGAAGAAAATTTAGAAAGCAATATGGAGGCCAATTTAAATTCTTGGCAATTATTGATATAAAGTATATTAGTAAAATGAGCATAGAACTTAGTGTAACTTGGAAAAATATAGTATCTGAGATCATTTGATATACAGCTAGTTTTCCATATGTGAATTTAACTATAGACACAAAAACTACTTAGAAAAAATTGTGTCACAAATTGACTATGAATAGAGTTTTCTTGTTATTAATTTCTGAACATAGAACATACTGATCTACTGACATAGCAAGGGCATTATATCATTTATTTTAGTAAAATAGAGATGACTTAAATTATATGGAGGGATGCACATAGTTTATATGAAAATACTATGTCATTTGTATGAGGGACTTGGGCATTCATAGATTTTGAAAAACTGTCAGGGGTCTGGAACCTGTCTCCCTGAATGAATGACTAGATTCATGATGAAGATTTCAACATGTGTTCTTTTCCATCATAAACGTGACTAAAAAATTAGAGTCACAAAAAGAGGGTGCTTTCTAGCACTTCCTCTTTGGTATTTCTTTTCTACTGGCATCTTCTCTTCTGGTCCCTTGCTGTACAGGGAACAAAGAACAGCAGTCAAATAGGGATAGTTTTTCCTGAGAGACTTCTGACTACAGACTTATGGGGTAGACAAGAAGAGCTTTAGAACTATGAGTTTAATCTTCGTTAACATTAATGTTTAGCCTTTAAAACATGCAAAGAAGAGCCTAATTGAATTTTGTGAACCAAAATCATAACTCTTCATTGTCTATTTTAATGATTCTATCAACAGATATTTTCATAGCAAGTCAGTTTGTGAGCTACGAGTGTCCAGGGACCAGGTTGTTTTCCTTCTTTTCTTCCTTAATTTAATTAAATCCTCCCCCTCTCTCCTCTCACCCCTTCCTCTTTTATTCCTCCTTTTATTTTCCCTTCCTTTTTCTCCTGTCTTCATTATCTAGTTGCGAAGATTAATCTGCATTCTAAAATACATTTATTGTCTTTTATTTACAGTTGTATCCATCCTGATACTTTCAAAACAAAGATTAAGAAAATTCAACTTAGATTCTAATTCTAACTTTGGTGAGCCCCTTGCCAGTGCCATATTTATAACATTTGGGTTAGTGATATGTTTCTCAGCCATCTATATAACTTTATAAAAATCATATTAGAAATATACTAATGGAGGATTAAAAGCTGTCTAAATGGCAAATTCCATTTCTCTTACAGATAACTCCATATAGGACTACTTCTTTTTGAATAATTGATGCTCTTGTTTTTAAGATATTAACAACTTAGTCTTTGCCCTACTCAATCCACACTCATAATGAAAAGCTCAGTGTTCTATGGGCCTTGTATCACTTCCACACTAATTGTGATGAAATGTTCAGTATAATGCACCAATAAATATTTGAAAATTGGGTGGAAAGAATGTGGGGAAAGCACTTTGTGCTTTTAATTGATATGCTGAACAACATTGGTTACAAATGGCACTAATGCATTTGATTTTTTTTTCTCTTCTAGATGTGATTTAAAAATTGTGGTATCTGAAATAACCTAGGCTTGTTGTTCACTCTAGTTAGAATATCTGTTTCTATATCAATTATCCTTGCTTTTTCTCTCTTGCACTAGGAAACAATTTACTAGTAATATATTCAACATAGAGACTGAAGTTCATTCAGAATAGTATGAGGGTTTTCCTAAAATCTTATTCATCATGACTTCTTATGTCTTTTATATTTTAAAATTAAAGTCTCTTTTCACATTTTTCCTGAGCTGAGTGTGTTTTTCTGTCTTGTTCTCAATACTGAGGATGGTCAAGTATCTTTCATGTTAATGTGATGTCAAAGTATGGGCTTATTTTTAAGAGGTATGATTTGGCTACTGTATTTAGTTCTGTAAGTCTTTTCAGGTTAATGAAGATCTTTTGGTGCTAACACTGTTATATCTATCAAAAATTTCCTTGTTGGACTTTCAGTCAGTGTCTCTCTACTTACCTATTAAAGCCTTTTTATGTAGGTTATACTGTTCTACACAGATGCCTTGGGCTCTTCATGATTTCACTGTCTGCTTCTCTGGCCTCATCTACTGCCACTGAATCCTCTCCTAACTTCCTGTCTTTGGTATCTTATGACCATACCAACCCTCTCAAGTGGTTCTGTCTCTCCTTGTTTTAGATTGCCAAAATGTCCATTTCTTTTTTCACTGTTGCCTAGGACATGTTACTTCCCAGTCTCCTTGCACATCAGCCCAGGGTAGAGTGTGGTTTCTTTATTCTCTGAGATCAGGGAGCCCTGAATCCATCTTTTGTTCTGTCTATTGCACTGTGCTTGAATGTCCTACTTGCTTGATGTAACCTCTGGAGAAATTATATCTGAGTTTTGCATCCTCTGTACACAGAGTGCTTGGAAATGGTAGCGTGTATTTTTTGGCTGAGTGAATTTATGAATGAACAAGGTATAATTGAATGACTGGATTCTAAGCTAGTGTCACACCTCCAATATACTACTAGATAAGTAAGTCCATAGAATGCCCCACCCTGGAGATGTTTGCTCCCTTTTTTCATTTTCTTAGAATTGGAGGGGGGAGGGAAATAAGCTAGTGAAAACTTTCTAGAACCTACTAAGAATTGTTAATACTAATGAATATTAAAATAAAAAGAAATTAAAAAAAGAGTTCTTGCATTATTTTTCTTTACAGAGCATGGATTTCTAGAACTAATCAGAATGTTTAATTCTGTATCAAAACTATTAAAACTGGGACTGTTGGCTCAGTATTTGGTAGATGTTCGTTGTTTAAGAACTTGCCTTAGTGACCAAGACAGACTAGGAGTCTTCAAAGTAAGTGTATATGAGGGCCAGAAGAGGCCTGAAATGGTAGCCCTAGATGCTTTTATTTAAGAACATTGACAAAAATGCCCTGTCTGCTCTGGGCTCCTCTAATTTGTAACTCTACCACCTTTCTTCTCTGTAAACATAGGAACACTTCATATTTTTCTCTTGCCTGCTAGGAAATTCTGCACATGGAATTTTGGGAATTTTCTTAATGTTATAGTAATGTAGTACAGCTACCCCAGCTTTCTATCAGAAATGGCAGGCAGCCAAAAACTAGAATCATTGTTTGCAAACTCTAAATATAGAGTCAAGATTTATATGAAGAAAACAGATATGTCTTGTTATAAAACCATGAATAAGCATTGGCACAAACATAATAGTTTATTCTTCCTTGATATTGCTTATTTTAAATAGCTATCTATCTTTTACCAGGATTCTGTAGAAAGATACATTACAGGAGTACCGGAGGGTTGCTCTTTTCTTCTTGTAGCTCAGACTTCATTATTTCTAGGAAGTGATGAGGGAAATAAGAGCCTGAAGGTGATTTGGTCTTTCTAAATTTCAGGTAGCCTGAGGGTTTGTTATTATTATTAATAATGCATTGTATTCATCTCTTGGTCAGTGTTGATGTGGTTTCTTTTTTCATTCTGCATTTGCTGTGATTTTGTACAAAGCATACCTTGATCTCGAGACTTCTTTGGCCTTGGCCTTTACAAGATGTCATATTCAGCAAAGAAAGAGCCCCTCGCCCCCCGCACCCACTCCCATCTGTGCCTCCTCTGACTTCCGTCCACCCTGTCCCTCTTCTCTCATTTCCAGGCCCCTTTAATCATTTCTGCCTTGTCCACAACAAAGGGACAGCAGTGGGATAAAAAGACTTTCGGAAAGAGTTAAAAAGGCGGGATGAATTTCATACAATGTACACCATATGGCTTGACATTTTCCAGATTAGGTAAACATTTCTATTGGGGATAAATAGTCGTGTACATTGATGTAAAGAAATTGCATGAGACAAGGGCATACTCAGCAGATTATCCTGTGGAGTAATGTTTGCTCAGTAAAGAAGAATCTAAAATCTCAAGGGCGAGCTCCAGCGGGGCCATGGTACAGTCCGACTTGTAGAAGAAAGGGTTAAAAAAAGAGGCTGTGGTCAATACAAATATTATATGCTCTTAGTTGTGCACTAGTAATTGTTTTCAAATGTATTCACACACACAGTCTTTTTTTTTGCAAGAAATACCTAGCAATCTATTGCCAAAACTCTCCTAAACATCTGAAGTTTTAAAATTGCTCAGTCCATTTATATGTAGCCAATACTTACCAAAAGGCACTTACAACATGGAGCAAATTGATTCTACGTGAGTTAGTGCCTCTCTCTGTGTGTGTGTGTGTGTGTGTGTGTGTGTGTGTGTGTGTGTGAGTAAGGTATAGATCTCTCTGCTCCTTGGTGAACAGCCCCAGAGCCATAGATTTCATTTGATCTTTGCAAAGGCTAACATCTGTCTGCTGTCATTTTAGTAAGATTGATGGCAGGCAAGAAAGAAGAAAGGGGAGGGGGTAGATGAACAGAGCCAGAGAGAAGGAGCTCTGGGCAGCCCCCATGGTGATGACCAAGGCTGTCAGGGGTCACTGCTACAAACCCTTTGGCCAATGAGGGCTGCAGTGGGAGGCAGCCTAGGCCCCACACTGGCAGTAATTGCACTTGGTTGTTACAGCTGATAGCTAGAACTCCAAGATACAAAAGCAGTATTTAGCACCTTATATATCTTAATAGATTACTCACATTGCAGGCAGCACCAAGCTAAATGTTATGACAGCCATAAGAATATAGTTTACTGTTATCTTAATGTAGCTGGGCAGTACAGGGTAAAGCCATCAAAAATATTATATTTTTTTAAAGTTTCCAAGAGAAACTAACTGATGCAGACACAAAGCTATTTTTATACCAGAGCCCTGAATTTTGGCAAACGTTCTCCCAACCATAGTTTTAAATATACACACACATATTTCACATATGCATATGTATATGCATGGTTATGCACATTTATATGTTCATTTCCTCATTTGCTAAATATCATTTTTCTTTTACTACTTCCTTTAAGTTGTTATGTGAACACCATAGAGGGAAGATTCAATTTAGATATTTTTGAAAGATGATCCCATATTTGAAATTTTTCTAGGAAACAGTAAGCATTATTTTTGAAGGTACAAATGACCCACTTGGAAAATGCAGCATGAATGAATGAATAGATAGATGAGTGAATGAATGAATGAGCAAATGAATGAATGAATGAGTAAATGAATGAATGGCGACATAGTTTTTTATGTGTACACGTCTTTTGTTTCTTTAAAATATTTATGATAAAGGTGATGCACAGAGAGATTACAGTTAAAAGCATGGTTCAACTGTATTATTTGCATATAATTTTTTCAGGTGTACATGACTGGAAGGAACAAGCTTGGCCTGTCCTGTGAAACAAATGAAATTTGAGGGTATTAAATCCCACAGTGCAGGGAAAGTCCATCAGCAACAGAAAGACCTATTGCACAGGCTTGTTTTGGTCATGGTGTGGTCGGATGTTTGAGATGAACTTGTTGAAGCAGTGGCTGCAGGGAGTTTTAGACTAGCTTTGGCCTTTTATCAGCAGGAGGCAGATTCCAAGAAAAGAATCTAATCCAGACACATGTAACACTTTCCAAATTTAGTTGGAAAGTTAAGCAATTTTGTTTTTTCAATGGGAACCCTCAGGGCCTTAGGATTCCTTGTGACATCAGGGTGATGACATGACAGAATGACTGCGTTCCTTGGACCAATTTATGTAAATTCCAGGACTTTCTAGAATGCAACCTTAAAGATCAAGTCAGATTTAACTCCACAAATGAGAAAATAGGCCTTTATTCCCCTAAAAACAAATCGACTCCTAAATTAAAATAATTGGCCAGAATTCTTTTTAATGCAGCAAATAAAGTTGAATGCATTCATATATAGCTATGCCAACAATGAAAGCACTAATGTTTAAAAATCAGAAAGAAATGAATGTACAAATGATAGTCGACTGATGCTCCTATAGTATAAAAAATATAACATGATAAAGACCAATAGAATAGGTGGTTGATCTCCAAGTTTACAATCAATTTTACTCTAATTTTGTTAGATGAATGCTTTTATTATTTAGGGAAATTTTTACATATGTCTAGAAGTTTTTATGCTTTAGCATAAGGCAGGAAGTTTAATTATAAAGATTATCCTTTTCTTTCTATAAAATGCCAAAAATAGAAAATACAATGCTATAACAGCACAAATGTAGGGAAGTAGGTATCGTGTCCCTTTGGCTTTTTAGTAATGTCTCAATTTATTTTTACATTATTATTATTGTTATTATTTTCTGGAAATTGAATATGAAGCTTCATGTATGCTAAGTATGCAGTCTATCACTAAACCACATACCAAGCCTGTTTCTCATATTTTAAGTGATAAATGCTGTTAGATGAATAAAAAAATATGTATTCCATTGAGATAGGGTGATGGTTTTTGATAGTGAGAATTACTGTCAGAATCTTAGTAAGATCATGCTACTTGTGTTTGTTTCTTTAATGTTAGGGTCCATGTACTCTTAAAAGGGAACTTTAATACAATATAAGAAAGTTCAAGGTTAGGATTCTTTCCACAGCTGTGAGCAGAGTTAAAGGGGATTATACATCAACAAGGGATGCTGAAGCATATAAGACAGAGAAAAGGGAGAAACAAAAATCCAGATTCATCAGAGCTGTAAGCCATTTTTAATGTTAAAATGATAGTACTCTCAAAAGTTTTATCTATCCACCATCTGTGATTGTGACTTTATTTGGAAAAAGTATTTCAAGATGTACATTAAGGATCCTAAGATGAGATCATCCTGGTTTATCTATGGTAGCCCTAAATCTTCCAATAAATGTCCTGATAATATGAGACAAACAAAAAGACAGAGAGTGGAACAGATAATTTGGAGCCTACTGCTTCTCCCACTTGAATCTTCTACTGTTTCCTCAATTGGCCAAACACAAAAAACATCCTATTGTAGTCCATGAACATATGCAACTCTATTATGTGTTAATAACGAAAAATGCATTAAAACCTACAAATGCAGGAGATCCTCAAGAAGGTGCATTGAGAATTAAGAATATGAAACAGAGAAGAAATTAACTTATATGGGAAATAGAATATTGAAACACCACAATTATATAACACAATTATATAATATATTCTTTATACCTTCATTTCCAATATTTGCCATTATTTCTTTTTAATTTTCTTTCATAGTAAAGATGCTATATAAAGGGGTTACAGTTTCCTGAGTAAAGTAATGAGTGCATTTCTTGTCGAGCATTGTTACCCTCTCCTTTGTTTTTCTCCTACTATCCCTTCCATTCCCTATCCCCCCACACACACTTCCCCACTCCCTGACAAAGTTGTAAAGTTCATTTCCAACATAGTGTCTTGTGTATATACGCCATTATTGTTAGACAGCATCAAAACTCAAGCTTCTAGTTTTTAATGATAGAAGAGAATACATCCCCAAAAGAAGGGATGATAGGTATGAATGTTGAGTGTGTGCTTAAAGCTATCTAAGCTCAAGCTACATGTTCTAAAAGGGTGAAGGAAAAAATGGGAATCGCTGAGATATATTAAAAACTCTAGAGTACTGTGGAACTTAAAACATGATTTTAAAAATGGAGTTTTTCAAGTTGCTCTACTATATTTTTCCATGCTTTATTATACTATACTTGTGGTTAATTACCTATAAATTTAGGTAAGTGCAGATTTCAAACAGTGTCAAGTGAGAATCTGAGCTGGTCTTATAAGAACCTAATATACCTTGATACTTTCAGAAGATTAGGGCTTTGATAACTTCCATCTGAATTTCAGAACTCTAGTCCACCGAAGGAATAAACATTCTCTAAAATGTGGTTTCCAAATTCTACACAAAAACTTGGTATTTAAGGTAGAACAGAGTTAGTCCTCATGAAGCAGACTCTACAGAAAGGTAATACTCCACACATTATTCTCTACTGCAAGTTTTTATTAGAGATTTCTTGCTAGCTAGGTGATTATATGTGTAACGATTTCTAATTTGTACAATATACCCATTTTATACACTTAGCTTACATTTTTTGGATCTTTCTCCCCCTTGTATTGGGAATTAAGCCCAAGGTCCTCATGCTTGCTAGGCAAATGCTTTACCATGTCTCCAGTCCTTTAGCTTTTACTTTGTATTTCACATAAGGTCTTTTTCTTTTTTGAGAAGTCAAAATGGATACTACTTGTATGAGCTAACTTTCCTCTGGGCTGGTCTTGGTTCAAACCCCAAACCTCCTACTTCCTCCACCTTTTCCTGTGCTTTCATCTCAGAAGAATTTTCTCTAAATCAGTAATATATGGTTCTAGTACTAGTCTTTGTATTAAAGTATTTATTTTTAAAATATTCAATTGCTTTCAAGAGTGAATAAACCACTTGCTTACTATTTTTACTCTATGGCATCATAGGAAGTATGTGAGCTTTAGAGTCAGACAAACCTAGACTTGAATTATCACTTTGTGGTGGCAACATTTAGATTGTTGTAAAATTCAGACTCCTTAGATATGAAGTAGTGGATCACTCAGAATTGCTCCAGGGATTAAGCAAAATTGTATCAGTAAAGTGCTTGGCCCATGGTGGGTGATTGGTAAATCTTTAGTGATTATATGATCTGCAGATTGCTCTGAAATTAGCAAGCCCAGGAAAACAAGTTTGAACAAATAGATGCACCTTGTAATGTTGTTGTTAATACTATTACCTTGGGATTTCTGGCACTCTCCTACCTCTTTCTCTCTGTTTTTGCCATCTGCTTTCTGAGGCTTTGTCTATCTTCCTAATTTATGCTCCTTACAGCCCCCATCATTGTGTTTGATTTTCCACCCATCCTTCCCCTCCTCTGGTTGCTTGGTGCCCAGGAGAGAACACAGCAGGAGGATTTGGCCAAGTATATTCTCCCCATTTCCCTCCCCAAATTAAATGCAAGCTCTGACTTGGCAGACCAGGTTCATTTTCTCCAGCTCCACAGGACCTGTGTGGGATAAGGAGCTGGTCTGTTGCTAATTAAAATCACTGACCCCGGCCTGATTCCAAGATTTCGAAAAAGACAGACTACTCCCCTCCCAAGCTTGCCTGGTGGTCAATATCATTACTTTCTTTCTGGCTCCCTTTTCTCCCCAAATGAATGAATCCATTTGTTGAGGCCCCTGAAGTCCATCTAATCAACTGTCCACTAGGTACGATGGAACACACACTCTTGAGCTTTACAGTTGGCGCATGTTGGCAATAGCGATGCACAAAATGTGATGGATAAAAGCATGAATGATGTGTAGCTTGGAGTCAGGCATTGAGCAAAAAAGCCAGATGAAAATATTTATCTGTGTCCTCCCTTTGGACAAGTGACAGAGTTTCTGTCTCTGTCAAATGCTTTTCCCAGGTAAATTGCTCAATCTTATTAAAGAATCACTTCTGGTGGGGGCATATCATCATGTCTAGGACATTTATATTAATCTGGATGCATTTGGTTGTTTATAATTCTGTCATACCGTCACTTCCTGAGAGAAATATCTTTCCTCGGGATTTTTTTTAACAAAATATATTAGAAAAAGAAACTTCTGATGAAAAATACATTTTATTACAGTAAAGAATTAGTTTAAAGAAATGAAAGAGCAAGATCCATCTATCCAGTGACACAGATAAGTGTGACATGAATATTATGGGTTATCATCGCTTAAATCCTTTTGGGGAAAGGTTTAATGTTCGAGGAGCTTATGCTACAGTGTTATGAAGGGTGTTTCCTATTCTCTCTTACAGAAATATTTAAGAAGGAAATTTTCCATTAAGAAATCAACTTTCTTCCATGAGCTGTGTATTCCTAGAGGGAATCTGTGTTGCAGAGAAAAGAATTTCTACTATATCATCACAAAAAGTTCTACACTTTCCCATGGGAAAATCCTGCATATCATGACTAGAAAAGTTAAAACAAAAAGAAATGTAACTGATGTGTTAGCCAGTCGCCTAATATTGAAATGAGTACCTGAAACAATCAACTTATGAAGTGAAAGTATATATTTCAGCTCACTTTATATGTTTCATTTCATGGATGGTTGGCACCATGGCCAGTGGAGAGGCAAACACATCATGCTGGCAACATGTCATGGCCAGGATATGAAAGAAAGGAGAAAAATGGGGAAACTTCCTCAATATCAACTTCAAGCACACAATCCCAATAAGCAGAAAGCTACCTGCCCTTCAAAGTTCCCCACCTCATTCTAGCTCCACTCTGTGGACCTAGCCTTCATGGATGGTCCTATGGGGGCACATCCCAGATTGAAACTTTAGCAACTAATACATATAATATGGAGCAAGAGCCTATGTTCAGCTAAGAAATGATGCTCCAGAAAGTAAAGAGACTGAACCAAATTTAAAACTAAGATTCTCTTCTTACTGAGAAATCCTACAAGTGCTCTGAATGATGTAAGAGACACTTGAAAGACTACACATAGAGCTCCCCTATGACTCAGCAATCCCACTTCTGGGCATTTACCCAAATGATGACAAACAAGAACATACTAAAGCTACCAGCACAACTATGTTTATCGAAGCATTATTCGCTATAGCTAAGATATGAAACAGACACAGATGCCCCTCAGTAGACGAATGGATCAAGAAGATGTGCTATATATACAATGGTATTCTATGCTTCTATCAGAAAGAATGACACAACCCCATTTATTAGGAAATGGAAAGACTTGAAGTAAGCAAGGCCCAAACAAATATAGGTCCTATAGTTTCCCTCATTTGCAATGATTAGCTTGTGTCTAGGATAATTTTATCAGAATAGCAGAAAAGCTCAAAAGCTATGTACATATGACCATATAAGATGATGCTAAGTGAAATGAACACCAAGATATAGACATAAGCAGTCTTTCTTTGTTTTTAATGTAATATATATATATATATATCTATATATCTATTTGCTTCCTTTGTATGTTCTTCCCCCTATGTTGTCACTATACTTGATTTTGGTACCCTACATCCTGTATATACATTTGTATAATTTGGGGGGGGGGTGGAGAGGGGAAATACAAAATGCTGAAACAAGGACACAGGATAATCCATTGTAAATGGGAAGTTCATTGGAAGTGAACCTTACAACTTCAGGGGGGAGGGGTGAAGGAAATAGGGGAGGGAAGAGATAGTGGGAGAACAACAAAAGAGAGATTAACAATTCAGAACAAAAATTGTACTCATTGCCTTACTCATGTAACTGTAACCCTTTTGTACAACATCTTTACAGTAAAATAAAAATTAAAAAAGAGACCCTTGATATTTGGTTCATCTTTAGAGATTGCCTTCTTGAGGTAAATAGTTAAGATTATACTGGAAATGGAGGTTGATCAAGCTGTAAAGAGGAGAAGGTTTAGAATATGGGTACATGAGATGTGAAAAATGTGTGTACATGTTTCTAAAACAATGAAAACATTCAGTAACAACACAAAGCGTCAAGGAACTGATGACAATGAAATTCAAGTCATAACTCAACACATAATTGAATATGAAATCATAAATGTAACTTTCTCAGACCTAACTCCCCCTTTCCCACTCCTATATTCCTATTACAAGAACAGTCCTAGGACACTGAAGATGCATATGATTTTGCTACTTAAGAGTTAATGAATGAGAATATAGAAGTGTGTATTTTTTATCTAATCCTCTGCAGTATTCTCCTGTAGATACTGTAACAAATTATCACAAACATTGTGGTTTCAAATAATAAAAAATATTCTTGCATAAATCTAGAGGACAAAATCAAAGTGGAAGCATGGAAAGGCTTCTTACAGAGGCTCCAGGGAAAAAAATTATTTCCTTACCTTCTCCAGGTGGAATGTCATGTTTCTTGGTTTATCACTCTAATCTCTCTGTTTTCACATGGCTTTATCTGAGGATCAATGTCTCCTCTTCTTCCTTTGGTCTCAAATCTCCTACTTTTTCTTTTAAGGACATTTATATTGGATTTAGGGTCTGTCTGATGATCATATTTTTAGATATTTAATTATAACTTCAAAGACTTTTTGTTTTGACATAACATCCACATTTTCCAAGAACCTACTGTGGGTATCTAACTTGGGGTGGAAATGTTCTCAGCCTAGCATTCCATTCTGAAAGCTCCATGAAATAGTTCTAATGCTTTTCCCCTTTTAATGAATGAGGACTTCAGACAGATATCTCAAATTATTTCAGTCTCCTGGACTCTCATAAAATTCTTTTTTTCCAGAATACTTCAGTCTATCTTATTTTATTTTTATATATGTTTTTATTGTAAAAATACCGTACAGAGGGATTACGAGTACATTTCCTATTGAGCATTGTTACCTCTTCCTTAGTTTTGTCCCCAACCATCCCTTCCCTCCTCACCTCGCTATCTCCTCCTTACCCCCTCCCCACAAAAGTTGTAAAGTTCATTTTCAACATAGTGTCTTGTACATCTCATTGTTACAATGGGTCAACCTGTATCCTTGTTTAAACATTTTGTTACTTTCCTTCCCCTCCCCAAATTATAAAAATGTATATACAAGATAAAATTCTTGATTTTTTTAAATAAAATTTTTTATTATTAGGTAGTTTTACAAAGAGATTACAATTCCATAAATCAGGTTATAAATATAGTGCATCCTGATCAATGTCACCCCTTCCATCATTCGTTTTGATATCTATAATGCAAAGATTAGCTATCTGTCTGTCTATTTGTCTGTCTGTCTGTCTATCAAAACTAAGCAAAAGGACATTATATATACTTTAAAATTTTTATTTTGTGTTATTAATATAAGTGTGTGGGTTATGTAAATTACTACCCTCTTCACAAATCTTTGATTTTTTAAATATCAAAAGCATTCTTCATAAAATGGTGATGAGATATAAATATTTCATGTTCTGATTTATATTTCAAATAACATATGATTTGGGATCTTTCTTACTTGGTACATCAAAAATATTTACAAGTCATTGCATTTGGAAAAGTAGCTTCTGACAGTTGGGGACATTTGTGGTGCCCACTTGAACTAATGAGCTTTGATTTTACATGAAAGAGTTTATTGGAAAATTTTATGTGTTTTAAACTAGAGAGTGCAAGATTCTTGCCTAATAGATCTAGTACTTATAGTTCCATATATCCAGAATTGGGAGAGATTGGACTAAAGTTAGAAGAAAAGTAAATAATTTCAAAACTTCTATATTTCCATGGGAAGAGGGAAAAGGCTGCATAGCCCTCTAGAGAACAAATGTAATTTATTTAAAATGTTATATATCTCTTGAGGTGGTAAGGAAACAAACTGGACATTGTTAACAATAAGTAACTGCAATGGCAATAAAGGTGTTTTTGTCTATGATCGTTGTCCAATATTCACTTCAAGCATGCTGCCAGTGGATAAATAGCAGCAATGTAGTTCGGAACATCAGGTTCTAGAAGTTTGGTGACATCAGCAGCACCAAGCAAGCCTAGAAAAAAATAAAATAAAATTAGCTAGGTTTAAGGTAACAAGCTTTTTTTCTTTGAAATTGATTTGTGTGGTATATGTTGAAATTCCACAAGTACCTTTATCATCGGGTAGACTTAACCATAAAATTCTTACAAGGATTCAAAAACTCCTGAAATGCTCAGTGTGTCAAACCACAGGAGAGTGAACAGAGCCCATTAAAGAGGAAATAAGTGGCCAGAATCAGCTCAGCCACACTAACCAAATGCACATCCTCACATGGAGACCCACAGTCCGCTCTTTCAGATGCTATTTTCAAAATCTTCACAAAGGATTCAGTGGTGATTATATGCATTCATGATGTGCATATCGTGTGCTCAGCTCAAAGGATATTTGAATGATGCATTGAGAATTATTCCTAAAAAAAGGATTCAGCATCTGTAAACTGCTTCATCTTTGAGAATGGGAAGGGGAAAAAATATGGCTTGATTTTCTTTAAAAAAAAAAAAAGAACTCATAAAGCAGAGAAGCTTATGTGAGTTCGTGTTAATGCCCCATTACACACAGACACACTGAGGCATAATCACACGCATTCATGTCCACACAATCACACTCACACATAAACAACTGTGTGTCATTGGTTCTCCCTGATTATTTCCTCGAGAAATTCGCTTTTCAAATCAAGAGAGCCCTTAGCTCCGTCTCTCAGACTTTCCCCTTTCATGTAGCAATCTTGGCCTCCACAGTGAGGTCTGAGAAAAATGTCTCCAAGAAGAAACCTAAAGATAAGGACTATTCACAATGGACTTGATTCAACACAGTTATAAATGTTTTATACACACACACACACACACACACACACACATATACACACATATTATATATAAATGTTATACTTACTCCTCTGTTGGCAATGAAGGGAGGATATAGCAGTCATACTGGAGCTCTGGCTACACTGACCAGAAAATTAAGGATCTGTGGGTGCTGGCTGACTTTTGAGTGCTTGCCTTGATCTGGGTTGTCTTATTTCTGACAGGCTCTTACAGTCATAATAGTAGCTGCTGCCTTATAACTAGAAAAACTAGAAAGGTCCATGAATTGGTATTTTGGTGGTGCTAAATATGATATATCCCCTGTCTCTCTTAGATGGTAAAGAGGGGAGGGAAGGAGAGAGAGAGGAGGAGGAAAAGGGAAAAGAGTAAGCAGATAAATAGTTGTATATATGTATCTCACTTGATCACTTAAAAATTCTGCATTTTCTAGCATAGTCTCACTCAAGAGCAATATTAAAATGTCTAAGAGTTTTCAAAGAACTTTCTGTTGTGTGTGTATGTGTGTATTTTAGCATTTATCCTACTATTAACAAGCAAATATTTATCAACACCTATCACAATGTACAAAAACTCACCCAAGTGAGGCATGCTCAATGCAAATATGTAGATTGTGAACTACTGGAGAATAGGGCCTACATCTTAATCATATTTCTGTCCAATATGAAGCTGGAAATGCTATAGGTCCTTGAAACATGTCTATCAAGTAAATGAGTAAAAGACTGTGCCAATCATTAGTTTTCAGCATATTTACAATTGGTGGCCTTTTTCCTTTTTGTTTGTAACTACATTTTTTCATTTGCCTGCATTTGTGTGGTGTTAACTGTGACAAAAGATAACTAATGCAAACATCTACAGGTTGCTGCCCTGCTGGTTCTTTCTTACTCTTCTGAGTCTACGAATCACATATTTCTTTTTCCAAAATCTGTTTTTGTTTTCAGTCAGAATTAATATAAATAGATGTTAATGCAATATGTTACTTATGTCCTAGAAATTTCTGGATGAGGGTTTTTCTCCTTCTGTGCTATCTAGACCTCTTTTAGAACTGCCTCTTCAGATAACAATAACCACAGGAGTTGAGAGCTCCTTTGGAGTTGTTTATGTTGGCATGTATCCAAAATCCAGCTCTCATATAGGCTTTGTGGTTCTTAATTTTTCTGGTTTCTTCCTTGTGGTGTTTTATGTGTACATGTAGATTATAGCCAAATAGTTTAAAAGAGGATTGTGACCATTGGTTATTATTTGGCCCAGATTTCCATAGACTTGATTTTTTTTCTATTATATTTTTTGTTTTCCCCAATATGTTTAGTTGTGAAGCCTTGTGTCTGAATTTATTTTAATATGTTCAGCATATTTCCTATAGCTTTGTCCCTCTCTGGTGCTAAGCTAAATCAAATATGTTATTTACAGAGATTTACAGAGCCTTCCCATAGATTGGACCCTGTTTCTTGTCCAGTGAGCCCTGTATTCTACGCCTTCCCAGAGGATGCAAAGGATGCTTTCTTTGTCTTTCTAGCTACTTCAGAGGTTCAGATCCAGATGATTATTGTTTAAAGCCAGAGTAGACAGAAAACTTTGTGAGACTCTATCTCTAATTAATTAGCAAAATGCTAGACTGGATGCATAATTAAGTGTTAGAGCACCAGCTATGAGGAGAATAGCTCAGCAAGGGTTCAAGGCCCTGAGTTTAAAGCTGGGTTAGTACTAGCCTACATAAAGGACAGATCTTGTGAACAAATCATATTGCAATGGACAATCAGACCACTGAATCCAAGTGAACATTTGTAGATGGGACTAGATAAAATATACTTTATAATTTAATTTCATATTATTTCACCATAATTTGGGGTCAACTTGTGTAGCAAGAATTTTTAGTATCCTACTTATCTTCATACTCACTTTCTGTGCACATTGAAGGCTTTCTACTGTTAGCAACTCAGCATTCTGCCTGAAGCTTTTTCCTTTGGTTCTTGAGGATAGTCTGTGTTCAGAAGGAACAGGCTCAAGAAGTGAGTCATTCAGTAAATCCCTGCAGGACTGAATTCCAGGTGACAAAAGTGGTCATTAACACACTTGGTGTTAGCTTCCTTTCCTGTCTAATCCCTCACTCCACCTCAGGTATTTTTTGAGATCACCTAGTGAATACATACATCCTTATCACTAAAGAATTTACCCTATACATCTCTAAGTATGGCCTCTGTATCTGGAGATATTATAATTCAAACAAATCCTGGAACAATTTTAAAAATATCATAATGGCCAGGTGCAATATTAGCTACTCAGGAGGCTGAGATCTGAGGATTGCAGTTTGAAGCCAGCCTGGGCAGAAAAGTTCTTGAGACTCTTATCTCCAATTAACCACCAGGAAACCCGAAAGTGACTCTGTGGCTGAAAGTGGTAGACCCTTAACTGACTGGAAAAGCTGAGAGACAATGCCTCACGACCAACAAACACTACTTGTAATGATAATTTTTGTTTCCTTTTCTACATATCTAAATTAACAAGTCAACTATGATGATTCATCAAAAAAACAACATAATTTAAAATACTAAATAGTTCCTCCTTCTTCCCTTCCATTTTGTCTTCCTTCTTTCTATTCATAATCCCTATATTTAGTTAAGGGTTATCACCTCTAGAATGAATGTCTTACATGCTTGAAATGGACTCAGTACCATCTTCATTGACTGAGTAAACCATTTTTTTTTCCACGATGACAAGCTAAGATCACACCTCATAATGACGGCAGCAAGATTGTCTTGTTAGTAGAAGGACTAAGGTGGGATCGTCTTTAATGACAGTGAAAGCACCTCATAAAACCTGACTCTTCAGTTTTACAGGCATGAGTCTGGAATTTTAGCAGATGTAGACTTACTAAATCAGTCAGTCAAAAATTATATTAGTTGAAGTGCAATGTCCCTCGCAGTCCAAAAAATCCGAACATGTAGGTGATTTGGAGGGCATTTCGTTAACTCTTTAATTGGTCGTTTCCGTGCTGGAGGCAGTAACTAATTGCCTGTAGGTCACTGTAGTCCTGAAGCTTAGGTAAATGTATATTGTCATATGTCACATTTTCATATGCTCCTTTCGTGCAGGTTGGTAAAAAATGATTGCTGCATAATTAAAATTAAGACAAGGTGGGAAAAGTGATTCAATTAAAGCCCTGAAGCCATTGCACAAATTATCTGATGTACCCAAAACTAATGAATAGTTATAACTAGTTATTTTTTTTCTTTTGCCTCATTGTTCTTTAATCTTATGTGCCTCATGGAATGTAAAGCACTCCTTTTAGATTCTCTGTGCCTGGATAGGGATTGCAACTAGAGCCAGAAGTGAGAGCGTCTGGAACAGGAGCTTTTAAAATACACACATCCAGAAAGTTTGTGGATGAGGTTACAAATGGAAACTAACCAGATGAGAAATTCAGGAGGTCTCTCTACAGCCCAGTATTATTCAGAAAACATCTGCAATATTTCAGTCTGTGTGGAGTAGTATTATATAACAGGTTGAGTGATGACAGTGAAAATAAATGAGATTTGTCATACCCCAAACATCCCATGTTTTACTTCATTTATTTTACAAATCTTCCAAAGTGTCTCCGGAAGCATTAAATTGTAAGCAAGGGTGAGAACTTTGTGATGCCATGTTTACCAACAACTTTAGTTACTTAATATTGATACACTAACATATTTAGCTTACACAAGATACAGTGAAAAAGATGTCAAAAAGATAACAAAAATGTCATATATTTAAGATTGTATCCCCTAAATTCTATGTGTGTAGATATGGCCATTCACTTTAAACCCTGACTTTATGCAGAAACAAGGAAACAGCAGCTGTGGTCAAATATGAATAGCAACTTTGGGTAAGATTTATGGTTGCCAGGATTCTGATTTGAAATAAAAAATCCTTGGATATAAGAAAATGAATAACCTCTAGCTAGCTATAATTATTACTATTTATTAATATCAAATTTCAGGAATCATGTTATTTCTGATGCTTATGGTAGCTTTGGGAAATAATATTGTTATCTCTTTTTAGAGTTGAGAAAACTGAGCCTTATAAAGTATCAGTAATTTCGCTAGAGTTATTCATATATAAATGTCAGGGAAGAGGTTCTCATGTAGTTTGGCTTTCCTTGGTACGTAATGAAGTACTCTGGAACTCTATGATTCAAACAACAACCATTTCATTGCCTTCCATAGTTCTGTGAACTGTCCAGGTTGAGTTGAACATCTTTGTTACTCCATGTTATACTGGGTGAGTTTGCATTACTTGGGATTATGGCTAAGCTAGAATATATCCAAGTACTTGATGCTTATGTATAGGGCTTGGGTGGACTTGGCCTTGAATGCAAAGATGGCTTGATTGTCTCCATGTAATTTTAGAGCATCTCCCTGTCCACATGGCCTATTCATGGAGTCCTTATAATTAAATGGGAGCTTAAAGCATGCTTTCACTCACTCCTCAAGTATACAGAGGAGATTCTGCCATTCTATCTTAGAGCTTAGGCCTATAAATGACATGATGTTATGTGTATGTGTGCAAGTACAGAAGCCTAAGGGCCTGGGCACTGTCCCAGAGATTTTTTTTTGTCCAAGGGTAGCACTTAAACTACAGCTTCACTTCTGGCTTTTTTGATACCTAATTGGAGATAAAAATCTCTTTGACTTTTCTGCCTGTTCTGGATTCGAACTATGATCCTCAGATCTCAGCCTCCTGAGTAGCTAAGATTACTGTAGTGAGCTACTGGCACTCAGCTACAATGTGTCCTTTTGGGTAAGATGGGACATGGATTGGCCCAATTCCAGTGATTTTCATGCACAAAGATATGAAAACCTTTATTTGTTGTTGACTGAGGTCCATTTCAGGAGTTATACAACCATACTGTATAATTTCAAACCAGACAATAGTTTTACTAAGTTTCTCCACTATGGTTTTCTTTCCATGAGAGAAAGGATGAATCTGTACTTTCTTTCCTTTTACATGTGTATCTCTAGCCTCTAGCATAGGACCTAGAATATAACACATGATCTGTCAGTATTCTTTAGTGAACTATTATTACTGAATGTTTAAGACATATTATACTAGGAATCATCATAAGCATAGATAGGTGAGGTACTTCCCTAGAAGTGAATTTGCGTAGGCTTGAAACAAATTTGGTAAAATAATATTTCCATTGATGATTGGAGATAAACCAAGAGGGAAAGATTATTTCCTTGTTCTTTAGAGTGCATATATTATCAACAAAAGGATTTCATGTCTTTTCATGTACTTTACTTTCATTAATCCATTTAACTCTCAAAAACACTGCAATGTAAGGGCAGTAGTTGTTTGATATCTTGTTGAGATTGGGCATAGTATCCTGTTGATACCAAAATCATATGTAGATGCTGAAACCCCTTACATGGAATGGAGAAGTATTTGCATCTAAGCTGTGCCTACCCTCTCAATCCGCCAAACAATTTCTAGAATATTTATAATATTTAACACAATGCCATGTAAAAGTTGTTATATTGTATACAAAGCAATGGCAAAAATTTAATGGTTCATACATATTCATTATAGATACCATGTTCTTGGTCATAATATTTTTAGTCCATGGTTGATTAGATTGGTAGATGGATGCAGAAACAGTGAACACAGAAGGGCAACTATTTTATTATTTTCCTCATTTTATAAATAAGGAAGCTGAGGAATAGAAAGGAAATAAAGCTCACATAGCTCACATAGCTAGTCAGTGGCATGGGTAGAAATTGATTCACCTCATTTTTCTATTGTGTATTATGACTGTCCTACATTTAATGCTGCCTTTTTTCCCAAGTGAAAATTGGCAATGGTTCATGTGATATTCTGATCAGGAAAATTAAACATGGGTCAATATTAACAACATTGACTATTTATAGGGTTTACAAACATTGGTAAATGCAACAGAATTTATAGGCAACAGATGTCTGAAAGGGAAGGAAAATTTCCCTCTGGTATGGCCCGAACAACTTCCAGATTCCATGCCTTTATCTAAGGAGGATTTCTTTTTTTATTTACTCACTAAATAAGCTTCTCCTTTTATTGGAATGCTAGAAGTAAAAGCTTATTTGTCAAAATATGCCTTAAGAGGTTATCTGTTATTTCTTTCATCACTAAATTTTATATTTATCTTGTTTGTTCATTTCATATTTTGATAAACTTTTTACCAGCTTTTTAAATTTTGATATTTATTGTGATATAGAGAGGGGTTACAGTTACATAAGTCAAATATTGCATACATTTCTTTTTGAACAGTGTCATTTCTTCGCTCATTTTCTCCCAGTTTTTCCCTCCCAATCCTCTCTTCTCCTATGTTGTATAGTTTATTTTCAACATAGTGTCTAGTGAATATCACTGATGAATTAGGTCACCCTCTGGTGTGAGTCTCAAGCTACTTCTGTTGTGCTGAGGAATATTTGGCTATGCTTGGGTCAGAGGGAAATGACATTTACAGACTCCTGTGACAGAGAGAGCTGGGGTGATTTAAGAATATGGAGTGTGACAAAAGTCTAGATGGGAAAACAATAGTGTAAGAAATTTCAAGAGAAGAATTTTATTTTTCCTCTCAAATCTTATTCTCAGAAATAAGAGAGGTCAGGTGTATGTTGTCTTTTCAAAGCAACATCATCTTACATGAAGCAAACATAGTGACTGACACAATCATATGCATATATACTTAGATGTGATTTGGGGTCTGGAAGGGCTAGGTCCTCATCACTTTGGAGTCACTTCAACATTAAGAGATACTAAAATGAATGAAGTAGAGAGGGACACGAGAGTTGGAGGATTGAGAAACTCCACCTACCTCATGATTCTTTTTTTTTAATTTGCTTTAATAGAATTCATCTAGTCTTAGCATTGAATGATATCCATTCATATATCTGAGGGGAAAAGACAAAAATACACATCTTAAACATACATACCTCTTTGAACATTGAGATGGCTGACTGGCAGTTGGATGTTTTATAATCATAGAATTGAGATTATTCTTACTGGGAAATTTCACTCAGAGAAGGGTAGATACATCAAGTCAGAAGCTGAGGACAGGAGTCTTTGTCCATTCAGACCAGAAGCATCTGTAAAATTGAAGTTATAGAAATATAGAATCAACTGCTAATAATGTTTTAAAAATACTTATGGATTGGTTTTCTTAATTCTTTCTGAAAGTCACCATGAGCCAACCTAGAAAGCTTGATTATGTATCATCAACAGGCAGAATCCCCACAGGAGGCAGACACTCTGCTTGTCAGATCTATCCCTTTGTATCCTCCACCACTTCCAAGAGTGTAACTTAATCTCCATCCATCCTTACCCGAGCTGTGTTCAATGTCTTTAGTAATATTCTACTGAATAGCCACATCCTCTTTTGTGTAACTTCTTTATATAATCTTAGAAACCACTGAAACTTTTACTAAACATAAATAATATGGAAATTTTCTTCAGTCAATCATGTTTACTGACAAAATCCTATGGGCTAAGCCAAATCTTAGACATGTACACCTTAGCTCGTATTATCAATAGGCAAGAACACTTTTCAGGGGGTTTTCTAAATGTGTCTTTTTCTTCCTTATTTCAAAAAAAATAATAACAAAAAAACAAAGCATCCGTTTGAAAAATGAAGTTGATTCTTTTATTGCTGATGGCGACAACAGAAAAATAATCTACCCATCTATAGATATCTTTCCAAAATGAATCTCCCCAGAACATTGAGATGCCCTTCAGAAGTATTAAAGGTATATGGAGAAGGGCTAATTTAATTCTTTTTCACAGATTTGTCACTGAAGCTAAGGTGATGGAAAGAGATCAAGAGTTGCTCTGATGAGGGAATTCCAGATCTTTTGATTCATTGGGTAAAGATCTCTAAAGAATACATTTCAGTATATCAAAACTATTCAGAGAGAAATAAAAAAACTTATATATATATATATATATATTTTCTTGGATACCCTTTCCTGAGGTGTCTAAAATTCAGGCATAGGAGCCTTTCTGAGTTTGATGCTTGTCCACTGTGATGTGATGTGAGGTATGGGAATGTATGCAGGTTTCAGCAGTGAGATACACAGCAACTGCAGCAGCTCTGCAACCTATCACAGGAGACTGATGCAGAAGGTGAAAGACAACCAAGCAATTAACCCAGAATGAATGGGGAATCTTCAAGGATAACATTCTGTCATCTCAGAAGTATGACACACACTCTTGGAAGAAAGAGAGTGCAGGTGCTTTCAGCTGTGAAGACAAAATACAAGCATGTGAACTAAATAATAGAAAAAAATGAAACTAAAATAAACAGTATTAGGAGACACATAAACATTTACCAAGTTTGAAGGCTGTAGAGACACTAAAAGGAGGAGACATTCATATTAGGTTTTAATTCTCAGTGTTCCTAGAGGAAAAGAAGAGAGACGATAATAGTCAACCAAAAAACAGGTGGCCTTTCTAGTCTTGATTATGTCTTTCTAAGTGGACCTCTTTTTTTCCTCTTCCTCCATCATTTCTGCATACTCCTCTGTCTTTATTCATAACAAAGACTGTATGGGTTATTTTCTAAAACTCTGCATTTGCTCTTAGTACTCTGGTACTTTTTAAAAGAGTCCTGGAGCAAATCCAGCAGGAATTTTGAAGTCCTAATGGATGCCTGATGTTTGCGGTTGAAAACCAAGATTTTCATAGCTATTGTGCAAATTCTGTACTATGGAGTAATTGTGAGAGAGCGACTGCCCTTGACAGCTGCATTTCTGAAATGGGAAATTGGGGTTCCCAGAGTACACATATGATACAACTTCCTGGTGGCCATGATAATGAAGTTGCTGAGTACAAAGCTATCATTTGGCCCTGCTGTATCTGAGGCATTGACAGCTTAAAAGTTCCCAGGGATCATCAGGTGCTCTTTTGGACCATGTTCCTTTTCGGAATCAAGAATCTTTGCCTGAAATTAGAGGTGATGTGATGCTCTAATGGCAGTTCGTCTTAGCCACTCAGCTTGAAGCTTACTATTGAAGCTATACTTTGGCAGTGTCACTCTTTGCTCCCCTCTTTATTAAGCTTCTGTATTGTCTTTTATTGGTCCCTGATAAATTGAGATGGAGAAAGATTGAAAGCCTTGAAGTTGCCTGACACTTTCAGCCTCCAAGCTCTGGCTGCTAAAATGGAAGAGTTATTATGCTCAATTATAATATGATGTCATAATTAGATAGTTTTTGCAACAACATTTTCTATTTTCATATTTAGAGAAAGGAAGATATCATGATAACTTCAGGGGAACTAAGGCATCAGTATGGTCTCAAAAGGACTTCCTTCTTGATTAGTTAGAGAACTTTGATAGTCAATTTGCTCCATTAGATAGTATAGCTCCATTAAGCTTGATGTTTTATATGTCAAGAATTACATAAATTATTTATCGAAGGTTTAATATGGTTCTGCCGTCATTCTGTATTTCCTGAATATCTGTACTTAAAAATTTACACATTTCTTTATGAATCATGATCCCATATCAAATCGTGATTAATGTTGGATCCAGTTTTCTGAATCCTGCAGGCCAGCTTTTTATATTTGAAAATGATACCCCTAGATTTTAACATTTTCTGATGCTGAACATTTTATCATCAGCCTTTAGGTCAAAGAGCTTTTGAAATCATGTTACTTCATCATTTTTGCAGGAAGATAAAAATACTCATGATAAATCTTGGTTTTGGTTTATTTACCAACATGTTTTCAAAATTTGACTTTTGAATATTGAAAAAATCTTAACTTTATTGAAGGTCATGTACTATTTTAGGTCCCAAGGTCAGAAACAGAAGAGGATCTTATCCTGTTCATACTATGCTCTCCTGTGGTGGAGGAGACAGAAAATAAACTCATAAATAAATAATCTTCATTATAAAAAAAGTGCTATAGAGTAAACAGGCCAATGGTACCAAGAGGTAGAGAACTAAGAGGGGTTGCGGTTTCCAAAGAAAAGCAGAGGAGCTTCCTTTATGCTTGGTCAAAAGTCAACTAGGTGAGAATCTGCAAATGATAATTTCAGAAAGACAATAAAGGTATGGCTAATATATGTTAGTACTGAACATTGTTCCTTGGACTTTCCTTATTTTCTTTGTAAATGAAGGAGCTAGAAGCAGAAAGTAGAGATGTGGTGGGCCATCACAGCAGAGACTCTGAAGGAAATGATGGTTGATCTGAAGCAGAGAATATTAGGTAAGACTTGGCTAGGTGAGGTGAATACATCCCTCAAGTCCATCCCCCAGCCCCTCTCCTTTGCCTCTTTTAGCTGCAGAAGAAAACCAGTGCACAGTATGTCCTCTTAGCCTCCCTCACTATAGGAATACCATGTCTTTCACTTTCTGAAGTGTTTCAGTTTTTTCTTTTTTCTCTAAAATAACTTCCCTAGGTTTTGTGTTCCTATTTTTTTAAGTATAGAATCAGTCTCAGCTGAGGAGTTTCACCCATCTGCTTCCTTTCAAACATTCACTCAAAAATATGAAGCCAGGACCTACTCTGTGAAAAGAACTTTCTAGCACTTGAGATAAAACAGTGGCCAAGACAAAGACTTGCTCTTAACAAACTTATATTCTGGTTGAGGGAGATTAAAATAAAATGAAACGTACCTCCACCAGTCCCTACCTACGTGAAAATTAAATGCCATGAAAGATGAGATAGACAGAGCGGCTGCTATTTTATTATTTTACAAGGCAGTAAGAGAAACCTTCTTCAACAGACAAAATTCAGAAAGAGATCATGAAACACCTAAAGAAAGTAAAAGAGAAAGAAAGGACAAGACATGTAGACATGTGGACATGGAGAGAGGAGGCATTCTAGGCTGAGAGACTAGCAAGTGCAAAACCTGAGGCAGCAAATCCATTGTACAGTAGCAATTATGTAAGAATTTTTGATGAGGCCATGAAGATGCTCTGAACCCAGTTTTAGAAAGCTTGCTTAGAGGAAATGCACACACTAAAATAGGGCCTATGGAAAAGAAGCAACTTTGGACAAAAAAACATGATGACTTAGGTTTTGGATATATTGAGTTGAAGTTGTCTATAGGGACATCAGGTATTATTATTGACTAAATATCAAGTTTATATATATATATATATATATATATATATTTGGGGATGGAGTTCTGAAAGAGAACACTTGGCAAAGCTTATGGATCTTCTAATCCTTAAAATGTCAATGGAAGTTGAAACCAGATGATGGGTAACGTTCTGGGAAAACACAAAGACAAGAGAGCTAAGACAGAACATGTTGTGATGTAAACTCTGCCTGTCTCCCCAAACCACAAAAATGGCAAATTTAAATGAACTCCAGGAAATGAAACCAAGAGGTCTTTTCTTTGTTAAAAAATGGCAAATTTAGGCAGACCATAGCTAGAGTTTTCCCTTCTATATATCTCTAGAAACTAACCAGAGTAGGGCCTTGGGAAATAAAGCCATGATAATGTTCTCACCAGGTTTTATATTGGATAAATTGTTGCTTCTACACATGGAAAGTTCTCTTGCCTTTAAAGGCTGCCTTTTGTTAATTTTGTTGTGAAATGGCAGGAAATGAAATATGCCTTTATCTTGTCCTAGCTGTGAGTCCCTGTGATGTACAGGATATGAAAACCATGTAAGCTTTCATGCCAAGACACATGCCAAACACCTGGGTCATATATGGAAATTTTGTGAGGGTATGCATCTCTCAATCTCTTATGCTCTAGCTTGGATGTCATTCACAAAATTTCCACACATGACCCATTGGCCAAGACTAGTCATCCAACAGGGATATAAATGGTGTAACTGCAATTTTAATTTATTGTTGATGAAAACATATGATGGTAAAATCACTTTGAATTGTTCTACAGATTTTACTTAAAATTAAATATACACATTCTTATAGTCCACCAATTTCACTCCAAGGTATTTGCACAAGAGAATTGCATATGTACATGCATTCACAAAAATATACACACCAACCTCATTCATTACTTATAAAACCAGAACACCCATGAGCTTTATAAACAATAAACTATGATGGACTTCCTCATTAGAGTACTACTTAGTAAAAGTAAATAAAACTATTCTAACAACAAGTAGATGAGTATTATACCGAACAAAAGAAGTCAAGCATAGAGTACGTACTATATCACATACCATATTGTTGAGATCAGGTAAAATTAATGTAAGATAACGGAAATAAAATGGGCTCTTGTTCAGATTAGTAACATTGGCTAGAAAGGGCCAGAAAACATTCTTTCAGTGGTGAGAGGAATATTCTCTAAATTTTATTGCAGTATGAATGAAGTTTTGTTTTTTTACATGCAAATTATACCTTAATAAAAAGTAAAGCTTGAAAGTATATAATTTTTAATAAAATTTCACTGATAGCAGGAAGATACATCTTGTAATCTCAGCATTTAGGAAACTAAGGCAAGAAGGTGGAGTTTGAGGACTTTATGAGCTATGTAACAAGATTCTATCTTTAAAAAACACAAAAATTTCATGCTAAAAATGTTCATTTGGTAAAATCCTATTAAGACTTTCAAGTCATGAATCTAAGGTACAAATATTTTCACACTATTTCTTTTGCTTAATATCTCAAAGAGTTAGTTAGCCACCATGAGTGTACAAAGAGAGATGCCATGAGATGGAAACAACTTGAAAAGAAAAAAAAAAAAAGCAAAGAAACACAAGTTTTTCTCCATTCCCCTTTTCTCTTTCAATTTGTGAAAAGAAGGAAGTCTCTTTTCAGCTGAATCTTATTAAGGCACCAAAGCATTGTGCAGCCAGATGAGAAAGCTGTGAATCAAAGGGTTCACGACACCTTCACTGACAACCCTCTCTCCAGGGCTCCAAGTGGAAAGGGAAAGGTGGTAGAGCCCCGCCCCTGCATTGTACCCCATCACCTGGCCTTGCTTCTCCAGCCTCCAGCCCCACCCACGGCAGCTCAGATGTACCTTAGAAGGTGAAGAATGTGACTTTGGGGAGAGTCCAGTCCATCTCAATTCAAAACCTCAAACTGAAGATAAAATTAGGAACTAAGATTTTTTTTAAACTCTAGTGGGAGTTAGATAGACTGGAAATCCCATTCACTTTATACTGTTAACTAGTATCTTCAAACTAGCAAGGTGGCATGCATTTTGGACCCGGCTTTTTCTTTCCTGTTTGTTTATTCCAAGGTATAACAACTGGTCACCTACTACGAGCAAACCTCTGTGTTTGCTTTGGAGGATGAACTGGAAACATGTAGAAGAAATAATGTTATTCTTAATGGTATTCTTAATGGGCAGTAGGTGCTTCAGTCTAAATCACACCGGACAATACAGAAAGTGGATGAGTGACTTTTTTATCTAGTTAAAATAATCAAGAAATCTGGGTGACCTTAGCAGTTTGATATGCATTTATGATGTTTATCCAAAATCGTTCACTGTTATACATTATATATCTTAAATATTACCCCCTGGATATGTCTAATATCAATGTCTAATATATCTGATGATGCATATGTTAATTGGAGGTTTTACTGCTTTGGTGAAAGCCTGCTGTTTTTCAGGCTCAGAGTACTTACCCTTCTGTTGTATTGGAGACAGATACGTTACATAAAATGGTTATGAGTAGCAAGAGTCCAACCACTTGAACTTCATGCTCATTCAAATTCAGGTATACATAGACAACTTTACAGGAGTAATAATGCTTTTGTTTGTGTGGTGTTGATAACCTCTAGAGTGAATATGCATGGGCTAATCTTGGAACCAAGATGATTGGAACATGGGGAGTAAAACCCACCCCTGATATGGGTGAAAATATTAAAAGTTATGACATTGGTTAAGATTCATTGTATTCATAAGCTGATTTGTTAAATGGAAGTTCCTTTGAACAACTGTCTACAATAGCAGGAGGTGGGGAAGAAAGGATACCCATAAAGGGGGGGGGGACACCCTTATAACTCCTGACTTTCTCTAATAGCACAACCGATAAGAGAGGAAACCTACCAGTGAGAAAGAAATCCAAATATTTGAACTTGTACAGAAGAGGGAGAGTAGCTATTAAAGGATAGGATTTGTTTGATTCCAGTATTGTGCCAAATCATCTGGGAACTCTGCTACCTTATGTAGTGGTGCCTGCTCAAAGCTGCCAAATGTACAGCTGTCTCTATAAGGATCAGAGCAGTCTAGTAGCAGAATATGGCTGCGGGGGACCATGTTTCCCCTGAATTCAAGAATGCCACCAGTTAACACATAAAATAGGAGTACCAAACAATTAATAAACCCATGAATAGTCTTTACATGTCTAAATAACAGGGTTACTGTGCATGAGGCCTTGGGAAGTGAGGTTGGTAAAGAAAATGGACAAACATTTGGGGAAGCCAAATGGCAACAAGGGAAGGACGCTGAAGATGAACGTGAAAGAGCACCTATGAGGAACTTCATGAACCTTTTGATTTGAAGGTGCAGATTTGGGTTTTGAAAAATGTCATTGGTTCTGCTATTATGATTGGTCCTTGTGTAGTCTAAGAAAGGGAAACTCACCTTCTGGGAGCCAGTATGAGCCCTACATTGTTCTCAATTGTTTCTTCCCTCAGTTTCTCCATGCTTAAGAAAAATAGCTCTGCTAAAAGCGCCTCAGGTCAGCTTTCATTTGTCTACATTTTTACATCTGTGAAAGATGTTCCATGTCCTTCCTATTGGTTGTTGTTTTAATTTAGCTTTTGCATAATAAGGCAGAGGGAATGAAAAAGGAAAGAAGAATGCAAAGGAAAAGACAGAAAAGAGAGAGAAGAGAGGAAGAAGGAAGGAGCCATCAAGTAGTTCTTAGGACTAAAAAAAATGGCATATTTGGTACCAGATATCATATGTAAGATATTCTCCCTGTTGAGTCATTTACAGAAACGGAAGGTTCCAGCTTCTAGGGTTGGAGGTTTCATGGAAGGTTAACTTCAGAAGGACATTGACAAATGGGCATTGCTTAGATAAGGAGAGATGAGACATGGTCACTTCTGATTGAGGAAAAAGCAGAGCAAAACACACAAGTAAAAAAAAAGTGTGGGGCATTACGTAAAATAAAAGAAAAATCTTTTTAGCTAGAACAGAACAGATTTACTTGTGTAAATGGGCTGAGTTAGCAATGGACTTAGAGTGATTTCTTTGCCAGTTTTCTCATTATTTCAAAGGGACCTAGTAGAATGATCTAGCCTCCTAACCACTCCAAGACTACCCTGTTCTTCAGAATGTAAATTTCCCGTTAGAAATTTATAAATGATCCGACTCTATCTGAGGCTCTTTTATCGAGAGCAGTTACCATTGTTTATATTAATAATATTAGTACGTGGCACCTGAACTCAAAATACCAGAGTGACACCATAAAACAATGCCTGAATAGTTCTGCCATTTTTTAAATCTGAGAACCTCAAAGTGCTTTGCAAACATTAATTAATTAAGGTTCAAAATTAATTAGCATGTATTAATTTTTCATTGTATAGAATAGAATTTGCAGCTTCATTGATTTTTACATGCTAATAAGCTTGAGTCTCTTACTTCCTTTTCTTTTTTTCTCTTTTGCCCTCCGCGTGTAAGTGGGTATACAGAAGGGACAAAAAAAAAGACTTATGGCATTTGGGAAAGTAGAATTTGATTTGAATTTGGACTTCTCAGCTGTCTGTGGCTGTGTTTTGTTTTTTAAAGGCTGACCCTACTGTACTGAAGACTGACTTCGTAGGGTCAGTTCTAACTTTGTTTGACACAGGAGAGCTGAACCAGGAGCTGAATTTTCATCTCCCATGGCTGCTTTTCCTCTCTCTTCTTGGCACACCATGCTTTTAACATTTTGCTATTGTCTTGACCTAGATTCATATGGAAATAGTGATACTGATGTCTGGACAAGATGTGGACAGTTTGTGATATGGTGTGGCTTAAATATCCATAAAAAAATGACCTGAGTGTCTAAAAGGAGGAAACTGCTGACAAATCAGATCTTTTCATGCTGGAGCTTGGCTTGAATAAATACACCCAAGGTTTTATAGCACTTTTTTTTTTTGGAGACTAGATAGAAAAAAAATAAAGATAAAAATGAAAAAGCAAATAAAGAATATACATGGGAATTAGAAATCGGAACACCCATCTTGGTTTATTTGATGACTTGCTTTTCTTCTTTTGTTTTAATCCTACTAGCTTTCAGCAGCAAAGCAGGATTTGGGAGTTTGTTTGTATTTACAATTGGTGTCTTAAAAGATTCATTATGAAATGTGTTGCTGTTTTGAAAAAGGAAGCTGAAGCCCAAGCTTGTGCCTGTTGGCTGAGCACACACAGCGTTTCCCATCTGTATTCTGTTCGGAGATCCTGACCCTGTGTGTCAAGGAACAGGTTGGGGATGTTATTGCTTACACATGTGTCTAGGAGCTGAGCTGGGCCTTGGTTTTGGGAGGCTTCCTTCTTTCAGGGTCAGGCCTAGGCCAGTGCGGATTTAGCCTCCTGGCCCTGATACACTGCACATGGCTCACATTCTCTATCCATTCACCCTGGCTGTGCCTCAGCTGCCAAGTCCACGTTCAGTCCTGACTGTTCAACAAGCTGTTCCATCCTGCCACAGAGAGTGCAGTCCATAATTCTCAGTAGGGGAGTTTTTTTACATTGGAAAGAGACAAATTTTCAGAGATCTACTTGTCCGTTTGCATGGTACCATCAGTCTATGGCACTGGGATAAATACTCCCTTGACTAAAGTGAAGTTAAATGCAGGCAGATAGAGGCAAGATTGGTGTAAGACAATCCTTTCTTAGGGTAGGGGTACTAAAGAAACTTTCAGTTTGAGAGAAAATTCTAAATTATTTGCTACAAACTAGAACATTCCTTGTTCTGATTTATGTCTATCAAGCATCTGGGCTCTACATTCCCCTACATGCCTACTTTTGTTAATGGTAGCATGGAAACAAGTTCTCACTCCTCTCCTGCTGGACACATTCTAACCATTCTTCAAGCTCCAACCTCTGTCCTCAATCCTTATTAAAGTTTACCTGTCCACCCAGCCCTCGGCTCTGTTCAGCCTCTGAACCCATGCAGCATTATTGTCTGAACTATTTGGCAATTAATCATGGGCAGCACTGTTGTGTGGCATCCTCTGTACTCTGTCATTATTAAATTCAAACAAACGAATCCTTCAGGTACCAAACAGCTTTTCTTTTTTAACTTTCTGCATCAGGGGCCAAATGTATGCTCTGAATTTTTGGTATATATCAAGAGGTGGTGAACACAATCTTAGTATTTTTTGATTATTTCAAAATACTAGGATAAGAAGAATCAATTATTTTAATCACTTATTAATGAAAAATATTATTGGCTGAGTTATACTTTTATAATATGGTATATATAATTCAAGTTTGCCATTTTTACTGAACCCAAGTTAGAAAAGCCCAGCAAATTAGAGTTGATTCAAGCAAACTAGATTTTGGAATGTGTCTAAAAATCCAAACAAATCTGTGATTCTGAGGTTGTTTTTTTTCCCCCCAGAGAAACTGAATGAGGACTGTTTTTCTGTGCCTCTGTGATTTTTAATTTTGTGGTGTGTAAAATGAATGCCTACGTTGATTATTAGAAGGGACAACTCCCCACTTTGAAAATTTATGTTACATAAATCCAGCTACACCCAGAGACTGACAGCTATGAATCAGTTGCTATTCTAAATTTTGCCAAATGAGATTGATTGGCTCAAACTGGATTACATAACCATACCAGATCCAACTGGCTATCACTAAGGGATAAAGCTATTTCAAAATATAGTCACTGAGGGCCCATCTTTGTGATGGGAGCCAAAACAGAGGCATAAAGATGATCAGAGTCTAGCCAGGAGCCTTCCTGTATTTGGAATACAGAGTATATTCATCATCTCCTAGATTTATTTTGTTTCAATCATCCATTCACTTGGTTAATAAATATTGGTTAATATTTGGTAGGCACACATTATAAGCACATAGTGCTTGAGAAGATAGAAAGAGAAAATTCAGAAACAAAATTTCCCAGGGTACATGGGATCTTAGGAGTGAGAGACATCATATTATAAACATTCTAGAACCAGGAATAACCCAAAAGAGAAAAATGGGAATAGGTTTTTATGAAAGAATCCATGAGAGGAAAGGAAGCCAACATGGACAAAATCTTCAACAAAGTATTTATGAGATAACATTTGGGATTGAAATGTCTTGGTGAGAAGAAGACATCTCTATAGAGGTATGGGGGAGGAATCTTACATGCAGAAGGATGAAACCAAGTAAGATTGATTTTTCTCAAAAACAGAAAGGAGGGTCATATGCCTTAAGAACATTGAACATGAGACTAAGTAGCAAAAGAAGAGGTCAGAGTGGCCACAGAGAAATCAGCAGTCCTTCCAGGGCCAATAGAGGTCAAGTACAGGGAGGGGGAGGAATATCATGAAAAGACGAGCCACTTTGAGAAACTTCTTATATTTTTAATAATGGCACAAATATTTCTGTACACTCACATAATACAATTTGGTCCTATTCCCTTCCTCTATTGCACTTCCTTGTCTTTCCTCCTTTTGAAAAATAATTTTCTTATATTATCCTACATGGATTTCTTTTTAACCATTTTCGTAGACATCTGTAATATACTTCAATTTTACGTTCCCACTTGCTGTTACCCCTCACAATAGTCCTTTTTGAGAAGCCACACGTTTTTTTTAGCACTTTCTACAGTTGCTTTGGAAGTGGACTGATGATTGTAAATAACTGATCAAGAGAAGTCACGTTAGGAGGTAAATGACATAGTGTAGGAAGAAGAGGACACCATAAACCATCATAGGAGAATAGCCCAGACAGAGAAAATGCCAGATAGAGGAGGCAAAGGATGTACTAAGGAGACTCTCAAATTAATTTGGTTTGCTATAACAAAAATAATATAAGCTGTGTAGCTTATAAACAACAGAGATTTATTCTTCATAGCTTATTCTTTGGAGCCTGGGCCCACCATCAAGGCCCCCAGAGGATTTTATATCTGCAAAGGGCCCATTACCTCCTTAGAGGGAGGTTTTCCCCCAAGACTTCACATGGTAGGAGTAGCAAAGCAAAGCATCTCCTTTCATTCAGGATGGCATTACTCATAACTGAATCACCTCCCAAAGACCACATCCCTCAAGAAGCTAAGATGACTGTGAATTAGGGGTGGGGGTCACAAAGCTTTGGTCTATAGCAATACCTTGTCCTAGGAAAACTAGAGGAGTAATACTAGGGAAGGAAACAGTTAACACGTGAGAGGGAAAGGAGGAGGTGGGAGGAAATAAACATCTATGCTCAACTGTGCCCAACCCATCTTCAGGAAGAGATATCAATCCAGAAGCCAAATATATCAATCAGATAGAAATGAGAACTAGAAAACATATTAATGTGGGTATAATAAGCAAAGATACGGCATTTCAAGCTTTGGTACTGAATGATATCACAAATCATAAAACAAGAAATCTCAGGAAGATAAGTGCAAGGATTGTTAGAGAGGCCCAAGATTCTAGTATTTTTAGGTTATATAGGACACTAGCCTAGCCAGGGAGACTGAATGGGTCTATCCAAGGTACATGTCAGCATAAAAATTCAACAAGTTCATGAACTTGAGCAATATACTTTTGCTGCAGTGTCTCAGGATGAGGAGTCATCTTAGTTTCCTTCTCCCAAAGAATGCAAAAATTTGGCATTTGCACAAAAATGTGTGTTTGCAGAACAAAGATAATATAAAGCTGATATCCCCAGCAGTAAGCTTCCCAACCACCCCCCAAGACAATCTGAATGAAAAAATGATTATGTACTTAATGTCCACTGAGCACCCTGGAGAGTAAAAGAGCATACGATAATTGCAAAGTATTATTTTTACCATTATTAATACATGAATCATTCATTAGAAAAAAAAGTAGGAATGGGAAAGTCAGGAGATAATAGGCTGTGTTTATAATATCACAAGCAAAGGAATTGCCCACATAAATCCCCTCCTACTTGCATGTGTAGCCAGACCCACACGCGCTGTGTTCTTATAGCAAATACACAAACCCTTTGCAAGAGCCCTAGCAAGCAAAGAATTTGTAGTCAACTGAGCATCTGTCTTATACATCTTATTTCTCCCTCTTCGCCTTTGCCTGTCCAGCAGAGCTCCTTGGTGAAAGGTCCTAGGAGAGTATAAGATATCACCCTTTCAGTGAGGCAAATGTTGTCAAATAGAGTGACTACATTTTAAAAGAATGAAGGAACTTATGAAAGTTTGAGGGAATTTAAGCATACCTGGTATAAGACTCCAAATCTTCAATTATCTGCCAAAAATTATCTGTGACTTGAAGCCTAAAGATTTTATCATGGAGCAAGACAAACAAAAATAAATGAGTTTATTAACCATTTATGTCGCTTTGTTTCTGGACTAGAACTAGTTTAGCAAGTTAGATTTGAATTTGCTTAATTTGATGATTGTTCTTTACATGGATCTGTGTATGTTCTATTGAGCTCAAGGAAATAAAGTTTTAGATGAGGATTCAGCACATAATAAATAAATAAATAAATTTCTTGTACTCAACACCTGACTTATGTAACTATAACCTCTCTGTACATCCCCTTTACAATATACATACATACATACATACAAACATATACACACATACATATGAGGATGTCCATTTGAATCCATCTTTGGCAACACAAAACAATATGTTGAACTTTACTTGCAAGTCTTCTGGACTGAAATATTAACAAGATTTAAGACCAAATTTAAATATATTGTGTTATTATTGTAAAGGTGATGTACAGAGGTATTACATTTACATAAGCAAGTAAGAGGGTACATTTCTTTTCAAACAGTCTTACCTTCTCCCTTGTTTTCTCCTGCTTTCCCTCCCCCCTTACTCCCTCCCCGTCAAGTTGTAAGGCTCATTTACAACATCGTGTCTACTGAATTTCACAGTTGCATTGGTTTACCCTTTGTTCTACCATTTCTATAATTTCCTTTCCCTTCCCTAAATCAAATAAACTTATGCTGTTTTTATCCTGGTATTTTGTAAAGTGGGAAAATATACTTCACCATACATACCTTCTAGTTTTTAATTGGACAAATTCATAAATGGTCGTTTAAAGGAAAAGTTCCTATTAAAGGCCTCAAAATAAAGAGTCCAAATGAGATATTGCATTTAAAGGGATTAATAATGAAACAGGCAAGCAGTAAAAGCTGAGACTAAGTTTGTAATCATGACTGAGAGGTGACTAGTAAGCAACAATCTCTTCATTTCTAATTGGATTACAAGCCACACATGGAAACTAGTATCATATTTTTTTACCAAAAATATTATTATCAAGTTTGGGCTACATCAAGTAAAGAAATTCACTCTAAAAAAGAAAAAAATATGTTGCAGCTGGGTATGCTGACATAGAAGTGCTCTGGCTGTAAAGATAAATCTAAAGATAAGTTTAGAAAACATGAAAGGAAAAAAAAAAACTAACATTGTTGGAAGAAGAATAAAATCTCCCCAAACAATAACGTTTCTAGGAATAACATTGTTTTTTTAATAAATTTCATCCTATCATTTCTTTTTTATTGTGAAAATACTGTACAGAGAGGTTACAATTACATGAGCAAGGAAATAAGTATATTTCTATGACATATATTAACTTCTTTCCATGGTGGTGTGGGGAGAAAAGGTACATTTAATGCAAGGCGTATAAAATCCCTGTTTGCTTTCCATTGTGTCTATACATTTTCAGCATAACCCCTGTTTTCACTGTATTTGATTCCAGTGCCCTGTATCTTGTATATACATTTTTCTAATTTGGGGAGGGGAAGAGAAATATCAAAATGCTGATATAAATATATAAGTTGAGCTATTGTAACAATGAGATATACAAGACACTATGTTGAAAATGAACTTTATAATTTGGGTGGAAGGAGGGAGAAGTTGAGGAGGAAGGGAGGGAAGGGATGATAGGGGAAAAACAAAGGAGGGGTAACAATGCTCAATAGGAAATGTACTCATTACCGTACTGTAACTGTAACTCCTTTGTACAGTATCTTTACAATAAAAATATATTAAAAACAATAAAACAATCTTTTTGTCAGTAATAGGGCTTAAATTTAGAATCTTGTTCTTGCTAAGCAGATACACTTGGCACTGAGATATACCTCTATTCCTTAAGTTCATTCTTGATTTATGTATTGACTAATGAGTCCTTTAGTCTTCAGCTACCACTGTTTACTTCAACATTAAGATTGCTGCTGAAATTTTGAACTACTCTAAATGGATTTTTTTAAAAACTTCTTGACTCTTTGGATATAAGAATACAAAACATCTTGGCTTGCTATTTGATTCCTACTTTCTGATGTGAACTCAGAGACTCTGTAACTCTGTTCTTCCAAGATGGAATGGAACATACATATTCTACTCCAACCAAGGCCATACTCACCCACATACATGATGGCAGGTGTGCATGAAAAGTGGCAGATGGAGCTTGAAACATAATTTGGGTCAATCTTCGAGATTAGGAAATATTTTGGTTTCTGTAATTAGGCCTAATTCAATGATAAATAATATACAAATAAACAATTTAACTGGGACCAGAACTCAATAGTTTTAACCTCATGAGCATCACTATCTATGAATTCAGAAATCTGAGACTCCTTCAGATAACCCTCTTTTTATGTGTCAAATCCCAGTCTGGAAGATGATACACCAGAAATCCAGCTATAAAAGATGATATTCAATACATTAGGACACATGAAAGAGCTGTTTGTCCTGTAATAAAACTTCTTCTAGCTGGGCACCAGTGGCTCATACCCATAATCTTAGCTACTAAGGAGACTGAGATCTGAGCATCATGGTTCAAAGCCAGCTGGGGCAGGAAAGATCATGAGATTCTTATCTCCAATAAACTACCAGAAAAACAGAAGTGGCGATGTGGCTCAAGTGGTAGAAAGCTAGCCTTGAGCTGAAGAGCTAAGGGACAACACCCAGGCCCAGAGTTCAAGCTCCAGGACTGACAAAACACACACACACACACACAAAAAAAAAAAAAAAAACGAAAAAATAACCAAAAAAAACTTGTTCTAGCCTCAACTGTCTCTAATCTCAAATTTTGAAGATAAAATGGAAAAAGAAATCTGTCTAAGAAGTCCTTTCTTTAGTTTCAGAGCTTGTTTCTTATATTTAGGGGGGTTTGTGGTCTATCAGTTCCCATCTGCTAAATATCTTCCAGGTTTCTTAACTGATAACTCATCTAGGACCCCGGCGGGCTTCCTACAACTAATATAGATTTATTTTTATATTTCTTTTGTCATTTCGATGGGATTTGAGGACGGAAGAGAAGAAAGTCGTTTGTTCAGTCAGCCATCTTGCTTCAGAGTTGATAACCTTTTATCAGGGCAGGCACTCAGGGACAGAACTCCTGCCCCAGATCCTTTAAAAAAGTAATTGTGAGAGACATTTAGCACTTTCAGAAGACTAGCAACCTGACCTACATTCTTTCACTGTATTGATTTGCAAAATCCAAGTCTTTCTTTACTTTCATATTTCCTGTGCTTCAATTATTCTTCTTAAAGACGAAAATAATAGCAACAGAGAAAAGGCTACTCATTGTATCAACTGTTAACTCTTTGAGCATTATAAACAAAGTATGGCATTTTTACTTGTGAGAGTAATGCGTTGGTACTTATTAGCTCCATAATACAGAGTATAAAACCATGGTTTTCTCTGATCAGGGATGCTTTTATATCATTATATTAGTAATCTGAGATGCAGTACATCTTATTGTCATAAAATTTCACTTAATAACCAAAACCAACAAACAAAAATAGTTATAGTATATATGTTGAAAAATGAAAATGCAAGACAAAGATATCACTCACTCGAGTTTTAGGAATTGGTGGTGGATTTGTGGTGATCATTGTGGAATGCATATGGACGTGTGTCTTGTGAGTGTATGCATATCTATCCATGGTATATTTAGCTTCTATAATGGACTTGAATGGTGGTCATGTCTTAACTGTCTCCTTGCTGAAACCCAATGTGAAAATATCTTGCAAGGTGGGTGGAGGGATGGTGGTTTTGTCGTTGTTGTTTGTTTTTTGCCTTTTTTTTTGTTGTTGGTTGCGTGGCATGAACTTTGGGCCTAGGTGCTATCGCTGTCCCTGAGCTCTTCAGCTCAAGGTGAGCACTCTACCACTTCAGCCACAGCACCACTTCTGGTTTTCTGGTAGTTAATTGGAGATGAGTCTCTTGGACTTTTCTGCCCAGGCATGCTTTGAACTGAGATCCTCAGATCTCAGCCTCCTGAGTAGCTAGGATTATAGGTATGAGTCACCAGCACCTTTCAGAGATGGTGGTTTATAGGAATGTAAAAGAGCACCTTGAGTAGGAAGAAAGAGGATGGGGAAAACACAAGAGATTCTACAAAGCATGGACTATGTTCTCTATCTCATTCTCTGGAAGCCCACTTCTGGACACCCTTTCTAAGTACCCAGTAGCCTTTTATTGATGAACTCCTGTTCAGAGATTCTAGATAATGTTTCTACTGACACAATCCTCCCCAGGTACTTATCTGTACTCCTGACTTTTCCCTATTTTCCCTTATTAACTTATTTGAATGATTTTTGCTTAAAAAATGTCTCTAGCTTCCCTCTCTCCCCCCAAAATTCCTCAGTTTTTTTTCTCATGATGTTTGTTTCTTTCTCTACCTTATTTCACCACTTAGACTCTACTTCTTATAGTAAATGTACTTTCTAGTCATAATAGGAATGACAAGAACTATCATTATCCAAACTTTGCAAATAAATGTACATTTCTTTGAAATAAATGTACATTGTGCTCTCATAGGTGAAATCTCACTGAGTTTAAGGGAAGAATTAGATATCTGTGTTAATGATAAGGAAATAGAAAGCAAAAAGTAATAAGGCAGGGTTAGGAAGGTGGCTCAGTGGTAGAGTCCTTGCCTTACATGCATGAGGCCCTGGGTTTGATTCCTCAGCACCACATAAGCAGAAAAAGCCAGAACTGGTGCTGTGGCTCAAGTGGTAGAGTGCTTGTCTTGAGCTGAAGAGCTGAGGGACAGTGCTCAGGCCCAGAGTTCAGGCCCCACGACTGTCAAAAAAAACGTAACAAGGCATATTTTAGGCTGATTCACTTTTTATTAAGCAGCAGAGCTGAAGAAGGAAGGTGATAGAACTCTAAGGCTCAAGTGTAATAAAGTTGCATTCTAGACAGGTTATCAGGAGTAGGTAATGAAAAGTTCTTTTGACCTGGGTCCATGTATAGGCTTAAAACTTACTAGCTATGTGACTGAGAAAATCCTTCATCCACTTTGACCTTCTATAGTCTGTCTGAGTCTCAACAGAATCTGTCATAAAAGGAAAGGAGCTGTGAAGACAACATCATCTGTTACAAAGCACAGCTCTGTAAAAATAGTAGGCTTGATGGGGTCCATGTGCCCACAACATCTGAAGACATCTTTCACACAGAATGAAATCTCCTGGTATGATCACATGGGGTGATCACATGTTGGGACTTTTCCAAACAATTCTATTGCAGTTTTGCATTTTCTGTCGCTCCACAAATTGTGTTTTAAGTTTATTAACAGAAAGAAATGTTCTCCAAGAATAATTTGTTTGAAGTCCCCACCACCAGCTCCACTAGATAATGAGACTAGGTATGTTTTCTATTGTTTTACAACTTAAAACATCAACATATTGTTTGTCACGGGTGTGGGGACTGGTAGACTATCTTGGGTTCTCTTCGGCTGATCCATGTTTTTGGTGGTAGAGCATCCTTGGCCTGAGCAGTGGGACCGTACTTTCTTCAGCACGCTTGCTCAGGCAGAGGGAATAGATTTAGGCCATTTTTGTTGGTGGTGGTGTTGTTATCTCCAACTAGCCTTTCCAAATGGAGAAACTGGAATTACACATCCCAATCTAAGGGTAGTTTTTTTTTTTATTGGAGTTTGGTATCTTCTAGAAGAGTTATAAGAAATCTAGAGGAAACAAGGAAACTTTTTAAGATATAGACTTAGAATCCTGGAAATCTATTTCAGTTTGAGAATGGCTATAATCAAGAACTCTAACAACAACAGATACTGGAGGGGATGTGGACAAAAGGGAACCTTACTTCATTGTTGGTGGGAATGTAAACTTGTTCAACCACTTTGGAAAGCAGTATGGAGGTCCCTCAAAAGACTTCACATAGAGCTCCCCTATGACCCAACAATCCCACTTTTGGGCATTTACCCAAATGTTTACAAACAAGACCACACTAAAGCTACCAGCACAACTATGTTTATTGCAGCCTTATTTACCATAGCTAAGATATGGAACCAACCCAGATGCCCCTCAGTAAATGAATGGATCAAGAAAATGTAATATATATATATATATACATACATATGAAATATATATATATATATATATATATATATAATTCTATGTCTCCATCAGAAAGAATGGCATGGCCCCATTTGTTAGGAAATGGAAAGACTTGGAAAAATTATATTAAGCGAAGTAAGCCAGGCCCAAAGAAATGTAGTTCCCATGTTTTCCTTTATTTGCAATAACTAGTATATGTCTGAGACAAGCAGAAAAGGTCAGATAAGATGAAGTTAAGCAAAATGAACCCCAAGATAAAGACACACATTTTTTTCTTTCTTACTATTGTTTCTTATTTATAAGGTATTACATGATTTTTTTTTACTTTATATGTCCCTCCCCCACGGTATAACCCCTGCTTTCACTGTATTTGATGTTGGTATAATTTGGGGAGGGGAAGGGAAAAAAACAAATTGTTTAAATATGGATACAGGTTGACCCATTGTAACAAGGAGATGTACAAGACACTATGTCAAAAAACAAACTTTACAATTTAGGCAGGGGTAGGGGGAGTGTAGTTGTAGAGATGGGAGGGAAGGGATGGTAGGGGAAAATCAACAATGCTTGATAAGAAATGTACTCATTACCTTGATCATGTAATTGTAACCCCTCTGTACAGTATTTTCACAATAAAAACTTATTTAAAAAAACACAAGACATAAATGCCATCTTAGAGTAAAATGAAGAGAAGATGAGGTTCCATATGTGTGCATTATTATGTTGCCAACATCCCATCTGCAACACACAAAGACTCCATCTTTATCACTTTCCCTTGATCATCTGGGTTCTGGGTGTGCATTCACACATGTACATACACATACACAAGGATTTAGTATTTGTTAATGACTATTATTCATGAACCTGTCCACCCTTTTGAACTTTTATTTTCATATTGAACTTCTTCCTACTGAAGATACAATTATTCATTCATCTTGCCTTTCTGACACTAGCAGTAATAACAAAATACAAACATTTGATCAGGAGACTACAAATAGGATAAAAGAATATAGATAACACTTGTACATATTATGCACCATACATATAGCCTATATGTAGAATACATGTGTACAATATATGTCTTCACACATACATACACACACTTACACTCTCACACACACTTATACAAACACATACCAGACTGACCAAGGAATAGACAGAAAAAATAAATCCTCATATTCTGATACTATAATTCTTCCACAGGTCAATATTAATTTTCACTTAACTTTAGATTGATAGATAATTTGCAATGGACTCTCTTCATGGGTCACACTAAAACTACTTTAAATTATTGCCTAGCTGCTTTAGTGTACATGTGTAATTTTTTATAATGAAACAAGTGGGCTGCACTTTTATTCTATATACTGATGATAATAACCCTAATGAATTCAGGCTGCCTCTGTGTGTGTTTGGGAGAAATCAATGACAGCTCCGAAGCTGCTAGGCATAACCTGCCAAGGAAGTGTACATAAGGAAAGTATATGGAACAACTGTTAGCAAAGCCAGAACTCTCCATATCTCCTATGGTATTATAACGATTTTAATTGTGTGCACACACCCACAGACCTCCAAGGGTTAACTGCACACAATGTAATGAATTCAATAATGATGAGTTAAAAAAGGTCTAATTAGCAAGTAACCACTTTATTATGAAAGAAAATGGTAATGAATTTAATAGCTCAAAATCATTAACAATATTTAGTTTGCTGGTACTTGTTCTCTATTATCCTCATTAATATGAACATTTAATATGTTTTAAAATGGATTTGTAATACTTTCTGTGCCATGAGGTTACACTGACAGAAAGAGTGTAATTATTCTGCTAATTGTTATCACTGTATGTTTGTGCTCCGAATAGAAGTATATTTAGGTGTTAATACCAAAAAAAAAGTAATTAAGAAAGGAAAGATTTAAAACCTAATTAAACAAAAACTAAAAAAAAAATCTTAGGCCACCATAAGAAAAGAATTTCTGAAGTAATTGCTTTGGAAAGTTTTTTTTCTCCTTATTAACTCATTTTTTTCTATTGTTATGGGTTTCTTGAAAGAAAAAATAAAGTTATCTAAATGAAAACTGGGAGAAAAAGAAAGTGACAGATTTCAAGATTCCCATTCCAGTAAAGAGAAGTTATCACTTCAGGAGGAACTTTCCACATTGAAACACACACTTTCTCTCACAAGTTCTTGATGGCTGAAACTCGCCTGTCACATGTGGGGTAGTAGGTACTATTGTCTTGCCTTTGAACTTACCCCCAGAAACATGCTCTATCTGTTGTCCTTCAGCGATTCTGACATGTACCCTCGTTGCTTTCCCACTGAGTCATTTCTTCGCAGATCTACTACAGCTTTCTCCTCTGAAAATCCCTTCATTTCTAAAGGTATAATAAAGTTTCAGCCCCAAATCCTCACAGATAGAAACATCACAGGGTAAAGAAGACAAATGTTTGAATACCATTTAATGCTGTCAGAAACGAAAGACAGTGCTGGAAACAACCAAGTAAAACAAACATGCATCCTCCTTCCAACCAGGTGTCTGAAATCTTTTGTTAAATGCCCAGTCAATATGACACTGAATGGGGATGCTAACACACTTTTCTTATTTTTGACTTGAAAGAGAAAGTTTGATAGTCTTCTATAACTATGAATCTAATTTATAACCTGACTTACATGGTTCATTACAACCTTTCAACTTTTAAAATCATATTCTATTTAAGGCTTTTAGTTTTTGATCAGTTGTGGGGCTTGAACTCAGAGCCTGGGAGCCGTCCCTGAGCTCTTTTGGTCAAGGCTAGCACTCTACTACGTTGGGCCACAGCACCGCTTATGGTTTACTGCGGGTTAATTGAAGACAAGAGTCTCACAGACTTCCTGCCCAGTCTGGCTTCGAACCATGATCCTCAGATGTCAGCCTACTGAGTAGATAAGATTGCAGTTATGAGCCACCGGCACCAGGCTTAAGGATTCAATCCCCCACCCCACCCCCCACCACCACATCATCTTGATTGTTTATTTTTGGCAACTTTGTTTAAACAAGTATCATTTCTATCCTCTGCAAATTACTTCACTGTTTTAGTAGTCTTATGATTGATTTAGTTTTTATGCTGAGGTGCCAGAAATTGTTACTGTGTTATGGTGTCTCTGACTAGTGATAAGTATATATGAGAGAGGCCAGACTAACATTAGTATTTAATATATGATATAACAAATACAATATACTGGAAATAATGTGCTGGCTTCCATTGTGGATTCTTGATGCCTTGTATCACCTCAGAGATTGATGTTGCTCTTTGTTCAGCTTGTTTACTTCCATGGAGCATTGCTAGCTCCAGAATGTTTGACACCTCAAATTGTTATCATCTTATTGGGTATCAGTTTAAAAATGCTAAAAGATATGGCAGACAGACATCTGATGTACTTGGATAAGACAGGACAGGAATAAGCTCACACAAGTCATTTCATTCCAGGCAAAAAAGACAAAACATATTAATAAAATGATGACTTTTCTGACCTACAAACATGGAGAGAATTAATATTCATGGACTGCCTGACAGAGGGTCTGTCATCTCAACAGCTTTCTTCCCTTTTTGTTTTGAGAAAATTTTCAGTGATGCTGTCTGATCGTAAGCACATTTGGATGACTAATGATTGTACTCAATTTGAAGATTTAATCATCAGTCAAAATAGTCACAAAGGAAAATCATTCCTAATTTTGGAAAGTGGTGATGGAAATTATCTAGGTATGTATAACAACTTTGGGGACCAGTAACACACTTTCAAATATGTTTCATATAAGGAAAGGGGCTAATCAGAAAACTACTGAAAAATTCATGTCATTTGAAATTAAGAATGTCTTTATTTCTTCAGTTATGGGCAAGAATATCAGTCAAGATAAACGAAGCCTTCCTTTCAAAATGATGAAAATATCAATACCTTTTATTGTACCTCTCCCCCTCTTGTTTCATTTTTCTTGACTGCTTCCATCAAAATGCACGGATGACTTTCCTTGTGGAAACTTTCTCTTGCATTCTCTATGCTTACTGTCATATTGATGGTTCCTAAGCAACTTTGATAGTCCTTAAACAATGATAGTCCTTCACTAAATTTTACATGAAACAGCCAAATCTAGAAATTTTAGAGGACCTCTCTGAATTCTACCTTCACAGTGCATATAGGGAATTTTGATTCCTAGAATTCACTGATTAATAAAAATAAATATTATGAATTATTATATAAATACATATCACACAACATGCAATATATTATTATTTGTTGTATAAATAAATATACAAGCATGTATGCATATATATAAATACATACCACACACATACATATATATTTTTTCAACTTGAATGTGTGGAACTCATTATTAGGAGTATGGAGGCTCCAATGAAACCTGGCTCTTTCATTCTTTCTCTCAATTACTCTATTAATATTATCTTATGTTTGGACAGAGCCTAGAAATGCATGAGCCCTCATTCCTGTGTTCAAGGAACAGATTTTGTCAATATGGAAGATTTAGTCAATGAACAAAGCAATTTGCAGTCTCCACTTGGAGTCATCAATTACCAGCTCTGGAATGTTCCATAGAAACACCTCTGCAGAAATATACAATGATAAATATCCCAAAGACTTTGATGGTAGAAGTTAAAATGATATTACTCTGTAGTTTCTGAGATACAAGGTATACAGATTATCTGACTCCCTTAAGGAATGAATTTTTGGAAAAAAATTAAAAACACAGACCAAGAAGTAATGCAAGTATTGAGATAACTTAAAATAGTATTGATAAGCAGCAGCAAATAACTAAAGTGGCAAAAGAAAAATATCCTATAAGAATGATCTGGTCAACCTGTGTAAATGGTTTTGCTTTACCAAAATATTGTCAGTGTTACAGGTAGTTGTGCCATATATTTCTCTTTCTTTTAATTTTTTCAACAATTGTACATATTATCTGGATTTGAGCCTTTAAAAATAGAACAATATACATTATTGTATAATCTAACTATTTTTATAAATTTTTGAGCATAGCTCTATGCCAATAAATAAAACTTAGTGTTATCATTTAAAATGATTGAGGCTAAGCACCAGTGGCTCATGCCTATAATCCTAGTTACTTAGGAGACTAAGATCTGAGGATTATGGTTCAAAGCCAGCTCCACAGTCCACAAGACTCTTATCTCCAATTAAGCACCAGAAAACCAGAAGTGGTGCTGTTGCTCAAAGTGGTAGAGCGCTGGCCTTTAGTGAAAAAGTATAGATACAGTGCCCAGGACCAGAGTTCATGCCCCATGACTAACAGAAAAAAATAAATAAAATAAATATGTTTAAATGAATAAAATAAAATGATTGAGTACTACTATACTGATTGTATAGTCAAGATTTTAATACTGGTCATTAGGCTTTTCTCTTTGTTCACATCTAGGGCTTGGCATTCATTTCTGCACACTTGTCTGATCATTTTCTTAATATAAAATTCCTCAAGTAAATTAAATCCAAAGAAATCCCCACTTGAAAATACAAAATCACATTGTAAAATGGACCCCAGGAAGATTGGGTTTGTGGCCAGTCCACCAGTTTGTAAAAGAGAATGCTTGCTTCCTTATATTTTTATCAGCTAAAACAGTGAGCACAGAAATTTAACCTTTAGTTGTGACCATTTTCATACTTTATATATACATTGTTGCTATAAACTTTTTATTTAGGTCATCTCCCCATGGTATTTCTTGTTTCTTTAATAAATAATTGAAAATGTAATTTGTCTATGTGTCACTCTCCTGATTATCACAGGTTCTTATATAATAAATTATTATTAATTATAAATATTTTACAATTTCTTATATAATACTTCCATTCTAGCAGTTATTTAGAACATGCCAGCATATTCCTAACTATCCAATACATAATGTTTTTTATTCTTTCATTGTTTCCCATTCTAAGATTTTTGCATTACAAAAAAGTTTTGGGTACTACATATTTTTTTAGAAATAACTTACTAATCTTCTAATAGTTTCTAATTGTTAGTAAGGAGTTTACAAAGAAGTTACAATTCCATAAGTCAGGTATTAAGTACAATATCTCTTGGAAAATGTCACCTGTTCCTTCACTTTCCCCTATTTTCTTCTCCTGTCTCTGCCCATAAGTTGCATAGTTCATTTTTACATAGTGTTTATTGAATATCATGACTGCATTTGTTTACCTTTCCTCCCTCCATTCTTGTGCCTTCCTTTTGCCCCCATAAAAAGGCCAAACAAAAACACAAACAAGTAACAAAATCAATGATAACAACAATCATGTTTTCATTTCCTGGAATGCATTTTTAAGTACTATTTTAGATATTCTGAGGAGTTATGCCATTGGATTTCTCCCCTAGAAATCCCCTCCCTTTGTCACACTATCACTGTATAAATGCTTAGAGTCCATTCGGTATGTTTTTATAGTTTTTAACTTCTCTATTCAAATTCCATATCTATTTACATCTTCATTCACCTCTTCCATTGACAGTTTTCACTTACTCAGCATCATTATTGCAAAGTTGGTCTCCTGGCCATTGTATCCACAGGTCTGATTCTATCATCCATTCTGTCTTCTAGCTAAGATCTCATTATTAAGCCACTTTAAGGGTCTCATAAACATTGGTTATCCTCTAACTTTGTGTGTGGCAGAAAAGTGGAGTCTGAATTAAATCATGGTTAGTTCTGAAGATGAGTACATGACTCTTTCTGTAGGAGTCCTCATTAATCTTACCCTCAGTTAATCTGGATCCAAGTGTTGTGGAAGCATTCCTTAGATTTAGTTCACTACATGTTTCCCAGAATTTGAAAGCAGAGAAAGGATCATCCCTCTAAAGAACTTAGGATCTAGGCAGTGACAGTTATCTAGAGATATATTTATGCCTTACAATGGAGCTTCTCGCTTCATTTTATGACAGTTTTCCCTCCTTTTGAAGGACATCATTTCAGATTTCTGAGGAGTTTTCTCTCTTTCCATTCTTGAGGGAATGATCTTTCTACTTGGTCTCAGGTGGTTGGCTCTTTTGCTCTGCTGTCAGTGCTCACCCTTCAGAAACCCAATACAGTGCAGTCTTCAAAGTCTTGCAAGACTTGCCTAATTTCTCAGTGGCTATCCTGCCTTTTCTTAGCTTGTATTTTCATGGCATCTGCAGTCCTCATGTTGGGAGTGTAGAGAGCATTGGGAGGATCTTCTCCAATTGTCTTCTTCAGAAGGATAATAAACATGAGGAAAATGACCCAAGCAGTCAGGACTTATCATACAGCTTGCCCTTCTCAAGAACAGATCTACAATTTCTTAGTACTCAAGTAAGATCTCTGGGGAAAAGCTCCTATTAGTTAATTTTATGTGTCAACTTGACAGGAACAAGGATGTGCAGACATTTAGTTCAGCATTGTTTTGGGTGTATCTGTGAGGATTTTTCTGGATGAGTTAAAGTTAAATATATATCCTATAAATTTAAAAAAAATAGTGAGGAAAAGTTGGGTAGGGACAGATGGGAAAGAGATGACATTGATCAAGATATATTGTACTGGCTAGGTGCTAGTGGCTCACACTTATAATCCTAGCTATTCAAGAGGCTGAGGTCTGAGGATTGGGCAGGAAAAGCTACAAGACTCTTACCTCCAATTAACCACCAGAAAAATGGAAGTGGTGCTCTGGCTCAACGTTGTAGAGCACTAGCCTTGAGTGAAAAAGCTCAGGGACAGCTTCCAGTCTCTAAGTTCTGCTCCATGACTGACCAAAGAAAAAAGGAAAAAAAGATATATTGGATTCATAAATTGGTTTGTCAAATTGTAACTGCTTTATACAACTACTTAAAGATAATCTTAAGGAAAGAAGGCAAAGTATGCAGGAAAACAAGCAGAAATATTAAAATGTAGTATAAAATTGCAATAATGTAAACAGTATGATGTAGGTCTATGAACAGATAAGGACAGTAAGTCTATGTTCCTTTAGGACAAAATAAAGGCTGTTTTCAAATCACTAGAGGAAAGAACAGATTACTTAATTACTTCGGTTGATACCTTTTCTAATTTCAAAGAGGATGAGTGAATAAAATTAGAGACAATTCTTACCATGGAAAACTGTAACTATACATTGAGAAGATCAAAGAACATCAGGCTAATATCTGAAAAGAAACATTTCAAGTTAAAATTAGAAGACAAAGAGGAAAATGAATTTATATTAATAAAGGGAACTCCATTGGGAAGACAACAATTATTAATATCTATGCACAAACAGTATGTCTATAGACATAAACAATATAGTGAATTATATATATATTGTATGTACTCTATACACATTGAAATTTGTGATGTGATATTACTTGGTCTATATTAAGATGCTTTATGCTTTTTCATATTTTGGCATTTTTTGTTTTAATTTTTTGAAAGTTTATACTTTTACAAGACTCCAACTATAGTGTACTTTCCTTCGTGGATTTTATTTTTGTTTATGTTATCAAAATCTTTCAGTCTCTTTTTGGTGTATTAAATAGTTATTAATTACAGACATTATTTGACTTGCAACTTCTACTACAAACTGATACCATGGAGAGAAAAGATGTCAACTCTCAAGTTCAACCTAAAAGGTATTTTAACAAATATTATATATAATATATATGAACATTACCAACCACTTACAGAAGTGGATTTACACCTCCTGAAATTGCAACCTTATCTAGAACTTCCAGTTTTTCAACAACATACAACTCATAATGAGCCATGTGAAGGATTACCAGAAGAAATAGGAGCTAGCAGCTTAAGTTCCTTTGCAGGACCTTTCCTTTGGCAAAACTTCTTTGCATTTGGCTTACCCAGAAGGAAATTTGGTACACTTCAATATACCAATTCATCTGCTCAGGACTTAAAGAATTGCATTTGGATCCTAGGCTGAGTTAAAGTTGTATATATGTCTTTAAGCACTCACTAAACATTGATCAAGATTCATTGTATTATAAAGTGACAGGATGGATTGAAATCTCTTACTACAATTACTTAAAGCTAATAAAATATGTATGAATAAATAAAACAAGAAAAAGAAAACATCAACCTTTTTCCTTTTTTCATTCCTCTCTTCTTCCTTCTTTCTCCTCCCAATTTCTTTCCTCTCTTTTTTACCTTCCTTTCTCCTTCCTGTAATAAACTTTATTATTTGAGCATTTTGAGGTTTGCCAAAGGTTAAGTATAAGGTAGAGGATTTTCTATACACTCTACAATGTGTCCTCTATACATACAGCTTTCCCCAGAGCAACATTCCTTCACATATTGATACATTTGCTATAATCCATGAACTCACATTAGCACCCAATGTCGAATCTGAAGAGGCTCACTTGATGTTGTGTAGTCTTTGAGTTTGGATAAATTTGTAACTGCATAGTCACTATTGCAGCATTCTGTGGAATAGTTCTACTTTCTTGGAAATCCTCTGTGTTCTGTATAGACCTTACTTAAAAACCAGTGAATGGATTCCAGGTTACAACTTTGGTACACTCCAGTCACATAGCAAGAAATTCAAAACTTTCAAAGGACTATAAGTTGTCAATCAGGAAGTTTACCCATTACAAATGAAGCATTTGCACAGAGAGCAAAAAATACTGCTCAATGAATAAAAGAATGGGAGGTTTCAGAGTAAAGATAAAATAGATGAGAAGACTGTATTCTATGGCTTGGCCTCAGAGTTGGCTATTGGCAGAGTTCATCTCTTTTTTGTTTGTTTGTTTTCTGGAAAACTCCTGCACACATGGCCAGGAATAGATTTAGAAGAACTAGAGACTTTATCAAACACTTTCTCCTGGCTAATTGCAAAAATTAACACATGACTGTGTGTCTAGACTTCTCTATGCATAGCTCAGACTTCTTTCAATGACTACATTTTTTTCCCTCAGCTTCAATTTAAATTCCCTTATTACTCCATTCTCTTAATGTATGTATATGAGGTTTTTGTTACTGTTGCCTTCCCCCACCCCTTGCTTTGTTTATTTTTTGTAGCAGAACTGTTATCTAACAGAATTGTTTTAGCAGGCTGTATAGGAAAGCCAGCTACCTTCTCCCAAAAAGGGTGAGGGCCATTAATGTGCCTTCTAATCATTTGGTTCTATTGTTCTAAGCTGTTCTTTCAGGGGCTTTGGCAGGCTCAGGCTTCCGGGCTACCCTGGCCTTATTTTTATTATTGTGTCGAGGGGAGGGCAGTGTGATTATCCATTCTTCCTTCAGGCAGAACAAGCCATCTGGAATGTTTATGAAACCAGCAGCTGATCAAGAGGCTGGAGCTTGGGTGATACACACAGATGCTGGTTATTCCACATCATCCTCTAGTGACGTAGCAAGCAGAAAGGCCCCACTAATGGATTTAGAGCACTTTGTAACGGAGGTGCAGGGGGCTGAAGTGGGGAAAAAGGTATTTCTGGCCTCTGGGTAATTGACTGAAAGATGGTGGGAGAATGTTTCATGTAAAGCAAGAAGGCTTCAAAACTTTTAAATGTTTAATTTGGGGTGGAAGAAGGGCAGGTGATCAGCAAGAGGTTTGAGGAGCAGCCTTTGAAGCCCACATCTTCGCGATGAGGTCATGGCCTCCTAAGCCTGTCTGTCGCTCTGTGTAAAAAGATCAGTCGAGCTTGTCCAGAAATAAAATTGCTACTATTCTAATTTTAAAATTTAGGCATTTCCCAGCCTCCACTAAGCAGTACTTCTATTTCTTGCCTTTTATTAGTGTCACTGCAAAAGAAAGAGAAACATTCTTTCTCTGCTATAAATTTTGATCTGTAATTGTCAAATATATAGTACTTTTTTTTTTTTTTGCAGGAAGGCAAACTTTGTCTTTTTGCCGTTTGTAAAATGATTGTTTGTGAAGCTGGGAAGAATAATTTATAATGAGGCTTTGGGCTTCTTTTCAATTTAATTTGGGTTTTGCACTGAGTCAACTTTTCAGTCAATTATAGAACTATGATTAGTTACCACTCACTTAAATAAGCACCTTTTAAAAATAGACCTATAAAAATGATACAGGGGCTAATCACTGATGTGAGAAAAAACTTAAAGGGGGGGAGCACTGCTCCATAATAAGAGGAAAGAAAAGATGGGTGAGCAAATAAAATCTGTGTTTAACTAAATCACAAGATATGTTAGTTACCCAACCTACTGAATAAATCTGCTCTGGCCCAGCCTGTGCCAATGCACAAAGTAGCAATGAATAGCTCAGTTCCTAAATCCCACATGACAGAAATGAATAACTTACCTTTATATGAAGATGCACCTCTCAGGTTAAACTGCTCTGATATCATAATATGTGTTCATTTATCTAAATTACAGGGAAATACATATGTTTGATTTTGTCATATATGTGGCTATATATAGCTCATATATATATCTATATTCATATACATAGATCCACATTTATGTAATGCATGTATATATTTATTTCTATTAATAGTCATATCTCTATATTTTTATTCAGAAGCACATTAGGGACATCTCATCCACTCTGCCAGAAGTCAGAGTCATATTAATATTATGGAGGAAAGCAATCTTTCCAGACACAAATATCTCTCAATCAGTTATCTAATGTTATGATAAGAAGCAATAACAAGCAGCACTCCCCAAAAACATGTGACTTAATATAAGAGCCATTTACTTTTGTGGATCATCTCATGCATCTGTGTTCAGCTACCAGTTAGCTGTGTGACTTTGAGGTTTAAACTGATTCTTTATCATGTCTCTGGAGCCTCTGCTGGGAAAACTTGGTTCCCTTGATATGTACCTTTCGTTTCTTGTCCTTCTCACTGACTATATTGGGTTTATTTTATGAAAAAGAGAAGAGAGAAGGGAGTGAAGTAGAGAGAAATGAAAGGAGGAAAGAAGGTAGACAGGAAGGAAAGAAGGAAGAGTGGTAGAGAAGGGGAAGGAGAAGGTGGGAGAGGAAGAAGAAAAGAGGAGAGGGAGGGAGGAGAGGGAAAATGGGAGAGAGATTGAAAAGTTTTGAATTGGCTTGCTGGCATCCTGCTGGGCAAGTGAAGTCACAGAGCCAAAGCCAGCCCAGAGTTAAGAGGCACCCCTTCATGATGGAAGAGCTTCAGAGTTCATATCATAATAGGGTCAGAGTTAGCACATTCCCATGTAGTTCAGAGAGACTGCAGAACATTTGTTTTGTTGTTGCTTCCTTTCTAACACACTCAGTCCTGCCCCTTCTGAAATTAAGCAAGATAGTGCAGATTCCTGAGACTCTAAACTACCAACTGCAAAATTAATGGTCTTGCAACAGGAGCCAGTGTATGTATTGGCTAGTCTCCCTATACTAGAAACCAAAGATTATTGACCAGTTGAAAATATTTTGTACGCTATGTTCTGAAAGTCTAGGAAACATCATTAAGTATAGTTCTTTCTTCTTGATATTTTCTTAAAATAATTAAGAAATTCCCTGAGGAGTAACATTTTAGATTCATGTATAACCTCTCTTTTGTCCACGGAACTCAGTTCTACATCCAAGTGTGTCTGATGGTGTGATTTCAAGAAGTTAAGCCTTCTTACATTAAAACCTATTGTTTTCCTATAAAACTTAGGACCCTTCCCTATTAGCAATTCTCTTCTGTGCTTTTATTCCAGGCCTTTGAAACTGTGCCCACCGCTCTTCCTCCTCGATGTAACATGTAGAAGGGTAATGATTAGAAATATTAATTAGTTGGATAAAAATAAACAATCTAGAAATGGGCTGTGAATTATTGAAACTTGGCTTAATCTGTGACTTTATATTTGGATTGACAGCAACATACCAATTATCCAATTAACAATTATATATTTGTTTCATACTCAGAGGTGAAGCTCAGCCAACTTTTACTTTATGTTGACTAAAATAAACCATTTAATTTCAGCATGAGTTTTGTGGAGAGGTGCTCATGTGGATTACCTTTTCCTTATTTCTAATCTCTTGCTCTTGACTTACACTTTTTTTTCCTTATCAGTAGTACATACTGAACATTTATGGAGCATTTTAACATTCATGTGCCAAGCCAATTAGATAAGAGTTCTGTAGTTGAAGAATGGAATTAGGTCCAGCTATGGTGGCATAATCCTGTATTCCTAGCAAATTAGGAGGCAAAGATCAGGGGATCAGAGTTTTAGGCCAGTTTGGCATAAAAGTTCAAAGATTCCATCTGAAAGCTGGGAAGAGTGGTGCATACTTGTCATCTCAATGGCTGGGTACAGTGGTGTGAGCATTTGTCACCCCCAGCATCACAAGGAAACACAAGGAGGATCACAGTCCAGGCTGGCCCAGGCATCAAGAGAGCTGAGTAATTAACCAGTAATATTAACCAGTAATAAAAAAAAAAAGGCTGAGGATGGTAGAGTGCCTGCCTGGTAAGCTTCTTACTATGAGTTCAACCCCCAGTACTTAAAAGAAAAAAAGGAAAGGAAAAGAAAAGAAAAAGAAATGAAAATAAAATAATTAGAATCCACATCCACACAGGTTGTGTACACTGATTTTGTAGAAGTAGGACAACTCCTGAGATAGGAAAGACTTTGGAAAAAGAAGTAGAGGGAGACAGGGACAGAGAGACAGAGAGAGAGACAGAGACAAAGACAGCAACAGAGACAGAGACAGAGAAGTTAGAGAGAGGAGAGAGATAATTCTTTCATAGCGGATTGTCTGACACAGAGAACAATCATTCTGGCTTTATGGAAGATGAAAAGTGGAAACCTGGAAAAGAGAGAGAGACATAAAGACTTGAAAATGTCTATGTAGAGGATGATTTGAAATGAATGTCAGGTCTGTGTGGAGAGCAAATCACATAGAGAAATGTTGTAGTCCATGAGCCACTGTATGGTAAACAAAGGTAACCAGAGGTCAATGACAAGTCTGGTATAACCCGTGATGGTCACTAGGTCTACATTGCTCCTAGATGCTTTGGAGCAGTGACCAAGACAAAGAGGTTATCATTTCTCATTGGAAAATACTAAAATTGAATGCTATTAATACCTGAGGCTTCAAGCAGTTCTGTTGTGCACCCTAGCCTTCATACTCCAAGTTGAAAAATGCTGCGGGGAGGGCCCATTTGCTCCCCAACCTGTGGCGCTGCTCAGTGGTCTGACAGGTACCATGACTTTTGCAGGGGAACATGGCTGAGTATCATCCTGGATCTTCTTTCACTCCCTGCTTCCTCCAAAGTGAGATGAGTTCTGCATTAGCCAGTACCTCCCCTCTGAACTGAGACAGAGGCATAGGCTTCTGCCTGCAGCAGGACCTCATGCTGCACTTTCAGTCTGTCTGTGGAGTTTCAGCTGAGCTAATTGTAGCAGGGATGGAAAATTAGGGCACTTCAGTGGACAGACAAAAATGACCTGATGGTGGGAATATTTCAAAAGGGAAAAAAAAACTATGTCAGTCCAATCTTTCTAAAGAAATCAGGTTGGATATAGGGGTCAACAAGATTTGAACACCGATGTTAATGAGAGTGCATTTATTGGTATCTTGTAGCTTTTAAACCTTGACACTCTTGTGTTATCTGAGTTTCAATATAATTCAATTGATTCTATTATTTTGACTTCACAAGTGAAGCAACAGAGGCTCAGGGAGGTTACACGACTTACCCAAACCACACAGTTAGGATTTGAGGCCAGGTCTCTGTGACTTTGAAGGCTGGTACTGTTCATGGCCCCATGGAGCCGGAGTCCTCTTCCTAATGCTTTGGGTACATTGCTGTTGAGTTCTGGGTCACATGTTTGGTGTCAGTCCTAGTGTTCTCTCTCCACACCAATGTATGTTATAGCCTGAACTCACTGACATTTTTTAACTTGATGGACAAAAACTATATCATCTACTGAATTGGGGATAGTGCCTGCACTTTGGCTTTCTGTTTGCAATGAAGAAGTCCCAGTATCCACAGTCTGTAAAGTCATCTTTTTACATCACATTGATTTTCTCTGAAGAATTGAAACCAATTACATAAACAATCTTAATATTTTGGTCTAGAATCATCCAGAAGCCATTACTGGGGAAATTTCTCCATGGTGACAACCTGGCAGGTGACTTTCCTCAGCCTACCATAGCTAAAACCTACTATTGACTAAGCATTGTGAAACATGCAAGAAACACATCCTTCGTTCTAAAAGAGTTTGGGGGGGCTGGGAAGGTGGCTCAGTGGTAGAGCGCTTGCCTTGCATGCCTGAGGCCTGGGTTCGATTCCTCAGCACCACATAAGCAAAAAGAAAAAAGCCGGAAGTGGCGCTGTGGCTCAAGTGGTAGAGCACTAGCCTTGAGCTGAAGAGCTGAGGGACAGTGCCCAGGCCCAGAATTCAGGCCCCATGACTGGACCCCCCCAAAAAAAGAGTTTGGGGGTCTCACTGGATACACTAGGATACAAGCACCAAGAGGTATTAAATGTTCAACTGACTCACTATTCATGTAAATATTATTACTCTTCTGACATGAGAAGCATTTAGAAAATAGAACAGTGAAGCCAACGTTTTTATAACAGTTCGTGTGGGAACTGGAGAGAACTTCAAAGAACTTAAAAAGAACCTGAGCGGTACATTGTCCTTCAGGTGAAAATCCTTTATAGAGGATTGTCTGACACAGAAAACAATCATTCTGGCCTGATAGAAGGTGAAAATTGGAAGGACACCACCTAGTATAAAAAAGAAGCAGTCTGTACCTGGGGTCTTCTTGGAGGGAAGTTATGGAACAGAGGGCGGGGTAGTCCTTAAACACAGATTTTGTGTGGTCACTGGACACTTCCATAGTTAGAATCCTAAATATCCCTCAAAGACAAGGTAGTAAAGGTTTGGCTGACAGCCTGGTAGGGGCATTACAATGTTTAAGAGGTAGGGCATTATGAGAGAGAGTTCGGTCTTTGGAGGCATCTCAGTGGGGGTCAGTGGAAAGTGCACGCAGAAGAACATTGAGCACTCACTTTCTGCACCTCCATGTTTTAATTCAGGACACACTGCATTGATATTTTTAGTTCCAAGAGCCCAGAATTTTACAATGAAATACTGCTGACTAGAGGCTTAACTAATTAGGGGATCTTGTAACCTTGCTCTTGTTAAATAGCAAGAAGTATGTTCTGCTTTTGAAAAGGTGAATCTACAGACTCGAAGCTGAAAGATGGCTGAAACACCAGGGTTTGACATTTGAGTTAAGCATTTGCCTTCCTAACATCCCCCTGTGTGTCTACACTCCTCCATGAGTACTTGTCTCTGCAGTACTCCCTAAGCATTTATGCTGTATGTGTATGGAACTGCACTGGAACATTAAGAGAGACTGACTTAGTAATTATTGGAGAATGTGAAGCTTCCCTGGCTTATCATTATAGGTAGGTGGAGGAATTGGACAGGGAGCCTACATTCTATTTCAAGAGCCTCCAGAAAAATGATATTGACTTCCATTAGTCAGGGCAATGTGGTAGCCACATGTTGAATAGAAAAACCCCAATGTTTATTCCTTCTAGCTATAGGGTTTGATTTAATCCATGTTTTCTATGAAAAGGTGGTTATTAAACAGAAAATTAGTGATATCTAGTAGCTCATAAACTTTTCACTAGGAATTGTGAATCATTCCCTTTGGCTTGAGATCATCTGTGTCATGCAGGGGGAAAAATCAGTCTTGAAGCATTTCTGAACTGTGGCATTGGATTGTAACAGATAAAGCCATTTACTTCCATCTATCTATCTATCTATCTATCTATCTATCTATCTATCTATCTATCTATCTATCTATCTATATAAATCTAAAGAACAGAATTTGAGTGGACGGATTTTGGAAGTAGTAGAGGCTGATTTATTTGGACATCAAGTGATTGCCTTCACAATTTTCTGCATTTGGCAACTAACAAAATATTGAAAACAAAGACACAAGATGACCTCTTGCAACAATGATACCCACGGGACAGTATATTGGAAACAAACTTTACAACTTCAGTGGGGTAAGGTGGGGTGGAGAGGAGTGTGGGAGGTGGGGGAGGGAAGGGATAGTAGAACAAACAAGGGAAGGGGTAACAATGATTGACAAGTAATGTAGTCATTGCCTTACTCATGTAACTGTAACCCCCTCTGTACAGCATCTTTACAATGAAATAAAATTTACAAAAATTCAAGAAATAAGCCCAGAAAAATGATCATATTGGGGTTAAATTTGACCTGCTGGAAGTATGGTAGAGTAGATGGGGCCAATCCTATATTTGCAGAAGTAGGACGAACAGTGTTTCTGTGTAATGCCCTGACTGTGTTAGGACATTTTTGTAGTTTGTATTTCTATACAAAATTTCTGATGCTGAGTACTTGCTAAAGAAATTCAGGAGGACAGGGAAGGCTTGTGGAGAAAGCATCACTAAGATGGCATGCAAGTGAAAGCAGAGGGCAGTGTGGGAGGGAAAAATATCCAAAGCAGATGCCAAGCTCACTCCTCAAAACCCACTCCCACAGGCCTTAATGTAATGCCATGAAGTGACCCACTCCTGACAGACAGCATTCACCTACTACCTGAACACTGGCATATTGGGGCCAAAACTCCCAGTTCACAAGACCTTGAGAAACAAAACATGTCCACACCACAACACTGACCAACTCTGCAAATACGAATATGTTAAAGATATCAAAGAAACCTGTTCTAAACTTGATTGAGGATGTGCCTACAGTCTTGGATTCCTCTCAGGGAGCAAATGGCTAAGGGTCAGAGATGCAAATCTCAATGAAAGATGACTTCCTTCAAACCTCAAAAGGAATTCAAGTAAAGATGGAGATTGTGTGGCTAGACATGTCTCACTTTATCCATCCTCCAACAATTGTTCTAGCAGCCCTATGCAGACTAACTAAGGCTATGTTGAGAATAATGAATATATATCCCCATTAGAGGAAAACAAAATAAAAAGCAACTAAGGATCTTTGAAGTGATCCTAAAGATAAATAGACATCACGGTGAGCTTCCTATATTTATTCTCTCCATAGCGTTGAACCCAGTGTGCTGTGAAAAATTTCCAGTCTCCAAGTCATCATGAAAACATTCTCAGCTAATTGAGACATTCCCAAACAATTAAGATAACCAGATGCGTCTGTTATTTGTAATTACCTGAACATACATTCCTTTCTTTGAGAATAGTTCCATCTTTTTTTAGCTTTTTGAACTGCTCCAGATAATGGAAATGAAGATTACTGTGTGTGCATTTTTCACTTGGCCTAATTTTGACATGGAATTACCTCTTTCCAAAATTAAGCAGGAAAACTGGAAACATGTGTGCTAAACGGAACTTTTTTTTTTCATTTTGCCCTCTTGTAAAATAATACTTTCACTCTCTTTACGAGTCACATCTCTGACAATGTCTTAAATTTATATAGAAAATGGAAACAAACAGTTAAAGGAAAAAATAAATAATTTATAATTTCCACTCAAAACCTGTCACATTTAATTTTATAGACTCCCGATGCATCTGAAGAACCCTTCACAATGAAGACAGTAGAATTTCTGTGCCACAGTGACTTTTCTTACTACTACATTTTTACTATTCATTTTTTTGTTAACTTCTATTAGTATCAATTAGTTGTGTGAGAGAGCCACATATGCATACAATGTACCTTGATCAGACTCATCACCACACTCTTCATCTCCCTTGCTTCACCTGCTCAGAATAACCCCAACAAACTTAATATTTCTATGTTCAAACATGTGCATGAAATATTTTGACCACAGTTATTACAATGATATAAAATTTCTCTTATTAGAAATTATCATTAATACCTGGGATGAGATATAAGGACCTAGGTTCAAAACCAGCCAATGTATAGAAATCAGAGAGATTCTTAGCTCCAATTAACCACCACCACCACCAAAAACAAAACTGGGTGATGGTGGCTCATGCCTATAGTCCTAACTACTCAAGAGTCTGAGATATGAGAATTGAGGTCCAAGTCCAGCTTAGGCAGGAAAGTCTGTGAGACCCTTATCTGAACCACTAGGACACTGGAAGTAGAGAGGTGGCTCACAGTAGTAGAGCACTAGCCTTGGGCAGAAGAGCTCAAGAACAGTGCCCAGGCCCTGAGGTCAAGCCTCATGATTGACAAAACAATAACAACAACAAGAAAAACAACCACACCAACCCTGAAGATGACATATGGCTGTATACACACACACACACACACACACACACACACACACACACATACACAGAAATGAAAGAAGGAAGGAAGGAATCATTAATGCTTTCACATTTTGTTAGAGCATTTAGCTATTGATTTATCTATTATATAATTGATTGGAGTAATTCACTGCTTAGCAATAACAGTTCTAACTTCATTTGCACTTTTCCAACTGTTCAAATCCTTGTTAAATTTCCTGGTGTAAGTCCAGATTTCCCACTGTCATCTAACAACTTGACATTTATCTCCTTTACTTACTTACAAATTAAGCTCCTGTTACTTTTTAACTTTTTACAATAATTTCCTTGAGCAATTATTTAGCTTGCATTATAATTTAAACTTTTTTTCCAATATGAGAAGGGCTATCCTGTCCCTATTTTATTCTCACTCTTCTAGCCAGTGCACAATTTATATCTGATGGGCTTTATTTGAAAAGTTCTTATACATCAATTATTTCCAGAAAACATTTTCATTAGGAGTTAAACAATTTTGTCTTCTTGGGAGGCTTAGTGTTATAATTTGTTTGTAAACCCTCTTCCTTTGGGGCAATGGTACTAGTATCATACTACAAAGTATTCTATAAAGACACATGTCCTACTTAGAAGATAGCGCAGAAGAAATGTATCTGGAAATGGACAGACATCTGGAGACATGAAGAAGAAGAAAAGGGGAGATAAAAGAAAGAAATAGCAGACTGAGAATGAAGAGAGAAAGGTAGAGAAAAACACAAAAGATGATGAAAAGGAGGAAGAGGAAGAGGTAGAAGAAGAGAAGGGGGAAGAGAAGAAGGGGAAGAGGAGGAGGAGGGAGAGAAAAAGGAGGAGAAGAGGAAGACCTATTGAAAAGAAAAGCAATTGATCCCCCTATAAATTGTAATTCTTTTTCCTTTTCCTTATTTATTTATTTTTGGTGGTAGTCCTGGGGCTTGAACTCAGGGTCTATGCACTGTCTCTGAGCTTTTTCACTTGAGGTAAGTGTTCTGCCACTTGAACCACAGCTTCACTTCTGGGATTTTGGTAGCTCATTGGAGATCAGTCTCAAGGACTTTTCCTGCTTAGGATAGTTTTGAACCATAAACTCAGATCTTAGCCTCTTGAGTAGCTAGGATTACAGATACGAGCCACAGGTGCCAGCTAAATTGCCACTCTTAAAGATGAATATTGATATTTTAGTACTATTAAAAGAAGAGAGTAGCTGGGCACTGGTAGCTCATGGCTGTAATCTTACCTATTCAGGAAGCTGAGATCTGAGAATAATGGCTTGAAGCCAGCCCAGACAGAAAGTTCATGTGTCTATTATCTCCAACGAACCATCAAAAGTCAGAAGTGCAGCTGTGGCTCAAGAGTGCAAGCCTTGAGGGGAAAAAAAACCTTAGGGACAGCGCTCAGGTCCTGAGCTCAAGCCCCAGGATCAACACATATACACAGACACAGACACAGACACAGACACACACAGACACACACACACACACACATGTTCACACACAAAAAAGTGAAAAATAAATTTTATTTACACAGAACTTGTTAAAATATTTCCTTTGTTTTTTTGGAAATACTGAAGCTTGAACTCAGAGCCTCACATTTGCTAAGCAGGCCATCTCCTATTGATTCATGTCTCCTATTTCCATTTGCTTTTAGTTATTTTTCACATATTTGCCTGTAGCTGGCTTAAGACCAATCTTTCTATCCATACGTCCCAGGCAGAAGGAATTACTGGTATATGTCACCATGTTCACTCACTGGTTGAGATAGTTATTTCCCATCCTTGTGCCTAAGCCAGGCTCAAACTACAATGCCCCTGATCTTTGCCTCCCTACAGAATTACATAAAGAATTACATATAATTTCTGGCATAACAGTGTCATCAGACCTGCTATATTTTCTATATTTGGTTGGTACTTGCGAGCTAATATAGAATGCCTTTTATTTTTATACAAGTGATTTTTTTATCATCATGATTAACTGTAACTTCATTAGACTTCTAGCTCTACTGTGTAATTACTGTCAAAGAATAAGGACCACAGGTTAATTTTTTCCACAACCAAACTCATTATTTTTGTTAACTGTCCCTCTGCATTCTAGTTTCTTTTAAAAATAAATATTATAATTGTGCATATCTTACTTCAAATCTTGTTTTGTGGCTTTTAGACAAGACATTTAATCTCTCTATATATACAAATATATATTTGTATTTAAAGAGGGAATAGTAACTTCTAATGATATATTTATTCTGTTAGTGTTAAATATTATTATTAAAATTTAATCCACAAAATAACCTTATATAGTACTTGAGGAAAGTAAAGAAAACTTTTGTAGGAAAATAAACATCATCACAATGCTCGACAGGAAAGGTACTCATTACCTTACTCATGTAACTGTAACCCCTCTATACAGCATCTTTACAATAAACATTATCATTAGCCCTCATTGTTGTCTTAAATTTTTTGTACTATACTTTACCTAATTATGTAAAAACATGTTTTTAAGTCTTTCATCATAAAATATCTAAACAAAGCTTCACATTAAATGCAAATAAAATATGAAACCAAAACTACTCGAGATAATTTAACATGACAGATGATGCCTAGTTGTTTTGCTAAATGATCTATGTGGATATAATTGTATCAAAATGTACATATTGGCATTTATTTCATTGTCTGCCAACCAGTACATTTGGAATGCTGAGCCCAATGGATCATTCAATAAATCTTAGACATCATTGTAATCATTTTTCCCCTTAAACAATAAATAACTAAAGCCACAGCCCGTGGCTTTAGTGGGTCTGCTTGTGAGATAGGACATACATTCAAAAATTGAACTAAAAATAACTTTGACATATAATTTAATGAAAAAAGTGTCATTGTTGATTACTGTCTAATCCTTGTGAACTGTTGTTAAGTTGTGCTGTATAAAAACAGATTTTCACAGCATGCCCAAGAGAAATATAAACAATAAGTTTGCTGCTCTGCCTGAGCTCCTGTGGGCTCAGTTTACCTAGATTACTGTGCCATATTCCTTATGGGAATTTAATTATCCAACTATCCTTCTTTATCTGCTTTATAAAACCTTTGTAAGATTTCACCATGTTCTATGATGTCATTTGCTGTTCATTTGGTACAAAACCCCCATTTACTTGTTAAATCTGCCTCTGTTCTTTTCTCATTAGACTGTGACAATTAATGTAGAACATTATTCCACCACACTGTCATTTTCATGATGTCAAAACATTCTGGATTTATTAAATAAATTATGAAGCTAAAATCCAAGTCTGTGAAAATATATTTCAATTATAGCTGATCGCTGTAAAAGAGAAGTTTTGTCTTTATAATTAGCAAAAGAATCCAGCAAGAGTACAAAAGCAGACACATGATGATCGCTGTCTCATTAACATTAGGACATGATCACCTAATGCCACACAGAAATACTCTGACTGGATGTGATCATTTGGTACCAACATATAAGCTCACATATAAACCTGGGGGGAGAAAGTTTGTGACAGCAGAGGTCATAGTATGGTCTATTAGAAGGCTCTGATCAAGAGAATCAAAGTTCAGGGCAACCCCAGGAAAAAAGTTCATGAAATCCCATCTCAACCAATAGCTGTGAGCAGTAGTACAATCCTGTCAACCCAACAATGAGAGAGGCTGAGATCAGGAGGATCCTGGTTCCAGGTCATTCCAAGCAAAAATATTCCTAAGACCCCCTATTAACAGAAAAAGCTAGGCTTGTCAACTGATGGCATAGATCTGTCATCCCTGATATGTTGGGGAACGTAAAATAGGGAGATGATAATCTAGGTAGACCCAGGTAACATATCTAAAAACTAACCAGAGCAAAAAAGGCTTGGAGGCATGGCTCAAGTGGTCAATTGCCTGCCTGGGAAGCACAAAGCTCTGTGTACAAAATCTAGTACAACCAAAGAAAAAAATCATAAGATGGTCTTGTAGCCTGTTCAAACTATATTCTTTCATATCGAAGCAACTTAAGTCAATTTGAAAACTGCATTGTAAACTTGAAATGTTCAGTTTGGATCCCTTCCATAGTGAATCCCATTTATTTTGTAATGTTGTCCATAATAGTTTTGTGGGTGCGTAAACCCAGCAAATTAACACATTCAGCACCAATGTTCACTGGTCATTCAATGGAGAGTGCGCAGCAGGTTTGCAATATGGAGACTTTTGTCATCTGTGCATGCTTTCTCTTTTGTGATCCTTATTAATTTTTATATTCTACCTGAGCTAGGCTTTTGGTTATATGGACTAAGGCTGTGATAAAAACCCCCAATGTCTAGAACACCAAGGTTTATCTCGGAGTTACAAGTGACCCAACACTGTTCCAAGATGTTTGTCCCCATTGCAGATTCCTCTGACTTGCTACTATGGAAAAGAAAAGATGGCCTTGAGTTCAACCAAATGTCCTATAAGAGATTTTGTTGTCTTGAGAGGTGCTAGGTCTTACATCTCTATACAAACCTTGACACAGAAGAGTCAGACACTGGGTAATTGTCAGGAATCCTAAATGTGAGTTCGCTGCTTCTCTGGACATACCAGAATTGCAGATGTAAAAAATATCAATGGTGGATTTTTTGAAGGGCTGGAATCTATCCACTCCTTAAGATTGACTATTATCAACCACTTTCTCTCTTGCCATGCGAGCAAAATTTTTGTTTACTTTCATATCAAAATACTCTGAGTAAATGCACAGTTTAATGAAATCAAGAAAAAAATAACAACCAGTATAGCAAAGAAAACATTGCAACAATAATTCATAGTCTTAATAACTCCATAGGAAGTGCACAAAGTGAAAGATGATTCTGTCTGTTCTCCCAGAAGGAAAACTGAATCTGAGAGAGGTTAGGTAAGAATGACAAGAGTAGATGTCTGCTTTAATCAGGAGATGTCTTTTGCTCTGATCAGGCCATGTTGAGGATGAACTGCATCATCTTGTGTAAAGGAAATGATCAGAGAAGAATCCAGCACTGGATTCTTAAGCATCATGGAAGAGCAAGAATTGCACAAGGAAATATGGCTGGAATATGCCTCTCAGGAAACAGATATGAATTTGCTTACTTATTTCCTGGGATTCTAGACCCTAAAGGCAAAAACTCTTGATGGAGTCGAAATTGAGATAGTCTATTTATGCAATGGCAGGCTGAAAATTGTTCATCTGTTTTTGCTTTTCTAAAGGTAATAGTAATATTGAGATGACATTGAAAACAATGGTAGAAACAAAATGCAAACAAGGACCAAAAAATATGTAAGGCTGTTGGATCATTATTTAAGGAAAACAAAACTCAGATTGATAAATACAGTTGACGTTTTACATATCAATGGAATTCAAGAAAAATTGTTAATAGGGTTACTTTTCATTCAACAGTAGAGTGTCATCCATTTTTCTAGCCCTTTCAAAAGTACTTGCTATATGTCAAGTATATTCTACAGCATTTATACACATTCACTGTTTTAATACTCATATCAACCTTAGAAAGAAATACTGTCTTCTGTTTAAAGACAGGGAAGGTGAGACTTTGAGAATCTATGTCAGTCCCAGGGTTGTACACTTATAAAATGGTGGACAATTGGGGCCCAGTGTTCATTCTGACACCATTACACTACACTATTGCATTCCCTGCGCCCTGGCTCATGGTCATCTCCACTTTGCATAAATTCTGAATTTGGGTTTAGACAAGTCAATGACTGTAATCATAAGAGCAAAGAAAAATGTCCACTGCTTTTACCCTTTCATCTTGTACTGGGAGCGTTTAACTGTTGTTATAAACATACTGCAGATGTGGGGGTGGTGAGGGGAGAGAGGGCTACCTCCTCACATCTCCCTTGCTCAAGAGATCCTTGTAGAAACAGAAACTTTTCTAATGCCTTTGATAAAAGTGCAAAAGTTTTCCAGAATCCATGTATCTCTGAAGCATAACAAGAGGAAAATAGCAACAAGAAGAGAAATTTCTGGGTACTTAGCCAATGGTAATATCTAGGATAAGCCTATTATAAATAATGGATCCATGCATCCTCTGAATTGTGCTTTGAGTTCAGTATTATTGTTACTTTTACTGTACAAATTATTAAAGAAAAGGGCGTAACACTTATGAACCAGACCATTTTAATCCAGAGCCCCATCACTGCTGTAACTCTGTGGGGGAAATCTTGATATGCATTAGAAGTTTAGATATAAATAACATTAAACTAAGAATATATATATATATATATATATATATATAAATGTAAGTCCTCTGTATAGGCTGTGTGTCATGACTTAGATAGGTTATACCCACACAGTAATACTGACCCTAAGGAATGGCTCAGAGGGTGCATGGATCAATGTATTTAGTGTACAATAATTGTGGAGTTAAAAAGACACTTGACAAGAGCAGTGTGGGAATAGGACAAGATAAGAATCTGTCTTGGTTGGTCTAATCTTGATGCATGAGGATGTATATGTGTTTGTCTCAGGAATGGAACGTGGAGAAGAAGCCCTGGGTCTCTCTCCTGATACTCAAAGATTCTTTGGGGTCAAAAGGAAATTTGAAGCCACAGGTGACAATAGAAGAAAGGAGAAGGAGAAATTCAGTGCAGGACTGGGGAGAATAATTGGTTCTCATGGGTGAGCAGCACTTACCTATCAGGAGTTTCTACTGTCAGTGCCTGTTTTCTCTTCTCTGTAAGGGCCCTTTCTGGTTCTCATAATCTCAGACTGTTTAGAGCCCTCTCCCCAGGATATAAACTCTCATTTGGCTGCTGGACATTAAAATCCTGATGATCCTGATTTATGACAATGATTGATGTTGGGGTTTGGAATTATGACCTAGACATCACCTGACACTAAGCTATGTTATTTTATTCATTTTGTTACCTAGTCATAGAGGTACCAGGATATCTATTACTAAACAGCAGGAATCTGCAGCCAGAATTCTACAGGTAGACTTAAACTCTTAACTTCGTTGGCAAGACTATTCCCTCCCTCATAAGTACATCCATTCAAAATCCAGGAAATCCTTTGAAAGACAACCTGTTTATAATTAGCCTAGCATATCATCAGCGAATGCTCCGTGCTCTGTGTTCTGTTGCATTGTCACCAGATTGTAGTGATACTTAGCCTCTTACCATAACAGATCACAGGACCATGGACCAACCTGAGTTTCCTGTCCCATCTTCAGCAGGGCTCTCTGAAAAGGAAGACATGCACCAGGCTCCACAGCCCTAGCTGTTTCTCTCTCTCCCTTTGACAGTTGCAAAACAATCAGATCAAACTAAGTATACAATAAGGGTTTGAGACTGAGGATAAAGTTTACCATAATGTTTTATTATATATGCAGTATCTGAAGCTAGAATTGGCTTCTCTAAACAACAGCTGCAATGGAGGAGGCAGCTGCTCTGGAGCAGAAATGGATTTGGAGCCAAGGCTGAATCCTGGATCTGCCCCAGCTTCATAAAACAGCTATTAGGCTCGTCCGGTGGTCGGTTTCATCATCCATGAAATGGGAATCATTTGGCCCAGCAGGATTAAATGGATTAGATGTTACTCATCTATACATATATTGAAATAACTATGTACTTGTCTATTAAGGAATACTTTATAAACCGCAAGTTCTTAAAATTGTTCAGGAAAAGTGGGAAAACATAAACTTTAATAGACTGTGTCAAAGAAATGTTTTCTCTAGTTAAAAGGTATCAATGAATTTGATGGTATTGTGGTTTAGACTTAGGACTTCACACCTGTAAAGAAGATACTCTTCCACTTGAGCCCATAGTCCTTTGGGGGATTTTTAGTTGTTTTTCAGATAGTATCTTCCCTAGGCCTGGCATCAGAACTTGATTTTTTTACCTCTACACCTGTCATATGGTTTGTTAGTTGAGATGGGGGGATCTTACTAATATTTTGGGGGAGGGAGATGGGGGTCCTGGAGCTGGCCTTGAACTATGAGCCTTGCAATCTCCCTAGCCCAAGTTTTACCCATGTGTGAACTATACCTAACACCTCTTCTGCCCCTTTTTCTCTGATGTTAATGTGGATTGAATTCAGGGCCTCACTCCACCTCTGCAGTCATGCCTTCAACCCCTTTATGCTTTGGTTGTCTTTGAGAAGTGATCTTGCTTTATGTCTGGGTTGACCTGGGAGAAGGTCCTTGTAACTCCCTAAGTCACTATGAATGACAGATATTTAGTACTTTACCCAGACTTCATGCTTCTCTTGTAAGCCTATAGAAGGGATAATAGGCATGCATCACAGCCCACAACCATTGGTTGAGATATAATCTTGTAAACTTCATTTTCCAACATAAGTTGGATTCTCCAATCTCTTCCTCCCAAAGATCTAGGATTAGAGGTTTGAACCATTGCTCCCAACTGCTTCTTCTGTCTTCTACCCTATACATATTTCTTGCCCCACCCCTTCTCACCCTCTTCAAAAAATTTATATAAAAATGAATACCTGAAAGAATAAGCAAAGCGTTGTGAAGGGTTTGGCACAAGTTGGGAGAAAACACAAATTTCTGGTTGTTGATCATGCCATGAAAAGCCACCTAGCAACAACAAAATTGATTCATGAGGATACCAAGAAAACAGCTGCTTCTTAAAATTCTCACCAGCGGAAAGGGTTCAGTCTAAGGCAACTCCTTTCAAAATAAACGGACAAAACCAGAAAGAGAGGAACTCCAGGCAAGAGCAGCAAGATGATTAGATTAGGTTCATAGAAGAATGCAGTTATCTGGGTGGATTAAAGAGAATGGGTAATTCATTGATGTTATTGCCAAGATGGTGAATAACTATAGGCTGCAGATATTTCAAAAGTAGTAAAGAAAAAGAAAAAGAACTATTTAGCATGATTCAGAAGATGATACATTACAATATTCAGATATGAGAGAAAAGAAAGGTTGGGAAAATAATTTTTTGGTAATTAGAAATCTAGAGTCAAGTGTTCCAAAAGGACCATGAATTTCTCAAGAATCTTGGGGGTATCTGTGCAACAGTGGCATAAAGTCTTATTTAAATGTCTTCAACTCCTAATCATGGAAGAGCCCTCTTTGCTCTAGAAAACTTATTGGCTATCAAAGTCATTGGACTTGATTATTTTTGTAAACCTATACATATAATAAGAAGCCAATGGTTAGAGAGAAAATGATTGGAAATCCTTAAGTCTCACACTTGCCAATGGACATACAAATAGCTGACAACTGGAAGGTATCAGGTTCTGAGATACAGAAAGTATTTATTGAGTCATTAAACCAATAGTTGTTGAGCACCTATTAAGAATAAGGCATAGTGCCTGCTTCATTATTTTTATCATGATACACAACACTCTAACTTCTCTACTAATTTCCTTTAGCTTCTCTAATTAAAACTTATCTTTAGCCTCTGTCCTATCCATCTACTATCCAAAAGTGATCTTGAATTCTGTGATGGCATTGTACAGATAGGAGGAAAGAAGAATCTTTCCCTAGCAACAGCCAGCCCCCCTACATGGCTCCTATAAATGTGAGTGCTAAGCAACATTCCTTCTACCCAGCATGATGCCCCAAATAGGGACAGGTGGCAAGATATACGGGTTCTAGAATTCATTTACTCTTAATAATCTACAGTATCACAAAGTCCTTCTGCTCTGAGACTCACAAACATGTCATGAAATAAGATTAAGTTCAAAAATGGAAGTGTAAAAAGCCAAACCCTAAAAGAGAATAGTTTCAAGGTCAAATAAGTACATCTGAGACTATCCCGGAGCATTTCAGGTACAGACATATCTAAATAATGGAAGACAGAGTCATTAGCCAAGCTGACACCAAGTACGTTAGTTAAATCCTGATGACATCCTAAGTAAGGATGGAAAATGATGATGGATCTCTCTGGTCCTCCTTCTCTTGTCTGATGTACATGAAACTTCTTTATTTCTAACAGTTGTTCGGCCGTAAGCATCTGTAATATGGTAAATATCAGAAAGGAGACACCATTAATTCTGTCTTTTAGTCTGGAAAAGGCCAGCTAAAGAGAAGTTATTTTATTAGCACTTCCCTTTCTGTGCCAAATGCCCACACATGTTCTCTACAGTGTGTGCTTTAAATTACTTACTGAAATGTATATTTGTCTTTACAAAGAAATAATGGTTTCCTCGTGTCTCTCTGAAACGGGAAAAATTTCCATCCTTACCGAGCGAAGATTAAAAAGCTAATCAGCACTGCGGTGGCTCAGAGGCTGCAGATGTGTGCTCCCTGAAGCCACAGTGGATTTGGGTTACCTGGCGATATTTGAACTGGCCCCTCTGCTCTGCTTGGATGTTTGTTTAACACTTTGTTCAGCTTTATTTTTAAGTGACTCTGGCGGCTCCTAACTATAGGACATGCTCTGGCTAGCTGCTTGGGCCAAGGGTTGTAATGATTTTAAAAATAATCTCATATTCACTTTGGTATTAAGGCAGACATCTCTACAAAAGTGAACGAACTCCAACTAAGAGCAAAGGGGAGCCAATGGTGGAAAAGGGGGTCCACAGAGAAAGAGAACTGTTGTTTTCCTATGGGTGAACTTCACAAAGCAAAGAGGGGTGACATTTGAGCTGCAGTGGCATGTATTCCAAAAGACAATTCTCCAGGCAAAACGAACCCATGTTCAATTGCACTTTCCAGTTCCTAGGTGTTCACTGTCATGCTTGGCACACAGTAGGTATGTAGGAAAAAAAATTACATATCCAATTGTTTTCCTCGCTGCAATGATGGTAAGTGGCTAGAGGTTAACTCTGGAGCAGGACCTGGTGTCCTAAGCATTGCTGTAGGTCCTCAACCAAGAGTTGCTGAATGATTGAAAAACCAACCTGTTTTTCATTCTCTTGCATGCCAAGCCACCACCACCACCACCCGGAAAAGGAGTAAACAGAGTTAACAAGAGATGAAAAGAAGGGTTGCTGAGCCACAGTGAAGGGTTAGAGAACACGAATTTGTGGCAGAGCCAATCAGCATATTTTCAAAGATATCTCTAACAAAACTTGGCAGCCTGGAAGACAGAGAAAGTGAGAGCGTGCATGTGTGCTTGTGCGCATGCACACACACATACACACACACACACACACACACACACACACACACACACACAAATCCCCCCACAACAATGAAAAAAGATTTGTGGGGGTAAGGGAGTTCTTGGGTGAGGCTTTGTGCAGTTGTTGGAGTCGTGGTTTCCAGTCCTTTCTCTTATTGATCCTTTTGGTGTTCTGACTAACAAAGTGACTTCTCTTAGAATAATTCTTGAAGCATTCAAGAGACATCCCAGGGCTGGACCATCTCATGGAGTGTGGGTAAAAGTAACCATCAGCTTGTGTTTGTCTGTATTTTACTTTAGGATTGAGCTTTTCTGTTTCCCCATATCTCTTTTCTTTCTCATGTTCATGGTCATTATGGTCATTATATAATTCTGGAATTAAAACACTTCTTGGGGGGTGGAGAAGGAAATTATTAATGGATAGAGTTGTCTTTTGACTTTATAGACTTTCATTTGTGTGAGTCTCTTCTTCCAGGGCAAGAAGAAATATACATATATATATATATACATATATATATATATATATATTTTTACAGGCTAGATTCATTATAACATAGTATGTTCATTCTGTATTCTTTATTTTCCGTCAGATATTAAAGAGTTAAAACCACAACATTTTTCTCATGTATCCCTGAAGTTATGACACATCCTTCCCTCAGACTCATAGTCCACCATTCCAGTTGGGGAAGCCAGCCCTGGTTGAATGAGGAGGACAGAAATGAAAAGGATCTGTCCTGGGTGTGGTCACTCTACTGGTCTAGGAATTCTATGAATAAAACCCACATTCATTAGGACCCCAAATCACCTGGAGCTGGGCTTCTGGTTCAAATGGAATGTGATGAATTGTGAATTTTTATAATCACCCTAATGGGGTAGATAAAAGCGATGTGTGATGATGACCAGTGAGTCTAGTAAGTCTGTGTCAGGATTCCACAAGACAGATGCCAGAAGGATTTGAGGGAAACACTGATGGTAGCAGCTGTGGTAGGGGACGCTGATAACTAAGCTGTGCCTATCTCTCTGCATGGAGTCTCCACCCTTAGGTGAGGCAGGCTGCTCACTGAGAGGTAAGCTGCAAGCTGGCTGGGAAGCCTTGATCGGCAACAATGACATTAGGTGATCCTGATTCTTGTTAAAGATTTGTGAGTGTAAGGGAAAGGTGGTAACCCAGCATGGAGTTCTTTCCTTGAAACACTTCTGGAGCAAGAATAGTCCTGCCACTCACTCATTTCTCACTGAAGCACAGTCTTGTATAGTTCATTTTCCATGGGTATCTAGTTTACCTCCCAATCTTCTGTGTAAACTTCTGTGAAATTCTTCATTTTGATCTAGCAATATTCCATCATAGAATCATTCCTTTCAATGTTGTCTTTCCTATTCAAAATTTACCTTTAATTGATCAATAATAACTACATATATGTAAGGGGCACAGTGTAAGTTTGTTTGATATGTACACATTGAATCAAGCAAATTAACATCAACTTCTATAGTTACTTTTGTGACATGAATATTAAAATAGACCAGCAATTTTGAAATACATATTTTATTAAATTGGACTATTGTCACCATATAGTCCAATGAAGTTCAAAACTTTATTTGTCCTCTATAACTGAAACTATGTACCCTTTGGCTAACATCCCTCTATTGATCCTCTCTTGTTCTACTTCCTAGGGATCACCATTTGGTTTATTCATAAGTACTTCCCAAAATGAAAATAGATGTAGGAAAAACTGTCCCTCAATGGGCAAGAAAAAGAGAGGACAGCCCTTACCTTATTTCTATTGGTTTGACTTCTAAAATTTCCTATGGAAGTGACATCAGTTACACGTATAGAACTGAACAGCTAGTTCAGAGATACTGGACTTCGGAATCATATTCTTTGGACCCCCCCCCCCATGGCTCATTCTAAAATTTTGTGTTTAATTTTCCCTTTGAAATTTCAAGTTTTTTATCTTATAAAGGCCTCTGCAGAGCCTTGGAATGGGCACCTACATCCAAACTCCCTCTTCCATGAAGTTCTACTGCTGTTACTGTATGGTGTGTTTCTTCCTTCAGTTTCTATCAACTCAATAATTTGAGAACACTTATTGAAGTCCAAAATCTTATCAGTTACCGCCTTCTATTGTTATGACCTTCTGCTCACTTTCTACTTCGATCACTAGAGACTTATCTCTGCTAGACTCTTATTGTACTTAAGTAATATGTATTTAAATGTTTATGTATTCAAGGGGTTATCTCTTTTGCCCCAAGCATCATTTCTTCTAACTTCTCTATTCCATTGCATTTTTTTTAAAAATTTGCCTTTATTAGGACTTCTGAGTCCTCCTCCGAACTTCAGGTATCCATTCTCTTTATTCTACCTTCATGGGCTTCTCCAGGTTCCAAGACTCTAAGGTAGTCATTATCAACCTGTCCTTTCATTCACACTCCAACCACTCTTTATAGTGGCCCCAAGTCATTCCAGGCCCCCTTTTTGTTCTGTCAGTGAATTACCACACAAGTTGCTTGCAAACTAATCATCCACTCCTCTTGCCATGCATGATTGGATCAGTTCATGAGAAAGTTGCTATAGAATCTGCTAAACCCTTGTTTCCTAATCTCACTTATAGGAACGTTACTGCTCAAGATCTCAGCATTTCATGCCTCTCTCACTTCATATCCATTTCCTCTCAAAAAATTATTTTACCCTTTTTTTTCTACATTTCAGTCTCAACTGTGCCGTCCTCACTTTGAACAGATGACCTTCCTTCCTACTTCACTGAGAAAGCAGAGGCCATCTGCTGCAACCTCCCTAATCTTTCCTCTGTTCCATCTGTTACCAGGCTTCACTTTTTGAAACTTTCTCTGCTTTCTTTCTTCCTTCTCTTTCCTCCTGCTTCTATCTCCTTTCCAAAAAAATTCTAAAAATCCTAGGTTTTAAAAGATAATAGCATTAAACTAGACTTGAAACACAAGATATGTCTAGGTCTCTGGTTGACACTGTGAAGTAGGTGTTACATTATGTTACATTATCCTCTTATAGTACCATCTGAGGAAATTAAGAATTGCAGAATTATCCATCTCCTCTCACTGCACACACACATCAATGGCACCGCTAGACTGCTAATGCCAAACTACTTGGTTTCTCCAAAAGTTACATGGCAAACCTCTTCTTTCTTTAGTATTTGTCAAGCTTTACCTCAGTTGTCTCTGCTCACGCAAAAGATACACAAGAGCTACTGATTTTCCAAACAAAATTGTTTCCATCATATTTAACCATGAGTATGATAATTTCACTGTTTTAACCTTTCACCATTAAATTCATCAAGAAATGTACTCTCTACTTCTCCTTATTGATGTTTGTAATTCAAAGGAAATTATTTCCCATCTTTAAATTCCCATGATGAAGTTAAAAAGAGATTTGCTGAGTCTTCTTTAACTTGGCCCTCTCTATAATACTTTAACTATCTTTAATGATCCTTGTTCCTTTGGTATTCTCTTCTCCAGGTCCCTGTCTGGAAGTATCATCTTTTAATGTTCCTTATCTGACTCTTTGATGTTTCCTTAAATTCTGAAAAGCAACCATTCCTCAGGGCCATAAAGTTGTCATTCTTCTTACTCCACCTCCTAAGAGCTGGTATTACAGACATAGGTTACAAGGTCTGACACTTTTATTTCCTTTTAAAGACAAATCCATCTAAAAATGAAACAGCCCCTACTTGTATCATTGAGAAGCATTAGCTACATACAAAAAAAAACCTACCATGTTTGAAGTCATAAATTCATATATCAAAATAACTTTACTTTCTATTTATTTGGGCATATTGCACAAAAGATTTCGTAATTCTTACATTAATTTTCATGAACACGAGGGTTAATAAAATACCCCATTGGTTCTAGTTCAATTTCCAGTTCGAGTGTCTATTTCTACAATAGCCTTCATTCCTTAAAGTTAAATTTTTTTTATTATATATTTTAAATTACTTATTTATTTTTGCTTTCTGAGAGTCTTGTTGCATAGGCCTTTCTGGTCTAGAACTCATGGTCCTTTTGCCTCATCTTCTTGAATATTAGCATTCAGGCATGAACTACCACAATAATATCAAAAATCTTGCTAAGCCTAATTTTGAGTGCTGGATTTATAAGTATTTAAATTTAATTTGACTTTATCAGTTGATATGTAATTTAGTTTTACTAAATGTGTATATTTGTATGACTTCTATCACTGGGAAGGCATAGAACAATTTCATTACCCCAGAAAAAGCTCTTTTTTAAATGTTTTTTGTACAGTTATATGAGCAAGATAATGAGTAGATTTCTTATCAATCATCTTTGATATTTCAATTTCTCTCTCCAAGTAATCCCACCAACCCAGTTAGGCAACCAATCTAATCTGACTTCGGATACTTTATGTTTTGTACATTCCAACATTTCATTGAAAGGAATTTTTCAGTATGTAATTTTTTTCTTTATTATTTTGGCAGTACTGAGGTTTTAACTTAAGGCCTCACATTAGGCCAACTCTCTGTCACTGGAACAATGCCTCCAGCCCTACTTTTGGAAAATGAATCGAGTAAACTTTTCTACCTGGGCGAGTATTGACATATGACCTCTCAGATCTCAGTATCTTGAATAGCTGAGATTACATGCATTAGCCACTAGCACTTGTGCTAAGGTATGCAGTTCTTCTTATCTTTGCCCCTTCATATAGCATGATAGAGAACTTATTAGTCTTACATTGTTGCATAGTATTCCTGGATACTTTACGCTAGTTTACATATTACTTCTGAGTGGACCTTTGCGTTGTTTATAACTTTGAGATGCTATGAAGGAAGTGGTTGAGGCTATTCATTTACAAAGCCTTTTCTGGAGATCAGGTTTGTTCCTCCATGTAAACAATTTTAAGTAGAATTAAAGATTAAAAAGTAATTGTATGACTAATTTTACAAATAATTGTGAAATTACTTTCACAAGCAGTTGCACTTTTCCCATTACCACCAGCAACATAAAACCTCCAATTCTAGTTACTTCATAATTTTCACAGACAGCTGCTCATCAATCTTCTTAATTTTAGGAATGTAGAGTTGACTAATTATGATTTTAGTTTGCATTTCCTTGATGGCAAACGTCATTAATCATTGTTCAAGTGCTTATTGGCTGTTTGTACCTCTTCTTTTGTGAAGTTTTCCATTAAACTCTTTTGACCATGTCTATATTGTATTGTCTTCCTATAACTGAAATGAAAGATCGTTTTTATTAAAAAATTATTAGATATAGATTTCAAATGTTATTTTCCAATGTGTTTTGCATGTCCATATTATTGTGTTTTTCCAACAAAAGTTTAAATTTTTAGAAATCACGTTACTCAATCTAATTTTACTTTGTGATTAAGTAGGCTGGGTGTATTGTATACATGTGCATGTGTGTTTGTGCATATGCATGTGGGTGTGAACGTGCATGTGGGTGTATACTCCAACCAGGAAACCTTTAGAAGGAATATATCAGTCCCAAGATTACAAAACTTTTCTGACACTTTTGATTCTTCTAAAAGATTCAGCTTTTTGCATTTATGCGTCATCTACTTAGAATTAATTATCTTATCCATTTAGAGTTAATTTCTATGTATGATGTGACATAGTAAGAACTGAGATTAGTTACAATTAAGTACAGAATTTAATTGAAATAAATCTTCAGTCAAGTAGTATGTCTTATCCATATTTGTACTTTTCCTTCAATATTGCTTTGACCATTATAGCTTTGTTGGATCTCCATTTAAATTCCTCATATAAATGTTTAATTTGTGTATCAGCTTTTGTAAGAAGCCCTATCAAATGTAAGGATTCTTATTAGGTTTATTTAGAATTTGTAAAGCAATTTAAGAATAACTAATTTTATTTTGTTATGGCCAATATTTGTGCTTTTTATTTTTTACTGGCTAATTTTATTTACTAAGACTTTCAGTTGAAGTACAGTAAAAGCACTAATCAAACTTCTGTTACTTAAATACTGTGGGAAATACTTTTGTATATAAACATGATTGCTCTATTTTTATTACACATGCTTTGTCAGTGAGAGAAAATTCTCATTACTTATCTAAGAGTTGATTTAGTGTGAATGAGTCTTAAAAATTGTGTAATGTTATTCTACATCTATCAAGATAAGTATGTTTTTATTGTCTTTGGTTGCTCATATTATGAAATATATTAATTTATATTGAAACATTTAACTTCACAAAGTTATGATAATTTCTTTTTTAAAGGCTTCTAGATTTTATTCATCAATATTGTATCAGGAATCTGATCATGAGGTAGATCATTCAATTATTTTCTTATTAATTTGTTTAGTTATTTGAGGTATAGTTGGACTGGAAGTCACTATATTGTCTATGATGGCCTCAAACTTCCAATTCTTATGCTATAACTTTCCAAATGTTAAAATTATGTTTATCTGTCCATATTATTAGAGTAATTCTTACCCAATATGATGAATTGGGGAGTATGATTTTCTCTAGCATCCAAAAGAATTTTTAGAATATTGGCCTTATTTATTATAGAAATGTTTTATAGAAATCACTATTAAAGACAAATAGAATAATACATCTTCAACTTTTCTATTCCTTCCTGTAGTTGTTTTAGCAATTTGTTTCATATAATTTATTTTCTTTTTTAAAATTTTTTATTTTTTAATTAAGTATTTTATTGTGAAAATACTGTACAAAGTGGTTACAGTTACATGAGCAAGGTATGAGTACATTTCTTATCCAGCATTGTTGCCTCCTCCTTTGTTTTTCCCTACCATTCCTTCCCTCCCACCTCCTCAGCTACACCCTCCATCCCCCACACCCTCCACCTAAATTGTAAAGTTCGTTTTTCCACAGTGTCGTGTACATCTCATTGTTGCAATGGATCAATCTATATCCATAGTTAAACAATTTGTTTTTTTCCTTCCCCTCCCCAAATTATGCCAACATCAAATGCAGTGAAAACAGGGGTTATACCTTGGGGGAGGGACATACAAAGCAATAAAAAAATCACATGGTGCTTTATAAATATGCTAGAAACAATAGCAAGAAAGAAACAAACCACTTGTGTCCCTATCTTGGGGTTCATTTCATTTGTTGAATCGGTGGTCTAGAGTTGTTTATAATTATAATATCTCCATAGTATTATACTAATGTTTGAAAGATCTCTAGTATAGCCAAATCACTTATTATTTTTCTTTTTAAGGTCTTCTATTAAGAGAGAGAAAGAAAGAGGATAAATCTATGTCTCAGATAATTTCTAATTGTGTCTACCATAATGAAAGAAAATACCATAGATGCAAAATTGTTATTATTATCTTGATGATCACCTTATTATTCCTTTAATGCTTAAATTTCCTAGGAAGAAATATCTGAGTATCGTCAGGACTTTGTGATCTTTTTCTAACCTTAATCTTCAGATAACTTGACTCCTTCATTTGTCCACTCAAAACCTTCCAGGCCACAACAACCTAATTACTACCTATGCAGAAAGTAAATTATAAATACAATTAGCTCCATAATGTCCTAAACTCCACATTACTCAAGAATTTTGATAGAGAAAGTGAGCTATATTTTGACTCAAATTCTTTGTTTTCTTCATGCATTTAACATTCTCTTGTAGATGATGTGAGTAAATAGCAGAGTATCCTGTAGCTAATAGTTAATAATATATTTGGAGTCTCTAATATACTTATACTTGAGACCAAATAATAATAATAGCAATAATAATAATAAATTCTGCAATAATGTTACAAATATTTGTTGGGAATATACTCTGGTCCAGGCTTTGTGTTAAGGCTTTTCCATCCACAAACCCTTTTAATTCTCCAAGAACAATGGTTGCACTTTGACACTTTTTCTTTCGTAACAAAATCAAGGCTTACAGATGTTAAGTAGTGTGCTCAAGATCAGACTTTCAACCCTGGCTGCACATTAGACTCAGTTTAGGAGCTTTTCGTGAATTCCATAGTCATTTGCACCCTACACCATTCAAACTGGAATCTTGCGTGGTATGGACTCGGCATCAGCATTTAACAATCTTTCCAGGTGATTCTAACATGCAACTGGGGTTGAGAACTACCATTCTAGGGTGCTTCCTTTATCCTTAAAAAGAGTTACAAGCATTTCTACCCAATATGAGCTAATGAATTACCTAGATAGCCATACATAGATGAAACAGCACAGAACTGGCATAGAGTAAGCAGGAGGTTACAGGAGTAAACACTGAATTACATAGCCTACTGTCAGAGCTGCAGAATTTGAGAGAATGTACTTCAATTATAATTCCTAAGTGTAAAAGGATTTGAATATAAAGGACCACCAAATGCTTTCTCCTGAATACAACAGGAGATGCTTTTAAATTGCAGACAGATCATGCCTTGTCTAAGAAAAACAGCTTCAACATCCAGTGGGACTGAGGGGCATAGGTTGTCTTGAAGACTCTTAACATAAGGTCTTTTTAAAAAATGATTCTTCATCACTAGAAGGGCAGGCATTGGACTGAGTGACCCTTCACCGGCGCTCTCAGCCCAGGAATTCTGTGGCATGCATTGGAATGCAGACAGCTCATCACTGGGAGACAAATGAGACATCCATTGTGTCTTACCTGGCTAGACCGATTGCCTTCTCCAGCCTTCCTCCAGAGTCACCCGAAGACATTAAAGTATGTTTCATTGCTTGGCTCCCAACAGTAACATACTGAGGCACAATTGGGCTGTATTTGAGCCTAGCACAGTAACTATTAGGCGCTCATCAAAGCAAAGCCATCTGTCTAAACACTGCACATTATTACAAGTTTGCACCCCATCAGAATAAGTAAGATAAGTCTAAGAGGCTGAGCAATCAGAACCTCAGAAATAAAGTAATATAAAATGTTTGAAGATTTGTACATGCTGAAAATGCAACCAATCTACTGGGGGAGGTGCAAGCACCTGAAAAGGTGTTCTGTGAATAAACAGAACAAATGTGTAGGACATGCTGGAAATAGCACAAAAGAGTGTGGGGCTTTGTGATTCTTTTCCTTTCCCCCCAGCATTGACCCTTATTGTTAGGGAAAGACATTAAGTCCTTGGCATGCTTCTCTTTCTAAGTCCTCTCCTCCTGTAAGAGCTGGCCTCCTCATGCCAAATATGCTAAGAACACACAGGAAGGGTGGTAAGGACTGTGGAGAGAGAGCGTGGGAGGAAGAAGATGAGGAATATGTATAGGAAATGACTGTAGACACATCTGATCAAAATGTAAAATCTGACATTTATCTGTTTGCAATGCTGCAGAAAGGTGGGCTCGCCAACCATGGATGGGCAGGAAGCAGTGGTTTTTCTATTAAGGGTAAATAAAATGAGGGTAAAAATTTTAAGTTGAGGAATTTTTCTGTTGCTAGAAGGCAAATTACTACATGCAGAAGTACAAAAGAACAGGGGTAAACAATACAATATGCTGTGAATTGTGAATGCATGTGTGGTAATGTCATGAATATATTAACTTCCCTCATTGTCAAGGCAAGTGACAGAGGCTGCCTGAAATTCAGAAAGGAGCGGGCTGTCACTCTGCAGCTCAGACACTTGGAGTCACATCTCTCCTAATAACAAAGTCTATTCTGTTTACATTTGACATGGTAAGCAAGAAAGTGGTGGGTTGATTTTTTATACATATATGTTTATAGATAGAAGGAAATAAGTCTGAATGAATGAAGGAGTGAATGTCTAGTGGAGTCTCTCCACCTGGCCCATCTTGAAGCCACCAGTATTTCCCTGCTTGGATAAAAAACAAATCAGCAATGACAGGAGCACATTTAGATAAATTTTTTAATATTTCTGGCAATGGGATGTATTTATTTATTTTAACTATGTCAACATACTGCATATTTCTGACTCCAGGTCCCAGTGGTGTTTAATAAAAGAAACTGGGCAGTCATTATTAAGTCAGAATCAGGAAGGGAAGAGACTCTAGAGGAACTAATGGAGAGACGGGAAATTAAGGATACTACCAGTGAGAGCTGGTGACAGGTTAACATTAGTTCTGCTTGGACTGGGGAGGGATGGTAGGGAGAGGGTTGAGTTATCTGGCTGTTTTCCCATAGTAATGCAGAACTGAGACAAGGAGGTAAATATCCCATTGTGCTTAATAGCAGGATCCTGAGAAACGTCCTCAGAATGAAGGAGGGAAAAGAGCCGGAGGCAGATTATTAGGTTGGAATTAAAATGCAGACAAGATTCATTAAATTGTTGACCCTCCTCCCCACTCCAAAAAAAATGGAAAAGGAAAAGAGAGAAAAAAATCAGGTTGCCATCTAAAATTGACAGCATTAGAGAAGAATTATGTGCACTGATTAGTAAGTGAATGTTTTTACCATTATGGTCTCAGCACCTGCTAGTTATGTCGACATTGAAGAGGCTCTCAAACTACAGTGTTTCCAATAATAGAGGTAACCATGAGCTGAAAGTTGGGCACAAGTGTCAGTACAGGGACACATCATTTTTTTTACACAGTTGTGATATTTAAAACTATTGCTATGATTCTTTATGCCAGTATTTCTGATACTCTAGCCTCCTACCTGTGTGTTAGGTACACACTAATACTAGTCACTAAAATCAGCAAAGCAAAGGGAATGGACAGTCCAATCAGAAGAAGCCAAAGAGTTGAATTCCAGAACAAGCAAAACATAGCTCACCATTTTGAACCACGTGATATAAAGTGATTTCAAAACATGTGTTGTTCTTTCCAGGTTCCAAGAAAAAAAAATGGCAATTTTATCCAATTTGGGTGTTTGCCAAAGGTGCCATTTCACCAAATGTAGCTACGGTCATAAAAAAGGAAGCTTCAGAGTAGATTAACTGGCTTTGCTGTACTATAATGGTGCTTTAAATGAGCAATTTGAGACAATTAACCTGGAACAGGCACTTCTGAATGCTTTATCCCTTTAACAGTTTTGGTTCTTCAAACAAGAACAGAGAAAATGAAAATTGGCTCCTTCCCATCGTAGGATCTTCTGTGTAACTTTGTGAATCTGCATCTGATCCATAAGGAGCGTGTAATGGGAAAGCTAAACTATGTAATTTGGAGATGTAATACTCCATCAACCAAATAAAATCATTGAAAACATTAATGAGTATTTATGTGGCTGACTTAAGATAAAACTCTGCTCCATCTTTTAGTAATACTAGCTCTTCCCTCAGATACTAAACACATATTTTTTGTCTATGTACTTATAATTTACTGTAAAGCATGAGAGGGAAGAGATCATTTGGAATTATTAAAGTATTAAAAAGCTTTCATACACTGTCTGGAGATACTATTCTCTCATTATATTTTAAAATAAGTAGGCAAAGGAAAACAAAAATAAATGAGTCCTGCTAATCAAAAGGAAGCCATCCAAGAATGTACTTAGGATAATTAGGTAATTGCAAACCACAGAACAAATATTTTGAGTGCCTACTATGTGCATGTGAGTGTGACAGATAATATGGAACTGATTAGCAATATTATAATACTTATTAATATTAATTTAATTATCTTTAAGTAGTGATATGAAGGCATTTCAGTTCAACAAACTAGTTTATAAGTACAATGCATCTTGGTCAATGTCACCCCTTTCTTCAACATCCTCTGTCTTTCTCAAACCCACCCATGCCCTCAAGTTAAGTGGTTCCATTTCATATTGAATATAATGACTGTATCTTCCCACACATCTTTTCAAGGGGCCTCCTGCCCCTTGAAGACCACAGACAAAATTAATATTATTATGAATGTATTACTTTGGAATGGTTGATCTAGTATATAGGATGGACTGAGTCAGAGAGAGAAGACTTTTACATTAAAAAAAAAGACTTTTACAGTAATGGAAGTGGGCCTGACTATCTAGTAGGCGTAAAACAAGCCAAAGAGAATAGTCTTAGAACACACCAGTGTTAAAAATAAATAAATTGCAGCTGGGAAATTTAGAATTCTTGATAGTAACTCCTGGAAGCCAGAGACATCTTTATAATATGAAAATGAGAGAGGGGGAGCACCTGTTTCTACCTGGGAATTGATCTTTCCGGAAGATAGGAAAGTCTCTGCAGTGCATAGACCTGAGAGTTGCAAACACAAGTATTGAAAGATGATTTATTTGGAGAAAGAAAAGGCAAAAACGCCATGCAGTTTGAAAGAAGGAAATGAAAAAATAATCTAAATTTCAAAATTGTTTTTCTTCCACATTATGAACTCCAGTTTCATTCTTCAGCTATTCATTTGTTTAACACTGTAATAGTTGACATAGTGGATCACGCCTTCCTTCTTGGAACTTTTCACTCTTGGATCTTTGAATATCACTTTCTGTTGCCTTCATGGTTGATAGTTTAAAGATTTCTCTACTGAATTTCCTCTTTTTCTTAATCTCTAAATTTTCAGTGCCCCAAGCCAGTCTTCCATTTCTCCTTTGTTTTCATATATTCCCCTCAATTGTCACATCTAGCTCCAATCTGCTGTTGACTCCTCAGTTTGCATTTCTGGTTTTGACCTGTCTATTGACCTTCATGATTCCAGTTGCCTACTCAGCATCTCCCTTTGAATGGCCTAACAGAGGTCTAAACTTCCAGATCCTTTTCATTCAGTTGACTAAGATGGAAACCTCCAAGTTAGATTTTCTCCTGAGGAGGTACCATTTTTGTTCTGAATTGGGAAATAATAAGAAGCTATGATTATTTCTTGAATGAAAAGAATCTGAAATATAACCCCTACCTATGGGTTACTTTTGTTCCTTCTTCTCATAGTGTGTTGACAGTCTCATTTGACAACAGCTTTTGAATATGATGCACATGGTATGTTCCAACATGGTTGACTTACAGACAGATCTTGATCTTACAGGTGTGTATAGTAGTGTACCTGAAGACACAAGAGAATCCCTTGCAAATTCAATGGCTAGCAGGAAAACTCATATATCTTCCAACTAGCTTGCTAAAATCCACCCCAAATGTAGTATTTCAAAGTTAAGGTTGATTCCATTCCTCATCCAATCAGATTTTATAGTATATGCCCCAAGGGCTCATTTTCAGATCTGTAAATCACCTGGAGGAAAGGAAGGGCAGACCAAAGCTTAGACCTATAAGTGCTTACTTTATGTAGGCACTGAGTATAATGGTTCAATCGACTTATAATTTTCAGACAATGAGGTGACATTCAGTTGAGTTTTCTCTCTCCTTTTATCTCTTGGGACCCTTAAACATTTTAATTTCTATTTTTTTACATTTAGAGAGTTTTTATTTTCATGATCCTAGATTCTGGAATAAAATAGCCTTTAAAGCAAAGTACCTATGCTAAGGAAGTTTAAATGTCTTATCAAGGGAGAAAACCAAGGACACAACTTGTAAAACCAAGACTCAGATGTACTGTATAAAGTTTCGGCACACATGTGGGTATTGTGGACTGAGCAACGCAGTAGGCTTTGGCAAGTCTATGAAGAAAAGGTCTGTGTTCTATTCTGGATAGTGAGGAAAATAAGGACAAAGGCAAGTCTCAGTGAGGCAACAAGGCCTATTCTTTACCAGCTTGAAAGGAGATAGTGAGGAAGGTATGTAAGAAGAGGATTAGGTCAGAGAGATGGGGTATGCCAAGCTAAAGAAATGAGCCTTTATCCTATACAAATGGAAAAAAACCCAAAGGCCTTGATAGAAAATCTGATATAATTAGATGGACACTTTTCTATCTTTGTGACAGCCATGTACAGGTGAACTGGACATGAGCAGAAATGGTAGTCTTCCTCATTAGATGACAGTATGCCCCATTGGCACTGTGTTGCATTTTATCAAGCACAATAAGCCTCAGTGCCTCTCTATTTGCTTTGGGACCTTTATATGTTTCATTTATTAGTTGACTCATGAGATTTAAAAATCTGTGGTCACTTGTATAGCATTTGACATTAAGCACAATTGCTTCATGTCTCTGCTTTGGCTTACTTATCTATTAAATGAAGAAAAGATTAATTCCCAAAGAAAATACTTGGGAGGGCTGAAGAAGTTTTAGCATATAAAGCACTTAAATGTAGCATTTCTACCTGGTACAATTAATTGTAAATTATTATTAATAATATCGAAGCTAAACAATGAAGCTAGTAAATACGTATACTTTTCACTCTACCTAGGGCTGGGAATTTGACTATCCTTGCCATTTTTTTGATATTTTAGTACTATCGTAGATTGTAGGGTATTTGAAGGATTAAAAAAAGTCTAAATGTCTAATTTCTATTGCTAAATCTCAGCCCCTGAGCTGAGAAAGATTACTACTAAAGTTTTAAAATGTTGTTAATGGCAAAGGACAGCTGTGGATCAGGGAAAACCTAACTTTGGCTGTGAGAATACCCAGAGATATTAAATACCCAAGACATGGGATTCTTATAGGTATCTGCCCTCTTATAAGACTTTTTGTCATATCTTCCTTTTTTGGAGCTTGAGAAGTTCATTCTGAAGGCAGCCGTCTATGAAAAGAGAAAACAGTCACTGTGTGCCATGTTTTATAACTTCATTTAAACATCATTCCAAACCAATGGTAATAATTTTATAGGTAGATGCCTTTATTATTCCCACTCTACAGATGAAGAGACTGAGATAAACGCAGTCTCTGATAGTTGGTCCTCTGCCTCCAAAAACTCTAAGGATTGTAATCACTTCTTTCATTAAAATAGAACTAGCCATATCTACTAGATGCTCAAGAGCTATGGGTGATTTCACTTATGAATTAACTAGAGAATTGTTGATTCCTTTTGTTTTAACATGGAGACAACCATTTGTTTCTTATTTTAAACAACTCACTTTGTTTTAAAAAAATGTGTACTTTGAAAATACTCAGAGTCTAACCAAATATAAAAATTAGAGGTATTTGTATGCTAAGTTGAACCATCTCTTAACCTATTGATTACTAAAACAGAAGAAAACAGCACCTTTTCAAGTTTTTTTTAAAATTCTTTTTGAGTAATTAGATTCAATTTCACATCTGTAGCACGAAACCAGTGTTTTCAACCTTTTTTTCCCTCCCAATTGTTTAACCTCCATCTCCATCTCTGGCATAAATTTAGGCCTTTATTTGTGAATACTCGGATAAGCACTTTGCCTCTAACGGTATTGTTCAAGGCCTGGCATCATTGTTACAGCTGTAATTGTAACTATCAAGACACAGTTCTTTGTAATTAGAAAGTCAAGATGGTATTCAGCAGTATGGCAGCACAGACTTACATTTGTTAGGCTATTAGAAAAAAAATGTTTACAGAGAAAACAGTGTCATTGTTTAGTGCTCTTAATTGACCATCTGCCTGGTAAAGAAATGTCCAACGAAGGATAAATAAGACTATAGTACACTTATTTATTTATTTTCTTTGTGCAGTGAGGAAAATAGGAAATGCAACAGCAGAGGCAAACTAGATAAGGCGTTTGCTAAATCAGGCTGCAAGTGAAATCACACCACACATGATTTCTATGTTTTCTTTCTTTTTCTTTTCTTTTTAAAATTTCTTTCAGTGTCAAGATAAGACCTATGTTTGCCTCTGAGTATATTGAAGAAACGTTTTGGATTGTTCCTGGAGTTTCTTGGCAGTGTGGCTCCAGCCTCCCTTTTTGTCTTTTGCTCCTTCTGATCCAGTGACCTCAGCTCAAGACACCTTGCTTTGTTCTCTAATGCACATGCTCCTTCTTCTGTGCTGTTGCCTAAGCCAATTAATTCTATTCTACCCTCTACTCTCTTTTGTAGTTACAAAAATTTCACCCATTTCTATAAGAGCTGGGTCCTATATTTTTCCCATACCCATATCATGTTTCTTTTTGGATATCCACGAAGGCAAAAAAGTCCCCCCTGCTCTAAATTTCTGTAGCATCAATTATTTTTTCCATTCATTTGGCACTGGAAGGTGACCTGTCTGGTGATATTCTTCTATCTTACTGCAAGGGTTCTTCAAATGAAGCCTTGCCATTTGCATCCTCATATGCTTCTGTTTTGACTCTCCCCTTAGATTGTATATTTATCTTCCTCAAATTGTATCTCATTCTCCTTTGAATTCCCCCCAAAATGTCCATCACTTTTTCCTGTATTTTTTAAATTTCATTCCAAATCTGGACTAGCACTTGGGGTCCTGTGAGATGTCTATCACTCATCGTTTGACAAAGCTAAGTAAATCTAGGCTAATTTGACCCTCAAGTCATGTTATAAATCTCTTCCACAAATATCCTGGACACCAAATATTTGCCAGTTTTCTGCTAGGATTGAGGATTCGGGGAAGAATCAGCTTTGATCCTTTGTCTGCCAGGCTCACATCTGGGAAATGGTCTCTGGTGGAATTACATGTCAGGGAAAATCACTAAAGACATTGAGATCAGAAGGTATGTTTCTTAGAATTTGATTCAAATTAACAAGAGTTAATTTTGACAGGAGGTTTTTTTTTCCTCTAGAAACATCCAATCCCTAAGTTTCCACTGATGGGCCTGTTCTGTTGTGAGACACTGGCACATAACTTGTAGAAAAGGCTACATCAATCATTCTTGCCAGCAGGGAAACAATATGCAGTACCCTGGACAGAGCTGGTCCCAGATTCTCTAATTTGGGTTCTATTCCATGTCCAAAAAGCAAGGAGCAGCTGGTCTTAAGGAGATTATCTGTTGTGCTATATGGATGTCCTTCTGTCCAGGGTCTGAACTGAGTTTTCTCCAAAGACAGTGAGTGACCAGACTTATGCTCAGAGACCTGTCTCTTCCAGGACCACAGATGGAAGCCCTCATTACAGCCATGTGCAGATTCACTACAATATGGAAATCCTTCAAGCAGGAAATGGAACAAAAATACAAAATATGACCTGACCCAATACCAGCCTCAAATGGTAGTGAATGACATGACTCGTTATTTCTTCTCTAGTACTTTGGAGACAACAGAAGCCTGTTCCCTAGACTTCCTCAAGACTCCATGTATACCTTTTGTAACATTTTCTCTGACTTCATTTCTCAATCTTGAATTCGGCTATCCCTGGACCATTGAATGTATACTATCCAGTGTTTTGGGGCCAATGCTCTCATCAGTGACTAGTCTTCTAGTTGAACTGGCCACACCATGTACATAGGAATTGTCACTGAATAAGTTTATGTTTTCCTGATGGTCTGTTATCTTAAGCTGATCAAGGCCATAAGGATTTTATTCCTTTTGTTGATGTTTGTCCAAAGATCTTCTCATAGCACATTTCCCTTATTTATCTTAGATCTCTGCTTAACCTGTGCCTGATCATTTAGTTCTTCCTCATTTTCTTATATATAAAGGCAACCCTTGTACCCAATCAACCTTGCCATATCTGAAAGTCCATTCTTAAACTTGTCTAAATTTTCTCCACTTGTGAGCTCATGGAGCTAGAATTTAACCCCCCCCCATGTGCTGGTTTATTTTCAAGATACATTGTAGGGACTCAATAAATATTTGCCTAATTATACCTATTTTTCAGAGCCTCCTGGCTAGTGACCTTTTAGTGGTTATACAAAGGTAGTAAGTACTATTGGCTTTGGAGCTGTATTGACCTGAGATTGTGCCATTTAGTAACTGAGACCATAAGAAAATTTTTATTTGCTGAATCTGTTCCCTTACCTTCAGAAGAGAGACACATTAACACTGGCTTTTGAGTCATGATAAGAATATGAGGAGATGAGCTTCAAGAAGGCATAATAATCTGACATAGAAGATTTCAGCACCTATAGAATAGTTTTCTTTTGCTTTGTCCTAGTTTGCCTCCTTCTATTCCCTCATAAATACATTCTCCTATTGCACTAAATTTTTTCCTGCCCTGCTTTACTTTTAAAAATCTCTCCTCTTTTATTTCCATCCTATCACTTCTTACTAGAATTGAGGTAAGTCAAGGACTTTCCATCTGCAAGTGCTTCCATAGCCCTGTTAAAACACATGTCCAAAAGCATATACTTGTCATGCTTCTGTTATTTAATTCACAAAAGATTTGTGATGCACCTTATCCCATTCATTCAGCATACCTGGACAAATATATTTGCCTTTATTGTCACCTCTTTCTCCACTGAAACTTTTTACCAACCCATATTTTTTTCTTAGCTAGCTAAAAATCATGATATGGAAGACTTCTTTAGAGGCCTTTGCAATTGACACTGTTCTCATCTTTTTCCTTTTGTACCATGGAAAGAGTGCAAAGTCTAAAAGGATATGTGAAAGCAGAGTCCAGACATGCATTCAGATAGAGAAGGCCATTGGTGTTTTTTAATAAGTTTTTATTGTGATAATACTGTACAGAGGGGTTACAGGTTATGTGAGCAAGGTAATGAGTACATTTCTTATCAAGCATTCTTGCCTCCACCTGTGTTTTTAGGCCATTGCTTTTGACATTAGGGAACTCTTAACAAAAGAAATTTTCGGTATTGTAGTCATCTTAGCCCAAGTGGAAGTTCTTACATTATTGGACTATGAAAAGGTACACTTTTTAATATTTTATTGTTAGATAACTGGAGTAAATTTAGGCAGCAGATTGGCCTACTGAAATACAACTGTAGATGTCCTTGTACTTAGAATAATACCTGGAAAGTAGCAGATGCTGGCCTCTGTGAATGCTTTGTAGGAAATCAGCTTCATTGCTCATTCTTAACTATGTAGCAGGAGACTGAGGGTCTCAGATAACAAGAAGTACAGTGATGGATCCTCCAGAGCTAGTTCTGTACCTTAATGCATCTTACTCTTGTAGCCCAGGCAGAAGGAAGAAAGGAAGGAAGAAGGAAGGAAAGAAGGAAGGAAGGAAGGAAGGAAGGAAGGAAGGAAGGAAGGAAGGAAGGAAGGAAGGAAGGAAGGAAGGAAGGAAGGGGAAATATAGTGTGAACTGATTTCTGCATAGAAAACTTTGATCAGGACAGGGGGCTTGACTCAGGTGGCAAAGCACCAGCCATGAATGAGAACACTTTGAGCAGATTGGAATCCAGTGGCTATGCTAGAGATAGACTCAGGGAAAGAGGCTGGCTGTTGGACCCGACTCTGTCATCAACATTTGTATCAATATTAAAACATTTCTTTTATGTTTATAGACCCATATTATTTACCTCAAGCCTGTTATCATTTCACTTTCTTGGAATCACTCTCCCTAAGTAACTAAAAGAGTTATAAAAGTAAAACCACATTGGGCAGCAAACATTCCTTTTTGTTTATTTCCTTCAGAATCAAATGAAATAAATGATATATTTGTGGACTTGGATCTTCAGTAACCTGTAGAGTTGGAGGAGATCAAAGGAACCCTATTTGTTCCCTTTTACCCTTACCATACTCCCATCATATCAGCAATGGAAAGAAGAGTCAAGGTCATATATAAAGATACTAAATCCAAAAATAGATTGAATGCCACTGTAGGACCTCTCAAATTCCAGGAGGTTGGGGGAAGAGTTTTAAATATGATTTTTTTTTACTGGTTTCCAGCTGATGCTAATGCTGCTGGTCCCAGCACCACACGTTGAGTAGCAAAGGTCAAGTATGAAACACCATTCTGGGACTCAAGCTTGAACCCTTGACATCTCTAGAGTGGCTAGTGCCTTATCTTCCACCACCACCACTGCTGGCGGTGAGATCTAGTCCAGGACTCACTTGTGAGATTGATTTCACATTGGGTGCGTTTGAATTGACCTTGCTAACTGTGTCCAGTGTGACATTTCTGTTCATTTAATCATCCAGTGTTCACATCAAGTGGTCATAAATGTTCCTTTAGCAAAAGGAGAGTGAAATGAACATGATGATTGCAAACAAAGAAAAAGTTATGCTTCAGATAATAGACTAAAAGAAAAGAATGAGCCAGTTTTAGAGAACTCATGCCAAATATCCAGACATCTACCAAGTGGGTGAAATGGAGAGTTCCTGAGAGTAAAGCCCAAACTAGCACATTCTTCTACTGCTGTCCCTAAAGTACACAAGAAATATGTAGAGTTCTTCTTTCAGTGGTCTCATGTCAGGTCTAATGGTTTATCTATCCCCACCAACACAAATTTTCCTCCCGGAAATATTAATCCTCATCTTGATCTTATCCATATCTTTTCTATGCTAAATCAGATTCCAACTATTTCCAAAATCCTTAATTCCTCAACTGTTTGCTATTAGACCCATACCAGTAGCACAAAACTATCTAATACTTATATGTGGAATAAATGAACAAATTCAAAACAAAGAAGTATAATGCTCTTGTATCCATAACATTTAAACCAGCTTACTCTTAATTCTCCACTGAGGCCCGTCAAGGGTTTTACTAAATTGAAGAAGATGGTGTTAAAATTCACCATGGAACTCCAGTTGCCACTGATTTTTGTGCCTGTAATCCTAACATTTTGGTGCTGAGGCTTGGGGCATTAAAGTCCAAGGCCAGCCTGCTCAAAACCTAAAAATTTCTCCAATTCACCAGGCTGGCATTTTGCCAGAGGTGTGTTTCAAGTGGTAGGGTGCCGAACATGAACAAACTAAGTGAGAGTACAAAGCTTTGTGTTCAAACACTGGGGCATACACACATGTACACACACACACACCCACACACACAATAAATAAATAAATGAAAATTTCAGCATACATATGGAATAATTTAACCACATGTTTCACTGGAATAAATTACCTCATTTTGGTCAGTATATGAAACATGAGCATCACCTCCTTACTTCCTCCCAAATCCCTATAAAGCAGGTGTTATAATGCCATGAATATACAGGTGAAGAATCTGGAGGTCTTACAGAGCCTTTGAAATCTACGTACATATTCCAACCACCCAAGGCCATCTCAGTGCAAGCTCCAAGTGCTTTGCATTGAGGTATTTATTGTCCCTGCTTAGTATCCCTACCACACCCTGTATGCATTTGTGGGTAGATAATATTCAAAAGAGGAATGAAGGAAAGATAGAAGGAATGGATAAATGGCTTTCTAGAGTGCTCTTGTATAAGTTATACCTTACAATTTAATGACCTATTAAAGGCATCTTGTCCTACTCACTTGGGGATTTCAATAGAAGCTGACATTTCTGTCCATTTGACCATCAAGTGCTCACAAATCCCCAAAGAGTGTTAAGACTTGGTAGTTATTGAAAATAGTCAAAGAGTTGTTTTGGCTGTCAGGGATTTTTATGCCCCTTCTGAGGAAATCAAAATAACCTATGACCATGCCAGAAATTAGACCAAGGAGAAACTGGAATCATCAATGACCAAAGAGGTCTGATGTCTCACAGATTTTTATTGCTGCTTTCTTGAAGGCTGATGGGAGTCTGCAGAAAATACCAAACCCTGTCATAAAGCCTTTGCTGTTTGTTCTCTTCTCTCTGCCAGGACCATTTTTTTTCTCTTAGATTCCCATCAAGACCTGAAGGACCTTTCTACATTCAGGTGACTGCTCCAATGTCACCTCATCCAACAGCACTTCCTCCACCTAAAAGCTCCCTCTGGCACTTTCCACTCTATGACTTCCATATTTTGTCTTCAAAGCCCTCAAGGGCCCCAGAGTACTGCATATGGATAGGTAAACTTGCTTCCCAACTCACTACAATGTCAGAACTCCAAAGCAGAGCCCATTCACTCTTGTTTGCCTTTTCAGCATCCAGACTGGTGGTTACTTTACATAAAATGCCTCCAAAATATCCACTATGTGAACAAATTAATGTGCAACCAATGCTTTACTCAGAAAGCAAACCATTCTACTTTTGAGTACATGTAGATTCTAATAATAACAACCACTCCACCTACCTACTGACGGCTAACAACTTCGTAATAATTCTATGCAAGAGGTATTGTGACAGGTCTTGCGTCTCCTCACTCTACCTTCCTACTTCCTATTTAAGTTAGTGTAGATTCCTCCAGTCATGGAAGAGATTCTGGAAATGTTCTGCTATGTGCAACACAGTGTCTTCAAATGGGAAAAGGGTCTTGCTTATTTTTCCCTGGGTGATGGCATGGATCTTTATTAGGTCAGTGTCTGGCATCCACTGCAAGCCTCTTAGGGAGCTAATCTGGCCAGCTTATCCTGTCACCCTTCAACTTAGTGCCACTTCGTAATGATGTGCTGCGTTGTCATCTCTCTTATTGTTGTGCAGTCAGAGCAGCTAGCTTCTTCTATCTTCAGTGTGTTTGGAGTCCATTTAGCACCTTCACTTGGAAATGTTTGGTAATTACATCTGCAAGTCCTCGGAGGGTAACCATTCACATAGTTCAGGTAGAGCTTGCAGGGGCAAACATTACATTTGGTTTTCCCATGACATCAAAATGACAAAAAAGCTTGTTGGATCATTTGGAAAAAGGTCGTGACATCGGCACACTTGTGTAGTCAAAGCCACATGCATACAATGAGATGCTGCCCTCCAGATAATCTCTTTTTATTCTACAATAGATCTTGTTTTAAAGGTACCTGCCCATTTATTGTAGATGACAGACTAATAAAATGAAGTCATTTTAATAAATGCTGTATCAGAATATCCCATCTTCTTCTGTGGCAATGTGAAATTTCACCACTGGAGGAAGCATTTAACATTCTGACTATTTTAATACTTTTAATAAATATTTGCAATTCCTATGATAAAGCATCCCAGTAGAAAATACATTTCCTCCAAAATTTATGTGGCTGCTGGCAGGTGGCCATTTTCTAATTTTCTGTCTCACTTACATACATTTATTACAGATTTCTAACTACCCCCTTTTGCTCTTTGGTTATGAGAATGTTGTTTCTTCTCTGAGTAGGAATGTGTGTGGTTAAAATTGAGGGTGATAAACATGAGCTTTCTGGTTTGCAAATTGAAAGGTTGGTCATATTCCCTTGGGGAGGGTCCTTCAACATTTATTTTACTCAGCCCTACAACACATTTTAACCAAGCCTTCAATATTTATATGGAACTCGAGACTCTTTTCTCAATTTCTTAACATGGTGAAAGACTGAGGACAGGTACACTTTGATTAAGTTTTGAGCTTACTAATGGCATTCTGCAAAATTTGTGAAATATTTGTTAGAGTAATAAGATTTAGAGAGAAAGAATAATACTCAGGTTAAGTAACCCATGTTTCAAAAACCAAGTAAAGCTAGTTAAGGTATTTCTGCTGTAAATCTTTTTTGTAGAATAAAAATATAACTGTTTAAAAGTTTGTCATCTCTCTTTCATGTATATTTCCAATACTGGCTTGACTTTTCCAAATATCCCAAACAAAGCTATCTTTCTGTTACTTCTGATTTCCTTCCTTTTTCAAAATCTGATCCTTTACCTGCTTTCTGGATTTCACTTAAACTTATTGTCATTCTCTAATCAGACAGAGGCTTGGAAGGTGGCTCAGTGGTAGAGCGCTTGCCTTGCATGCATGAGGCCTTGGGTTCGATTCCTCAGCACAACATAAGCAGGAAAAAAAAAGCCGGAAATGGTGCTGTGGCTCAAGTGGTAGAGCTCTAGCTTTGAGTTGAAGAGCTGAGGGACAGTGTCCAGGCCCTGAGTTCAGGCCCCAGGACCGGATCCCCCCCCCAAAAAAAAATGTCTAATCAGACAGAACAGAAATCTGCCTATTTGGGGAATTTCCTTTCTACATTATTTCAAGACCTTCTTTTCTTATCTCTTTGACGTCTTTTGACTATTTCCTCCTTTAATTTCCACTAATACTTGGCAAGAATATTTGCTAATTATCACTAAAGACAATACTAATTTATGAATTATCAAATCTGTGAACTTTGTTATATAAATCATGCAGTAACCCTACTGGTCAGATTGATACCATCATCCCTATTTTATATACAAAAAGTGATTTAGCAAGTCAAGTCACAGTGACTTGGTTGAGATTATTCATCAGGTAGTCTTAGTGTTTGGATTTGAACCCTGAAAATCCAACAGCAGAGATGAGGCTCTGAACCACTCTTTACTCCTCTGCTGATGAGTAAATCCAGCAGCCTTTATATAATTTTCACAACTGTTCTCTCTACTTGTTTTACTTGTATTGGCTAGTCTTCACATTTCTGTTACAGCTTACTTACCAAAACTATAGGCTCTTATTGAAACCTATAATGTGTCTAATGGGAATTTATATCCATCATTTATTCACTTAGTCATTCATTTATCATTATTCAGCAGATGTTCACAGACTACACGTTACTGGTGAGTAAAGTCCATGCACTGTGGCTAAAGTAAAGATAAAAGTCATCCCAAGTTCTTTTTCAGTATATTGTAAATAAGGAAATACAAATACTACATAAACTGGAGTTACGGTAAATATGTTCAGAAAGATAAAGTAGAGGAAAAGAGTCTCTCTTGTTCCAGGAAAGACCCCTGCAATAAATAACATTTAAATGTAGACCAAATATTAGGAGGTAGGTTGCTATCTAAGACAAGGGGAAAGTGTTTCATTAAATAAAGAGGAGAAGCCAATTCATAGTGCTTAAAACAGAACTATGCAGAGTTAGCTCAGAAGCATCCGAGGAGGCCTAGGGCCCACGGAGGCAGAAAAGACTGTAAAAGAAGGAAGGCTTGGAAGTCTGGAAGTCCAGCACCGTGAGAGGATCATTGCAATGATGTTCCTTTCCTTCTCACTCAGGTGTCCTATTTCTAAAGAGGAACAAACTTTCAATCATGTCCTATTTGCTGTATCCAAAACAGAGAATTTCCCTTCTTATCACCCAGCTATTTCACATCTTTGAAACACTTTTCTCTGACCTCTGAAATCCTCCCATAGAGGAAGGACCCTTTCCAAAGTCACATCCTGAGTCAATGCTCCTCAATGAAAGGACAAGAAAGCATTCTGTGGTGTTGGGCTTCTGAGGTCAGGCAATCTGTCTAATTTCACTACAAATCTTTCTGGCTGGGCTCTCCTTAGTGAAGGAGGATATCTATCCAGATTTCAATTAGGTTATGCTATTTTTTTAATATTTTTAATTGTAAAGATACTATTCAGAGGGGGTTATAGGTACATGAGTAAGGTAATGAGTACATTTCCTGTCAAGCATTGTTACCACTTCCTTTGTTTTTCCCCTACTATCCCTTCCCTCCCTCCCTTTCCAACTTTTCCCTTCCCCTCCCCTGATGTTGTAAAGGTTGTTTTCAACAATAATGTCTTATATGTCTCATTGTTACAATGGATCAACCTGTATCCATGTTTCAACATTTTGTTATTTGCCTTCCCATCCACAAATTAGAAAAACTTTATATTCAAGATGTAGTGCACCAGAATCAAATACAGTGACAACAGGGGTTATACCATGGGGGAAGAACATACAAAAGAAACAAAAAACATCACATAATACATTAAAAACAGTGACAAAGAAAAAAATCTCTTATGTCCATATCTTGCAATTCATTTTGCTTAGCATCATCTTATTTGGTCATATATACATAGCTTTTGATCATTTCTGCTTGTCTGGTAAGATTATCCCAGATGTATACTAGTTATTGCAAATAAGGGAAAACATGGGACCTATGTTTCTTTGGGTCGGGCTTACTTCACTTAATATATTTTTTCCAAGTCTTTCCATTTCCTAACAAATGGAGAATTGTCATTCTTTCTGATGGAGGCATAGAGTTCCATTGTATTTTTATATATACACCACATTTTCTTGATCCATTCATCTATTGAGTGGCTTCTGGGTTGTTTCCACACCTTAGCTATGGTGAATAATGCTGCAATAAACCTAAACAAGACCATACTAACACTACCAGCACAACTAGGTTATGCTATTTTTAAGTGCAGAAGTACAGGAACAATAACGTTTGCAGGGGAATAAATGAGATTATCTATGCACATAGTACAATTCTATTAAATTGTGGCTTCAAATTATTTTGAAGATGTTTGAATCTGGGCTGATGGTATGGCTCATCAATAGATTGCTGACCTAACAAGCTCAAGGTCTTGAGTTAAAACCCCATGTTCTAACATCTCTGAACTCTTCTTAATAACCCTATTAATAGGCTCTAATATCAAGAGTCTACCTCATTGCTTTCCTGGATTAGATTTCAAGCATCTTCAGAGAAAGGACCACATCCAATGCTAATAAAATGAGGTGTTAAAACCGTTCCTTATTCCCTGAGACTCAGTTTGTCTATGTAGCCCAGGCTTGCCTTGAATTTAAGATCCTCCTGCCTCTCCCTCGTGAGTACTGGGATTACAGATGTGTGTCACCTTGCTGGCTTAAAAAAACTCTTTTCAACAGTTTCTATGCTTTGCCTAAAATGTTTACCAATCACTAATTTCTAAGCTTCACCTAAAATATTTAGTACATAAATGAGAGAAAGGTATCAGAAAAGTCTTAAAAAATATGTTTTCTTTATGGTGATGTTGAGATTAAAGGATTAGTAACTATAACCCAGAGAGAAAATCTTTATGACCCTAGGGCAGGAAGATTTTTGAACAATACACATACAAAGTACCAAACTTAGAGAAAACTTGATTATTTCAACAGCATTAAAATTTAAATCTTGGTCCATCTAAATGGAAAGATACATATACTAGAAGGTATTTGTGCTGAGTGATGGTGGCTCATGCCTGTAATCCTAGCTACTCAGGAGGCTGAGATCTGAGGATCATGTTTCAAAGCTAGTCTGGGCAGGAAAGTCTGTGAGACTCTTTTATCTCCAATAAACCACTAGAAAACCAGAAGTGGCGGTGTGGCTCAAGTGGTAGAGCACTCATCTTGAGCTGAAGAGTGCAGAGACAGCACCCAGGCCCAGAGTTCAAGCCCCATGACTAACAAAAAAAAAAAAAGATATTTGTAAGATACTAATCAGCAAAGATATTGAATCTACATTGCTCATAAAATGTCCATTAATAGGATAAGAATTAATATCTGGAATATACAAAGAGCTCCAAAAATTAAATACCAAATCATCCAATTAGCATTTAGGCAAATTAATTACAGGGGGTAGTTCTTGAAAGAAGTACATGTGTTCAATAAAAGGGAATTCTCATACATTGCTGGTGGCAGTGTAAATTGTTGCAGCCACTATGGAAATCAATATGGAGTTGCCTTCAGAAACTAAAAATAGAATCATCATATGACCCTGCCATACAACTTCTAGGCATTCCCTTGACCAATTTACCTTCCAAAGATGTCTTCACCTCTTCACACTATCATCTTGGGGCTTAGGATTTTGCACAAATCATTTTTGAGGAAGATACATTTAAACCATAGCAACATATATATATATGTATATATATATATATATATACATACATACATATATATATCCACCATTAAAAACAGTGAGCTATTTTCTTCACCTATTCCTTACATCTTTTATCTTCTTTCCTTACAACTTCATTCTTCATAAACATTAATATTGGAAAGTAGCCAATTTCATCCTTCTTTAAAATGGAAGAAAAATATCCTACTAATATAACAGGTATAAGAGAGCGCAATACTCAGGATTGATTTCAGCATAAAATTAATTCCCAGTTACTTATAATATTTAATTTGTATATGCAAAGTATCCCAATCACTGAGAAGATAATTGACTTTTCTCTGAAGTCTCTCAGTCTACATATTAATTCCTTCTTCTTTTTTCTCAGACCATTGTCCTTGTTGGAACTCATTGGCATTATCAGTGTGTACTTAGAGGAGTTGCAATATCAATAAATTTGTCAAAGATCATCATATGTGGTCCATCGGGCAGGATTTGTTTTTGCTATTCCAATTCTATAACCATACAACATTGAACAACTGCTTTCTAACACCTTATGGAGTCGTTTTTATTTTGCAAGTCAGTTTAAGTATTCCTGCAAAATAAATATGTTAAGATGCTGTAGCACAATAACTGAGTACAGTGGGTCCTACCGGTTATTCTAGCTTTATAAGAGGCGGGTCTGGCCTATGCAACACAGATCACAAGACCCTCTTTCAACAAAAAGCTGCTGTGAAGGGTTGAGTGTCAACTGGAATATATTAGAAAGCATATATAGGAGGGTAGCAGTTCAGGCCAGCTCAGAAGAAAGTAAAATCCTACAAACAATATACTAGAAAAAAATCAGAACAAAAAATTAGAGGCATGCATCAAACCTACTTAGCAATTACATAGCCCTGCATTCAAATACCTACTGACGAAGGGAAAAAAGAATGAAAGAAAAAAGAAAATATAAGAGAAAGAAACCAAAAAATAAAACTATACAAATAATAGCCAAATGGACATTTTTTCTTATATATGTATATATATATATATATATATATATAACTGATAATTCAAAAAACCCTTCATGCAAAATATGGATTAATAATCTGTTGTATAACTCATGTAGTTGGAAGACCACAGCATATGTACAGAATATGCAGAGTAATTAGTTATTTTAAAGGAATTTCCAAAATGATGCATGTGTTGATAAGAATACATTGCTGGGATAGGTTGTGATGTTTTCACCCACTGAATCACTACATGCATATTGGTGATAATTTATTGCCACTTTTCCAAACTGTCATTCTTACAACATGAATGTCTTATGACAATTACTGACATGTTTGGCTCTAATCAGAAACTTTTATATAAAATATCATCCCCACAGCAGGTTGAGCTGTGGGGTTATTATTACTATTTTATCTTTTCTTCAGGAAATATGATAAATGTGAAACATTCTTTCAACACTGCAATTTCAGAGTGATGTGCATCAACACTATCATAACTCACTTGGAAAGTTTGATAATTTAAGTTTCTCTTCCTAGACAATAACCCATTTTTATACCCTGGCAGTATCTAAGCAGGAAACACTGAGAAATGAATGTTTGTATTAGAAGAGAGAACATAATAATAAGATTTCCTTTGCAGATGATTCTAAAACTTAAGTTGCATTTCTCTTTCAAAATAGTTTCCTCTCTTCTCTCATTCAGTGAAGCTCATTTTCCTTCTGACGCTAAATCATTACCTCCCAAAAGACATGACTACCACAGTAGACTTCCAGTCTCTAATTACCTTTGTTGGAATTAGTATCATCAAAAGAAAATCTCAATGAAATCAACTGGCACAGGTAGGAGAGTAAGAAACTTGACGTCCTTTAAAAAATTATCTGCTGTGCCAGGCACTGGTGACTCTCGCCTTTAATCCTAGCTACGTAGTAGGCTGAGCTCTGAGGATTACAGTTCAAAGCCAGCCCAGGCAGGAAAATGTGTGAGATTCCTATCTCCAATGAAGCACCAGAAAACTGGAAGTTTACTGTGGCTTAAGTGGTAGAATGCTAGCCTTGAGCTGAAGAGCACAGGGACAGTACCCAGGCCCAGAATTCAAGCCCCACAACTGAAAAAAAAAGTCTGCTGTTGAGGCCCACATGCAGGAGCATCATGGATGAAACAAGATCCTTCTCCTGGAAACCACATGTTTGGAAGATGGGTCCAGAGGATGGGTGATAGTTCCTCTAATTGCCTTCGTGATTGTGTTATTCCTGGAGGCCCAGGATGCAGGGAGAATCCTGTGGTGCTATGGATGGTAGCTGGGATTGTTCTGTCTCTGCTCCCAGAATCACCATATTCCTTGTCAGCTTTACAAGTATTGGTATTTGCAGTTCATTCCTGTTTACCTTTGTACGACACTGTGCTAGTCATTGGAGTTACTCTTTCCCTGAGAATTGACCATCACTTTGGGAATGCCATCCAGCCTTTTATGTCCTGTCCTAATGAATTTTCATTTAATTGTTACTTTTGCTGAACTGGAATCCATAAATATAAGTGGTAAGCCTGCTGGCCATTATGGAAGTAGTTATTCACTCCACAGGAGGCTCGGATAAAATGTATACTGGCTGGAACCCGATTAATACAGCTTATGTTTATCAGAAACTATTGAGTTACAATTTGGTAATGTCTATTTTCTCCTGCATTATTCTATCTGCAATGATAACAAAATCATGCTAATCTATTCTTTTTTTGGTGACACTGAAGCTGAATAGCCCCTCCAGCCAGCCTCTTACATCAAAGTGCTTCTTTCCTATCATGCCTCTTAAGAACAAAACTGTATTCCACTCTTTGGCACACTCTAATCTTTCCATTTCTATTACAATGCTTCATTAATTTGCCTACCTCATTGCTTTGTAGCTTTGAAGAAGGGTAGAAGTGGAAAACACTTGAAATCATAGTAACCTCTGCCAGGGAGGGTCTGGTCTTCCAAATATTTCAACTATTTCCTCCCTGCTGGCTTACTATCATGTCTGAGTTCCTGTGAGCAGCAGATATGAATCCGTGCCCTCCCACCTTAGGCATCATAAATATCTTTCAGATAATAGATAATTCGCCCGATCTTAGGTGTTCCTGTGCACTTAAGAGATACTCCGTGTGAAGAGAAAAATGCATTTTGATTTGAGGTATTTCCTCAGTTTTATAGGGATGCTAAATTATACCTTATAATGGTGGGGGAATCTAAAAACTTCTCCCATTACCAAATGCCTGCTTTATCTCTTTCTTTTCCCTTCTCTAACCTCAAAGAAACATCTGAAAACCCATTCAACCTTATAAATAGCAATATTTCTCTGGATGTAGTTCTGTGTTTGCAATATTAACTGAATGTGTGGGGGAAGCATGGATTGATTACCTGTGCATGTATAAAATACAGATACATATTTTTTCAAGTCCCTAAAAGGAAAGGCAAACCTGTGCAAAGCCAGTCTAGTATATTTTGGTTTGCTCTTAAGATTAAAAACAAATCTGCCCTACATTTGCCTGGCTCAAATTTACTAGACTGAATCTTGCCCTCTGAAGCTGACCTGTCAGTTGTGCTTTTTCCTACAGGATATGTTTTTTCAAACTTGATTTTTTATTAGAATTATCTTATAATCCCTGTTTCCTTCAATGGTAGGAATTCTTGATTTCTCTTGACCTTGGCCAACCATTCTCATAGCATCTAGTAGAATAGCTTCATGGTAGAATACATTTAAACATTGCCATAAATTGGCCTCCCCTGAAAGGAACTGAGCCAAAGGCTGGGTGCACATGGTTTATTGGGGAGGTAATCCCAGGAAACTCCAGTGAGGAAGGGTACAATGAAAGTTAGAGAAGGGAGTAAAGCTAATAAAGTATGTGTTAATGAGCTGATTATTGCTATGGGTAATGGGGCTCCATTGTGTTGGGGATCCCCAGAGAAGCCATGAGGAACAGTCCTAAAAATGAATCCATGGGTGTTGGAGAGGCTGAGGTGTGCATCCACTAATGTTCATCCCCCAACTGGGAGACAGCTATACCAGTAGTCATTAACACCTGGTGTGCTGTTTTGTGTATCTTGGTGCAGTATAAACATAAGGGTGCTGGGGAAAGGAGAGTCTTTCAAGGTGGACACTAGAGAGCCTGTTGCAAAACTCTCTGCCTTGGCACTTGGCATCAGGAGAATTCTGGGGAGCTGAAGGGCTCCAGGGCTGCACAGATGCCAGGCTGATAATAGAAATGACTTAATCCAGCCAGGTAAAGAACAATGGTTAATGCTGAACCTTAGAACTGCAGAGTTAAAATCCTAACTGAACCGAAAAGAATAATTTCAATAATTTGGAGATTGTGCTAGTCAAATAAAAAATGTCTGCCAGCTTTTTTTTTAAAATAGGGGTGGGTAGTAGTTAGGGCTATACAGTCTTGCTTGGCTTTTTAAAAGCTGGTACTGTACACTTGAGCCATACCTCCACTTTCCAGCTTTTGTTTTTCTGGTTAAAATAAGAATCTTGCAGATTTGTGTTCCCCAGGCTCGCCTGAAACTGAAATCCTCAGAACTCAGCCTCCTGAGAAGCAAGGCTTACAGGCATGAGCCAGCAGCACGCAACATATCTCCCAGCTTCTAACCCTTGCAACAATAAGCAGGAGAAAGAGTGGCAAATTTGAATGCATGCTTCCAGTCTAAGACATGTCTAGATGAGGTTGTCACAACTCAGCTCAAGTCAGTTGTTGGCATGAAGAATATAAGTGATCTCAAGATAGACTGCTTTCTTGGTTGCTTAATTCCTCCATACTATGAATAAAATAGAAAACAATAGACGTATGTAGATCTTCCAATATTTTGTCAAAAGATTCTAAAAGTCAAAATTTAATAGAAAATATAACAATATTTATATATTATTGTGTTTTTTGGGGGGAGTCCGGTGTGGGGCCTGAACTCTGGGCCTGGGCATTGTCCCTCAGCTCTTCAGCTCAAGGCTAGTGCTCTACCACTTGAGCCACAGCGCCACTTCAGGCTTTTTTTCTTTTTGCTTATGTGGTGCTGAGGAATCGAACCCAGGGCCTCAGGTATGCAAGGCAAGCGTTCTACCACGGAGCCACCTTCCCAGCCCCTATTATTATGTTTTATAACACTATTAAAAACTAAATACATATTGGACCTGTGAAGCCCATCTGACTCACCGATTTCCCATGTCCAGACTCTGTTTCCATAGATTTGGCAACAGGACAGAAATGGTGGGCCACTGCAGGACCTCAGAATGATGCTAAGTGCTTTTGTGCATCTCTGGGTAAGCTGGTTTCATGGATACAAGTTTATTTTGTAGAATTCACATTCCTAAAAGAGCTACAAACAATAAAGGATTAAGGCCATGAAATAAGAATAAAAGTCGGGTGGTCTTTGTCATTGAACAAGCTTTATTCCTTTTGAGCCTAACACCATCTTTGGTGCAGCCAGGTGGGAGAGGGGGAGGTCCAACATAGGTAAATAGTGTTTCACCCTCAGTAATGCATCCCAGGTTAAAGCAGCATTGCTTTACATCAGGAAAATTTAAAGTAGAGCTTTGATCTCCTTCCTATTAAAATAAAGTAATGCATTATCCTGACCTCAAAAAAGTAGTCTTAATTAGAGGCCTTGAATGAGCTAATTGACCTTGACATTGCCTTCAGCTCAGGGCAGAAAGCTGTTATCGAAATGACTTATTGAGAAATAAGACATGCTGCCATAAGGAATACTTATTTAAGGAACTCTACATTTTAGAATTTTAAGCTTCGAGAATCTTTATTTCACAAGGACAAACACTAGCTTTGTAGTGTCCAATAAGGTGATTGCATTATATTGGAGTAAAATCTTATGCTGAGATTATGCATCAGTAAGAAGTAGACTTTAATGAAAAATATTTCAAAAGGAGTGCTTTTTGAAAAAATGTTTTTGACCTAGGTTTTCAGCATCTTATTAATTGTGAAATGTCTCTTCAGTATTTTTAGGGTATCATTTCAAGCATCAGCATAAAGACTGAAAATAAAGAAGTACAGAAAGGATGCTAAAATAAATGGCAAGATTTCATTCTGTGTGTGTGTGTGTGTGTGTGTGTGTGTGTGTGTGTGTGTGTGTGTGTACACTAGGGCTTGAATTCAGGGCCTGAGTACCTTCCCTGAGTTTTTTCCCTAATAGCTGGCAATCTACTACTTGAGCCTTGCCTCCACATCTGACTTTTTGCTGATTAATTGGAGACAGCAATCTTTGAACTTTCCTGCCTGGCTGGCTTTGAACCTCAGTCCTCAGATTTCAGTCTCCAAAGTAGCTTGGATTCCAGGAATGAGCAATAGACACTCAACTTAAGCTGAGTATGTATGTATGTATGTATATATGTATGTATGTATGTATGTGTATAGGTATGTATATATGTGTGTATATATGTGCATATTTGGAAAAGAAAGAAATTGCTTTGCAAAACAAAGTTTTAGAAATAACCTTCCTTTGTGTGTGTGTGTGTCTGTGTGTATGCGTGCGTGTGCGTGCATGCACACACATGGTCATGTATAAGCATGCTAGTTAGCAGTGAGGCTTGAATTCAAAGTCTGACCCTGTGCTTCTTTGGTACAAGTGCTCTATCACTTGAGTCACAGCTCTATTTCTGACTTAATTTTGAGTAGTTTATTGGCGGTGAGAGTCTCATGGACTTTCTTGCCCAGGATGAACTGCAATCCTCAGATCTCAGCCTCCTGAATAGGTAGGATTACAGGTATGAGCCACTGGCTTTTGGCCTAACTTGATATGAACCAATATATTAGTTACTGGTTGAAATAGCAATGTATCTAGACTCTCCCACATTTCTGTTTTTGAACCCCAAATCTAGCACACATGCACACTCACAAACACATGCACATGGGTTCACAAACTCACACTCACATATGTACCCATGCACTTCCACTTCAACCACCTATACCTACCTCCCAGCATGCCCCACTCTCCCCAAACTTCTCCTTTTGCATTTCCTCTGAGATTCTTCTTTTCACAATAGGTAGAGCCCATATTTCTGACTTTAACTTTTCCTTACCAGGAGGTAAAGGTTTATCTTGACAAACCCTTTGGAATTGCTAGGAAAATATTAATAAAATGTGAACGTTGATCCTGCTGTAGTGAAGAGACTCTTCTAGAAGTTGGAAAGCTTTGGTGGGAGAACGGAGGCAGCTGGCAGAAAATGCGCTCCCTCCTTTGTAGTGAGCTCCCGGCCCCAATCTCTCACTATCCAGGAATCTCTAATTACTAATACAGTACAGGAACAGTATGATATGTCCTTACAATTGCAGACGCCTTTTCAAAGATAATCTTTAATAGTTTATTTGACAACCTGTAAAATTATAGAAAATTATTAGTCTTGGGAATTACAAAAATCCCTGTAGTACAGTCAAACAATAAAATTATAATTACCTGTGGGTAATTGAAATTTAACTGTTTTTTTATTGTATATTACACATCAATAGCAACATAAGTTCAAGAGGGTTTTTTTTTTATTTCTTTCCTTTTTTGTTACCAAACCTGAGAAAATGGACAGCATTGTTGGGAGCTTGTGAGTTCCTGTCACAGTGCTGAGCTTGAACAATTTCGATTAAAGCTCCATGTTTGAGACTGTCATTAGACCTGCATTAAATTACATATCTGGAGTGTTAAAAAATAAAGAGTACAGTAGCTTTTTCTCTGCTACCCATGGTAGGTAGTTAAGGCCCTGATTATCTTTAAAGGTCTATTTTTTCCCCTCCACTGAAAGTCATTGTTTCTTTCATTAAACATAAAACACATTTAAGAACACTAAACTGTGCAGACAGGAATATTAGGATGGCGTATTCCAAAGTACCTTTGTTCTGTATTCATTGCTCTGGGTCGACTTCTGCATTGTATAATGTGATTTCATTATTTAGCCTTCACTCAGGTGGACTGAACAGGATTGGCATTTCTGGGAACTTCTAATTCCCTAAGCCTTGGATAAAGTGGGTACTTGCTTTCTTCTGTCCCTCCCCCCCCCCCCCCCCCCCACACTACAAGGGAAAGAAAGATTTCAAAAGAAAATCTAGAAGTGTGCCTTTAGTTCAAAGCAAAGTGATGACATTTCAATTGAAATCTTTTGCCTCTCTCTCTCTGTCTCTCTGTCTCTGTCTCTCTTTCTCTGTCTCTCTCTTCTGTCTGTCTCTCTTGTTTCTCTGTCTCTCTCTCTCTCCCTTGTGCAGATCCCTGGGCACTGTCCTTTATTTTTCTTTGCTCAAAGCTGATGTCACTACCATTTGAGCCACAGCTCCACTTCAGGATTTTTTAATTGGAGATAAGTCTTAGGGATTAGGGACTTTTCTGCAAGATGGCTTTGAACCAGTCCTCAAATCTCAGCCTCCTGAGTACCTATAATTATACACCTGAGCTACCACTACCCAACAATTGTTTCTCTTTCTAAGTAACAGATTTCCAAACATCTCCAGTCCCCATTCTTCTGTTTCTTTTGTTTAAAAGAAATTTTTGGCCTTTGCCGGGTAAAATAGTTATTTAACCAAGTAGAAAGAAAGTAATGGACCTATACGTGTTTTTTAGAAAAAACAAAAAAAGGTCACCAGAGGAAAGATGTGACTCCTTTAAAGAAATCAGAAATCAACTCCACCCTCTCTGTCTCTGTTCACTCAGCTTCCTTCCCCCATCACTGTCTCTGATTCCTTCCATTTCCTGACCTCTACTACAAGAACTTTGGAGAATTTGGACCTCAGAACAGCCCTTTGAAATCTTTATCCAGGGGTAACAGCTTCAGGCCAATTGGTCTGACCCAATTCCATTGTTGTGGTTTGGAGAGCAATGGGAATTCAAATCTGTTTTTATTTCACCTGGCACAGTCTGATTTTCACCTCTTTGTCTGGAAATAAAAAAATAAGGTCAAAGGATATGGAATGTTCAGGACTGATATAAGAAATTAGCCAGCAGGCTAGTACCATCCTTTCTTCTGTAAATAGTCTGAGGGTCCAGTGGCTGTCACTGAGAAATTTGTGACACAGGAGCCAAAAGAATGACAAGCTGTTTTCAGTTAGCCTTTGCCTTAATTATATCAAGTGAACCAAGAGAAAGAGGATAAAAGGAAATGAAATTCAGAAACAGCAGCATCAGCTCATTTCTTCTCTTGTCTTCCATCATTGAATCATTCAAGTATGTGTTGGCAAACACTGAAATGAACGTACACCAATTTTTTATATATGATAATATATCACCAAGATTTCTCATTTGCCACAGATTGAATTATATTCTTCTACAACTCAAACGCTGAAGCTCTAACTCCCTAACTTTAGGGAGATAGGACCTCTAGGAGATAATGAGGATTACAAGAGGTAATAAGGGTGGGGTCTAATGATAAGACTAGTGTTCTTAACAGAAGAGACATCAACGATCTTGTTCTACTCTCCACACCACGTGCATACAAGAAGAGGTGATGGGTAATGTGATACACAACCAGATGGTTTGCCATGTTTATGTGCAGAAAGAGCCCTTAGAAGACCTTGACTGTGTTGACACCCAGATCTCAGCTTTTAGACACACAAGAAAATGAATCATGGTTGTTTTACCTGCTCAATCCACCATACTTGCTTATGGTAGCCTAAGATGACTAATGTGTAACTTTGTTACTCATAAGGGCCATGGTTGAAAATAATTACACATAAGATATTTCTTTGAGAGAAGGTAATCCTCTTAAAATTAGTTTTATATAGTGCTTTATTGAAACCTCCTAAAGCATAAAACGTTATCTTCTACCCAAAGGTAGATTTGAAAATATGTTCTCCATTAAGTCTGTGCTATGAAGTGATGAAATCCTTATACATTGTCTTCCTGTATGTGAAAGTTTGATGTAGATAAAAGCCCACTACAGATTGGAGAAACTTCTCAGTTTAAGTTATCATGAACTCAGGATTTCATTAAATATGAAGTTGATAGTTGATAGTTTAACACAGGAACCAACTCGCTTCTGATTTACTCATTCACTAAGGTTCTTTCTTCACTGGAACACAAGTTCCCTTGTCTCATGTTCATCACCATTCTCCCAACTCTCTGCTCTCAAATTTAAATTTCAACTCTGTACATTCAGTCCCAAACCTGCTCTGCTGCCCTTCTCCCTCCTCTCCACCTTCCTCTTGCTTCTCTGCTACCACTAGGTCCCTTACTACTCGAGGGGGCTGAAGGATCTTGCCTTTTTTTCTATATTTCTTTTTAAAGAAGTTATATTCAGTTCTCTTCTTGCCCTTAAAATTCACATCTCATTCACACCTCAATCCATTTCTCTCCAGTCTGCTTTATTTTTCCACATAGTATTTACCGCCATTTAGAAAGAGATTTCATCACTGATAAATGCTCCATTTTGGTTGAATGGATAGACTTTAAGTGAAGAACATTCTAGAATGCATTGGGTATTGAGGTCAAATTAACTCCAGTGATTCCCTGAGGTCATTACCAGAAACAGACGCTGCAGGAGGAGTTTGTAGAAAAGGGAATAATGAATCACTGATGAACTATTTTGATTTTTATATAGGCATTTGTCATTTCTCATTTGTAAAATAGAAACAGGTGATCTATGCACCGTTAAATATTCTGCATTGGGTCCAACAGTTCAGCATTACACTGAGGAGATAAATGTGGAAACTATCAAATCTATAATAAGGTAAAAACCTGGTTTCCACCAATTTAATCTCTATTAAAAGCCTCATAAACCACATTTTGGTAAAAGGAACTAATATCTAACTCACAGCCATGCCTAGCTTCTAACTCAATTGGCATATGTTTCTTCATATTCCTCTTTAAAAAGTCAATGGTTTATGAAATTATCCAAATATCTGAATCCCTCCCTAGCCAGAAAGAGTCACTAAATGCAAAAGAATTTAAATTGCATGCATTCCATAATCTTCTCAGACTCTTCCCTCCCTCGATTGCTAACGCTAGTTTTAAGAAAAGAAACACATGCAGAAATTAGTGAATTTGGGCTGGGTGGCTCCGTAGTTTTGACTCAATCTTCTGATTTTAATTCAAGCTGTTGAAAGATAAAGCTTAAAAGTACTGAAATGCTAGTCTCCCCACACGCCCTACCCAAATTGTTTGTAATTTCTTTCCCTACTTTCAGAAGTATGAACATGGAAGTGTTTTGGCTTTTTTATTTTCTCACTCAGCAGAGCCCGTGTTTTATGGGAGGAAAAGAGAGAGTACCTCCAAACCAAAACTCTAGAAAACCTTTCCTGGAGCCTTTTCAGAACAATTCTCATGCTGAGGATGCCAACTTTAGAGGGACATATGAGGATCTAGGATCACCTGAGGGGCTAGTAGAGTTATTACTATGAACAGTGGACTCTGTGCAATTCAGACGAAGGCTCATTGATTGAATCTTAGGTGAGGTCTAAAAAGTTTTAACATAAAGATAATATTCCAACTTCTGGCTTTCTGGAATATGCTTGTCTCTTGCCATTTACCTTAAAATGGCCATCATCTTTCAACAATGTACACCATTTGGGAATTTCTACAAAAGCTTAGGAATGTGTACCCATGAAGGGCCAGTGTGTCTCATCCCACTGGTAACTGATTTTTATAGATTCTAGATTATAAAAGGAGTGGATTTTCTCTGCTCTGGAGGGACTTTACCCTGTTCTACATTCTCACTGTCTTGTAATTGCTCCTGGCTGCTATCAGAGGCCTAATTGAGAAAGTTTTGCACAACCCTTCCAGCTCTTGGAGTCCAGGTTTTAGTTCAGTCCCAGATAATCCTTGTAGTGAAAAAGTGAAACTTCTGTTCTAGCTAATTCAGTCTTTAGCACATTTGCTACTGTTTTTTCGAAGCCAGAGGCGATTTACAAGAGAACTTGCAAAGCCATTTTGCCTGAACAAATTCTCCATCTGGTGATTCAGTGAGCATCATCTCTTTTTCTTACAGGAAGAAACAGGAAAAGGTCTTAGAAGGCCTCATGTTGATGTTTACCTGCCAAGAGACCTTACTCTGCTCACTCTCTAGGAAATTTTGTAAGTTTACACTTAAACATTTTCTATTGTGCCTTTAAATATAGTGTTCTTAGGTCAGTGTCATTGCAAGTTGGAACCATATATACACACATACATACACATACACACCCATACACACACACATATGCGCACACACACACATGCAACCAGAATAGCTAAAATTAAGAGAAATTCAAAAGATAGAGAGGGAAAGACACACAGAGAGAGAGAGAGAGAAAGACAAAGGCAGAGAGAGAGAGACTGATTTTTACTTTAGAAGAAACACAAATGAGCAATATTTTTAGTTATTTATTCTTTGGTATCTAAGACCAATGCTGTTTCAAAGGCATTCCATGCTTTCTTTTATGAAATAAATGCCACATGGAGATTCTGATTATGCAAAAGGAAAAACAGGGTCTGTAATGGTAAAGACATAGCTAAGAGATCACACGTGGCCTCAGTTGTTCTTTCTGAGTACTTGACATTTCCCAGTTACTGGGTTACTGATGGTAGTCCACTGGCACTTGGCAGAACTTGTTTTGGCCATTCTTCCCCTGATTTCCTAGATCTAGATATGCCCTTTGTGTGTAGCCTGTTCCTCCACGTACAGTGGTTGCATCATTTCTGTCTCTGGCTCTCTCCAGAGAACCTATCAGGTTGATTTGCTTTCTACCCTAATAGTGCCCAGAAAAAGAGAACAGCTCTGACTCCTACAACTTCTTGGACATGGCTTTTTTTTCCTTTTTTCTTTTTTTTTAAAATTTTTATTTATTTTTTTATTATGAAAATACTGTACAGAGGGGTTATAATTAGATGGGCAAGATAATGAGTACATTTCTTAACAAGTATTGTAGCCTCCTCCTTTGTTTCCCCTTCCCATCCCTTCCCAGCCTCCCCCCTCCACCCACCCAATACTCTCCCCCCCAAAGTTGTAAAGTTTGTTTTCGACATGACAACTTGTACTTCTCATTGTTGCAACGGGTCCACTGGTATCCTTATTTAAAGGACTTGTTTTTCCCATCCCCTCCACAAATTATACCAACATCAAATACAGTGAAAGTAGGGGTTATACTGTGGGGGAGGGACATACAAAGCAACAAAGAAATAATCTTATAAATGCATTAGAAACAAATGCATGAAAGAAAAAAAAACATTTGAATGCATATCTTAGGGTTCATTTCACCTAACATTGACTTATCTGACTTTTTCTGCTTGTCTCAGACATATACTAGTTATTGCAAATAAGGGAAACCATGGGACCTATGTTTCTTTGGGCCTGGCTTACTTCACTTGATATAATTTTTTCCAAGTCTTTCCATTTCCTAACAAATGAGGCAATGTCATTCTTTCTGATGGAGGCATAGAATTCCATTGTGTATATATACCACATTTTCTTGATCCATTCATCTACTAAGGGGCATCTGGGTTGGTTCCATATCTTAGCTATGGTAAATAATGCTGCAATAAACATAGTTGTGCTGGCAGCTTTAGTATGGTCTTGTTTGTAAGCATTTGGGTAAATGCCCAAAAGTGGGATTGCTGGGTCATAGGGGAGCTCCAAGTGGAGTCTTTTGAGGAACCTCCATACTGCTTTCCAAAGTGGTTGAACGAGTTTACACTCCCACCAACAATGAAGTAAGGTTCCCTTCTGTCCACATCCCCTCCAGCATCTGTTGTTATTAGAGTTCTTGATTTTTGCCATTCTAACTGGGGTGAGGTGGTATTTAATGTTGTTTTGATTTGCATTTCGTTTATGGCTAGGGAGGTTGAGCATTTCTTCATGTGTCTATTGGCATCCTTCTTTCTTCAGAGAAGTTTCTCTTTAAGTCTTTCGCCCACTTATTTATTGGGCAGTTGTTTCTTTGAGGATTTGTTGTTGGGGGATTTAATTTTTTGAGTTCCAAGTATATTTTAGATATGAGACCCTTGTCCGTTGTATGGCTAGTGAAGATCTTCTCCCAATCCGTGGGCTTTCTATTGATCTTGATAGCTAGGACATGGCTTTCTTAAGGCCACATTCTTGTCCTCATTTGGCTGATTCTCTTTGTGAGTCCACTCTTTAATTTGTAATCCTGTCCTTGTAACCCTTGCTGCTATTTGGCTTTGGATCTTATCTTCTTTTTTGTCTCATTCCTACACTGTTAACTCTAGGCACATATATCTGGGCCAGACTAATGTCAAAAGAAAAAAAGAAAAGTGCTCACTGGATTATCATGTATTAGGAAAATGGAAATCTTGTGCAGAACCTTCCCAAAAGGAACAGACCACAAGGGAATTTTACTCATTTTGCTCAACAGCTCAATACCTAGTTGGAAGAAATACTCTGTTTCTTAGTTTATTCTTTTACAAAGTAGTTCATATAAAAGGATCCTAAACATTCACAGCCATGCTCCAATACAGACATCCTTTCTTGAGAGACACAAGCAATTCAGCCATTTATTCACATCATCCCTGGCAAAACACAGAACATTGAACTAAGGGAGAGCATGACAGAATCGAGAATTTCACGTAAGGGATCAGAAAACACTCATCCATTCATTGATTCATTGATTCCTTCAATCCATCATTTAACTGATATTTATTTAGTAAGACCATAGTATATACCAGATACTGTTCTTATGCACTCAGGAGATAGCAAAGAATAAAACAAATTCCTTGGTTCATATAACCTACTTATTAGAGAAATAGATTAAGGGCTGACATACCTATTCTTTCATATGTTGATGAATCTATGAAGGCAAATCTAACAGAAAGCAATGAAGATAGAACTTGTATCATTAGGTATAGTGTCATTTGAATAATAGAATAGAGTAGATCACTCAGATATCTAGAAAAGGAGTAACTTAGATAAAGTGAGCAAGAAATCAAAATCTCTCCAAAAGAAGAGTGCTTGCCATACTAAGGAAGTAATGAAATTTGGAATCAGCTAAGAGTATCATCTCCTGAGTATCCATAGATTTTGCATTTTCTAAAACACATAACTCTGATCACTTATTTAATGCTTATCTTTCTCCCAAGGCTACACATTTCACAAAGCAAGGAATATGACTGCTCTGTTTACTCCAACATTCCAATACTTTCTCAATATCTACTCTATCAGAGGAGCACCATAAATAGTAATCAAATGAATAAATGGATGTCTGAATAAAGTGTCCTATAAAATGAGATAATGCACATAAATCTTTTAGCTCAGTGTCAGACATTTACAATACATTGAATGAATTTCAGAGACAATATGCTGCTGCTGATGTGGGTAATGATGATGCAGTCCAGGGAAAGATGCTCATCTTCCTGGAGATGGACAGACTGCTTTAGTTCAGGAGTTAGCCTGGCCTGTGCAGCAAGATAGTCACTTTAGCGTCTTCTGCTTAATATACTTTCTTGTGGTTTGTGGTCTATGTAACTCAAATCATAGCAGTAAATTCACCTACAAAGACAAATGCATGTAGTATGGGGTGTGGGGGAGGGTGTTCAGGATTCCTGAAGATACTAAAATCCATGGATGCTCAAGTTTTTTCTTTAATGTAGAATGATATAATATTTGCATTCAACATGCTCCTGCATATTTTATATCATTTCTAGATTTCTTCTTTCTTTTTTTTTTCAGCCATAGGGCTTGAACTCTGGGCCTGGGTGCTGTCCCTCAGCTCTTCAGCTTAAGCTGATCACTCTATCACTTGAGCAACAGCTCCACTTCTGGTTTTCTGAGTGGTTTTTTGGAGATAAGTGTCTCATAGACTTGCCTGCCCGGGCTGGCTTTGAACTATGATCCTCAGATCTCAGCCTTCTGAGTAGCTTGGATTACAGGCATGAACCACCAGTGCCCAGCTTCTAGATTTCTTAGAATGCTACAAATACTAACAGTATTTGTTGCTTAACAATGATAAGAAAATAGTCCTTACGCTAGTAGTGGTATAATTTTTTAAACATATTTTCAACTTAAGGATGTAGAAACCAAAGGCATAGAGGACCAACCATAAAAGCAACAGATGAAGACATCATTATTTAGCTATTAATTTTCTATGACTTTCTGAACACAGAACCAAGATTTTAGAGAGCATATAGTTGAATGCTGTAAAATGAAGATTATTGTTCAATTGAGGCAGTAATATCACCAATGTTAATTCAGAAGTTTAATCTGCACAGTTTTGGAAGAATCCCAACTAAAATCTGGTACATAAAGAAAACACTCACACACACACACACATATGAATTTCAGAAAATGTCACAAACCATTCTGGGCTTTACAAGAACAAAATCAACTAGCAATGATCAAATGACAGACCCATGGAATGGTGAAGCTATTGAGTATATCAAGGCTATTTTACAAAGCTCCTTTAATCCTTTATCTCATAGACAGAGAACCCCTGCCCTTGGGATGAAATGTCTCTCAAACCATTCATGGCAAAATGAAAGGTAGAAGCTACAGGTTCTGTCCCTAATAGCCTGAATCTTTCATTAATCTCCTAATTTCATAACTGGTCTTTCTATTTCTGTTTTAATCCATTTCATATATAATTTCAAAATTATAAACTTAAAGCTTGACTCTTGTATCTTTTAATATACCCGATAAGCCTTCTAATCTTTTTTCCATAAAATTAAGATCTACATTCCTTATAGTAATCTACAATATATCTCGGCACACACTGATGCCTGACACATGATAAGCACTAAAAAGAAATGTTGGGTAATAAATCACCAAATAAATGTTTCTTCTGCTAATAAGGTTATAAAGTTGACTAAGTCCACAGGAAAATCTTGATTTTGATGAAATAGTCAATAGTATTTTCTCTAAGGTTAATATGTATATGTGCACATGCAAGTTGAGTGAAACTAAGTTAATTGAATCAAAAAATCACCCCCAAATACTATTTATTTGTCTTATTTTTGAAAAGTTGCACAAAGGATTTGCCATTCAAGAAGGAAGTTTATGAATATAATGTAACTCAATCAGTGTCACTCTTCTCATCATTTTTTTTTCATCCCTCTCAGTCTTACCTCTTTCCCTCAATTTTCTTAATTTTGTAGGATAGGAATTTCATAAAACTCAAAATGCACAACGCTGGAAAGGATAATAAATAGCATTATCAACTTTCAAAATCATTCTAACAAGCTGGAATTCTGAGCAAATGCCAATATGATGTAATTTCCTAGGGATAAATACAATGACTTGCATAAAAGTTCAAATAATTAATTGTATGTACACAGTATGAAGATGTTACTTGGCAGAAATTCATGTGATAAAGAACTGGAGTATTTCGCTAACTAAAATATTAAAAAAAGACCCATCAGTGTGATGTAGATGCTATAAAAAATCATACTCATAGGCTGCATTAATGGAAGCCCTTTTGTTAAATTATAGTCAATAATAGTCTTCTTATCCTCAATAACTAAGACCACATCTAGACTATTTTGTTTAATTCAGGGGGCCACTGAACTCAAAGTGAGGGAACAAAACTAAGAAAGGGAATATTTGTAAAGCAACCAATGGTTGGAAGAATTGAAATCTAAAATAGTACTGCTGTTTTAGGTTTGTCAAGGTGCTGGAATTAGGCTACGTTTTGTTGTTTGGAAAGAGAATAAGAACCTGAAACAATGGCTATACCTGGATAGTAAATAAATTGGAAAAATTGTTTGAATAGGTTTATAAAGGTTGTAAGGAAAGTTTTATTGCACATGGAGAAAAATAGTGTGTTTCTGAAGTGATTTGTCAATAGAAGAAGCCACTGAACAAACTGGAAGAAACTATTTGCCATTGGGAGTGGCTGAAGCAAGCTAGGAAGATGTGACTAAACAATGATATTTAGAAGCATGGGGTGATTATATAAGCTCTGTTTCTTTGTCGTGTACAGAAAGCATGATGCTCCTCCCCACCTCCCTAACTCCAAAATGATGGACTCAATTGATCATCCCTTGAAAGGTTCCCTTTCCACAGTCAACAATTCCCTGTATGTGTAATCATTGGGCTTGATATTGAAGTCACTTTCCAAAGCACTTATCTGTAAACAAAGAAGATGTTATTCTGGGCCTGCAAAACTGACAAAGGAAACATCGCATCTTTGACTGTAATATATGAATCTTAATAACCCAAATAAGAAAAATAAAAATGGTAAGTTGCTCTGCAAGCCATAGCCTTCTCATAGCTTCAAGACTTATGCCTAGAACCTTCTAGATTATTGGAGGTACCAACGTCAAACCTAGGGGATGGAGGTTGCTTTGCTAGGTGTACTTATACTCTACTGCTTTGCCAAGTCTATGGAGAAAAAAAGAGGCCATATCTTAGGAAAATGTTTCTTCCCTGCCACACTCCCATGTGACTGTTATTTAGGAAATACCAAACAAATATTCATAAGAGGTAAAGAAATAAAAAAAGAGAAGAAGGGAAGTATAGAAATGAAGAAAGGACACATCCTGAAGACAAATGGGTCAAGTATATAAATAAGCTGTAACCAAGTAATTTCTTATATAAAAGTTTGCCTTTTCATCTCAGTTCATACATGATGAGAATTAGTCCTTTCCTCCTTCTGCTGCCCATGGTGTTCCCAACTATAAAATTTTCAGCTGAAGAATCCAATGCTCAACTTCTCCTCCTATCAATGTTAAGAAGCACCAGCTAGATCATGCTGAACAAAATTTGGCCTTGAGAACATTGAATTAAACTGTAACTCAAATTAAACTCTAGCTGAACCCCCAAAAGTAGATCATCTTTTTTTCTGGACAAATGCTGAAATGAATTATAAAATCTTTTCATCATATTGAAGACTATAGTCTGACTTACCAGCTTTTATTCTTGTCCAACCTTATGTCTCATGGAATTGCTCCACCCAGGGCATAAATGTCATAGACTCTCTCTTTGCTTTAGCAAGAAAAGCTGGTGAATTGAAGGTGATGGAGTGAGCTCATTCAACTGGACTAGCATATTCAATGCTGTTCCTTCTCTCTAAAATGTTCCTCTCTTGTCTGCCACATCCAGGAAGCTATTTCATCTTTTAGTAACCTCTGAACTCCTAGCACACTTAAATCATTGATTTAATATGCATTAACTACTTTTTTAAAAAGAAAATATTTTACTGTAGGTGATTCATGCATGTAAACTTAGCTATTCAAAAGGTTGTGATATGAGAATCAAGGTTTGAAACCAGTCTAGATAATAAAAAAAATTATGAGAACTCTTATTTTCAAGGAACCAGCAAAAAGCCAGAAGTGGATACGGTGGCTCAAGTGTTCAAGTGAGATTGTGAAGCGTTGAGTTCAACCTCAGTGCTGGCACATAAATAAATTCAGTAGTATAGGCTGGCCTCAAATTCACAATCCTCTTGTTTTAGTTTCCTGAGTGCTCAAATGATCAACATGTGCCACTATTCCTGACATCCAGTTAACTCTTGATTTACCTGTATTGTCCTCATAGTTGGAGTGGTTTTGCCTATCAACTGGTCCTTGTGATGGGAAAGAGGTCAGAGATTTTATTTTTTTCTACTTAATTTTGTTGATTCAAGTACATGCTCTACCTGCCCTCCACCCTCCCAAAGTGTACAAATCAGAAACCCATTCAAGCTTGGTTTATTTCTTTTTTTTTTAATTTTATTTTATTTTATTTGTGAACATACTGTACAGAGGAGTTACAATTGCATGGGCAGGATAATGCGTACATTTCTTACCAAGCATTGCAGCCTCCTCCTTTGTTTACCCTTCCCATCCCTTCCCAGCCTCCCCCCT
>NW_012267279.1:97325-168418 GCF_000151885.1 Dipodomys ordii | reverse complement strand
TGTCTGCTCCTTGTCGGTTCTTGCTGGTGTTGAGTAGAATCCGCTCGCCCGCTGCGTCTGGCTCCTTCGTCCCAGACTCTCTGTGTGAGCGCTCAGGTATTGCCCGGCTGCGGTCTCCACCGCGGCCCTGCTGCCGCCGCCGCCAGTGGCTGCTGCCTGGTGCTCAGATGTGTATTCTTGCCTTGGCTTTCTCTCACTTGTCTAACTCTCTGTCCTGTGATGGCACACTTGATGTGTTTCTCTGGCTTAGGACTGTTCACTGGAACTCTAAAACTGCTTTCTATGCGAGAGCTTGTTCAGATTCCAGCTTCTCCTCGGCCAGCTTGTCGCCTCCCTCTGGTTTATTTCTTAAAAGGTGAAAAATGATGAAGATTCAAGAGGCAATTTTTAATTCATTGTGTGAGTTTCAGGATCCTTAGGCTTTTTTCCCAAAAGCAGTTAACAAAATTATTATTACTCTAAAATAATTTTAAGCTCCAACTTTTACATATAACTCTTTTGTCTTTCTGTTTCCATTTCTGAAAATGCAGTAAAACAATAGATTTTTTCCCAAAACCTTCTACTTTACAACCTGTCCTTATTCATGACTTGATATAACTTATCAAGTCATGAAGTATACATGGATTTCTCTGAACACCAAATTCTGTTACAGAATTATATTTGTACATTCCTTTCAGAAGATAGAGCTTTTTATTTCAGTGACTTTGAATTCTTGAGAGCTAATTGACAAGTCTCTATTTTTTATGCCTTTTTCAAAGTTGATCTCTTTATGGATTTTTACTATTTGTTCTTACATTTAATTTTATAGTATTTGTCAAGTTCCTCAAAATCCAGCTAATATTTTATAGAATGGCTTAAAACTCATAGCTGACCAAAGTTAGGACATCTTGCCTTTAATTTGATGTACTTTATCTAGTTTTTCCTTTATGTCCTTTTATGTTTAAAATTATGTTCATAGTATTCTTATATGTTTTATCAAAATAATGTGCAAATATTGTAGAGTTTTTCCTTGTAGTGCCAGTAAGCTTTTCTTTTTTCTCTCTCATATATCTAATTGATGTTGTATGCAGGTAAGGAATACCACTTACTTTGGGGGAGAATGTTCTTCACATAGACAAATTGAATGCTTTCATTACAGTACTTTTGTAATTTGTTTTACTTTGCTTAAGGTTCTAGGAAAATTAATGAAGTTTTGTCTTTTCTAATCTTACATGTCTTTTGCTTATTGTCTATGGAATTGCTAAATACCTAGAGTATTATTTTATACAATATATTGTGGGAACCTTACTTCTTTCTTATTTTAAACCAAATTCTTCTGATTTTTTCTTTAAATATATGTCTTCTGTAAATTTTCATTATATAACATATGTTAGTAAAGGAAATAATCTCCCAAGTTTTATAAGTTTTGCAATTAAACATCAGTAGTGATTTATTCTATAAAGTTGGAGATATTTCTCCTTTTGTGTATCAATAAATTACAGATTATCTAGTATTGAATTTTCCTTGAATTCCTAACCATTTCTGTTTATACTTTTTATGTTTGTTTGTTTTGTCAGTTGTGGGGCTTGAATTCAGGGCTTGAGCACTTTCCTGAGCTCTTTTGCTCAAGGTTAGTGCTTTACTACTTTCTGCCACAGTGTCATTTCCAGTTTTCTGGTGATTAATTAGAGATAAGAGTCTCATGGAATTTCCTGCCTGGGCTGGCTTTGAACCCAATTCTCAAATCTCAGCCTCCTGAGTAGCTAGGATTACAGGTGTGAGCCACCAGTGCCTGTCTGATCATACATATTTTTAATCCAATATTACATAAGGTTAGTTGCTATTATAGTTAAAATTTTCTCACATGCATAAAAATCAATTGGGAATATACTTTCTTGAAATAATTATAATTGACTTATTTCTCTTTCCTAGTCTCATGAGCTAGACTTTTTCCTAACTTCTGAAAATTATTATATGACAGAATGAACATTTTAGTGAACAGTATGTTAAATTACTTTAACATAATGAATATTTGCTTATCAAAATAAATCACAGAGAAAGTAATGGACTATTTAAAGATAAAGCAAATAAGGTAAAGTTGGGCTTATATCTTGAATATACAAAGAATGTATATAAAAATAATGATTGAGAAAAGACCCAAGTGTGGAATAAGAAGGTAATAAATATAAATACATCACTTTTGGAAGAAAACTTGAAATGGTAGCATTTAAAGGAAAAGATGCTCACACTAGTGATAAAATGAGCAAAAGTCAAAATACACAAGCATAAGATACTACATATATAGCTATGACATTTTAAAATATTTTATTATCTATTAACCTCTTGGAGAACCATCTAGCTGGTCTTGACTCTTTACATACTGTATCATTCAATATTGCAATGCAGTGAAATATCTTAAATATATGCTTGGAAATTAACTGTAATCGTAAACTTATGTCTGTTAGTAGAAAGTGGAAGACTAATTTTCAGTTACATATTTAGAAAGTAGGCATAAAATATACAATATTCATGCTATGGAAATCTAAGCAACAGTAACAAACTAGTGGACAGATAAATTAATAGTAACCTGAATGGATCTTAAATTGATAGAAAGGAAAGAAAATCATAAACACAGTGATTGCACAATGCTGCTCACATGAAAAAAAATGAATATGAAACAAAACATACCAGATACTTTACAATGATAAGTACAACTTCAATCTTGTATATATATAATATTTGCTTAAATATAATATATTATATTTATGAGGAATTATACAATAGGAGAAAGTGAGTAGAGAATAGTTATGAGTGGATATATACATTTTGCTTTATGTATAAGTTTATATATAATTATATATTTATATATGTATATTACATAGATATGTTTGTTGTAGGATTTTAACTCAGGGCCTCCAAGTTACATGGCTGATACTCTATTACTTGAGCTATATCCCCAGGCTCATATTTTGCTGGTTATTATTTTTGGAAATGGGGCCTCTTGGGCTTGACTTCCTGGGGTTGTCTTGAACTGCAGTCTTGGAGATCTCAGCATTCTAAGTAGCCAACATAAATTTGTTAAAACCAACAGAGCTCCCATGAGTCTGTTAGAAGAGGGCCACAAATCTTTGGTACTAGAACCAAAAGGAAAACTCATAGATTTCAGGACTTCAAAAAATAGGAACTAAAAGTATTGCAAGATTGACTGAGTTCTTCTTCACTCACCTTTCTTGTCTATGCATTGTCTTTGCTTTTCTAATCTCTCTCAGCAGAACTATTGGTTTGTTTCCCTAATCACACAACATTTCTCATATTTTTATATCTTCTCTTTCAAAAGACTATCCCAGACAGACTGTGAAGGGGAAAAAGAATTAATATTTATGACTGATAAATATGGTACAAAACACATTTTACTTATTGTGAAGCTGAGTATGAGGCTATTTTTTGAGAAATAAATTCTCTAAAAGATATTTTTCAAAGATGAATTCCTACTAATTTGTACAAAATCATACAGAGACTGAAAAAAACAGATTTTCAAGCTGTGTTTTCCTAATTATAAAAATTCTGAGCAGGGCCTTGTGGCTTATGTCTGTAATTCTAGCTATTCAGGAGGCTGGGATCTTAGGTTCAAAACCAGCCTGGACAAGAAAGTTCATGAGACTGTTATTTCCAAATAAACACCAAGACTGGAAGTAAAAATGTGGCTCAAGTGGTAGAGCAATAGTCTTGCAAAAATCCTCAGGGACAGTACCTAATAGTTCTAAGACTAATCTAGATTTCACTTTTTATTCATTTCGCCCCACCCCCCCCTCTTTTGTCTGTTGTGGGGCTTGAACTCTGGACCTGGGTACTGCCCCTCAGCTCTTCAGCTCAAGGACAACGCTCTACCACTTAAGCCACAGCATCATTTCTGGTTTTCTGGTGGTTAATTGGTGATAAGAGTCTCATGGACTTTCCTGCCCGGGCTGGCTTTGAATGGCAATCCTCAGATTTCAGACTCATCAAGAGTTAGGATTGTAGGCGTGAGCCACCGGCGCTCAGCTCCATTTCTTTCCTTATGTCCTCTTTTCTTTTTCTTCCTCTTCTTCCCCCAACCTTCTCTCAACTTCTCCTTCATCCATAGTTTTGAGAATCCAAAATTACAGAAGAAGTTTAGCTCATAGAACCACTTTTACTTCATTGGCTTTTAGAGAAAGGGGAATATTTTTACCAGAACTTTTTTTAGCAACTTAATATTCCGTTTTCATTATTTACATAATTTTTTTTACTTAGACTTCACTTTTTCAAGACTAAAAAAAAATCTTTAAGTAGTTATACAAAGGAATTGGCACTTAACAAAGCAGTTAATGAATACAATATATCTTGATTAATGTTACCATTTTCAGCATTCTCACCCATCTCTCCCTGACCCAACCCTTCCCATACTTTTCTTAATTTTGTAGAATATACATTGGATTCTTGATTGCATTCTCCCTTCCTCTTCCCTTTATTTGTCCACAATTTTCCCTGGACCCCAACTTATTTCTTTCAGCTATCCTCTTCCTGGTATTGTTGAACTTTGCCTTTGCCTTTTAAGAAATTATACAACTTGAGTTCTCCCTTGAATCCACCATATTTCAATTAATATATTTGTTTGTACTTGCATACCATCAAATATATTATAAGTTAATACGTTAAATCTAGCTTGCAACATAAGGGAAAACATGAATCCTTTGTTTTTCTGGACCTGAGTTACTTGGCTTAACATTATTTTTTCCAGGCCTTTCATTTCTTTACAAATGATGCAATATTATTCTTTCTAATAGATGAGTAAAATTTCCTTGCATACTTATACCACATTTTCTTGAGCCACTCATTCGTTGAAGGGCATCTGAGCTCATTCTATACTTTGGCTATGGTGAACTGTGCTGTAATGAACATGGTGGTTTATAATCTTGTGGGTAAATGCCCAGGAATAGAATTGCTGGATCATAGAGTAGTTCTGTGTTTAATTTTTTGAGGAACCTCCATACTGCTTTGCAGAGTAGTTGCACCAGTTTACATTCCCACTAACAGTGTATTGATGTTCCCTTTTGGCAGTATCCTTACCTATCTGTTATTGTTTGACACCAACCCTACACCAAGTCAAAAAGATTTTGCGGTCCAAAAGACTACTTGTGACTTTCAACCCTTCATCTCTATTAACTAAAGAAATTAAGAGAATGTATCCCTCTGCTATGTCTTAATCTCATGATTTGAAATAAAAGTTTTGAGCTAAGCATGGTCTTCAAGTAGAAATATAATAGTAACAATTGTTGTAGTACTTATCACCTTTTTCCCCTCTCCAGGAGGAAAAAATGAACAAAAGTATTAGAGTTCAAAACAGGATACTTGGGGTTCATTTGGCCTAACATCAACTTGTCTGACAGTTTCTGTTTGTCTCAGACATATACTAGCTATTGCAAAAAACCATGGGACCTATATTTCTTTGGGCCTGGCTTACTTCACTTTATATAATTTTTTCCAAGTCTAAAATGAAAAAATAAACAGGATACTTTCTGGTTGTGGGTTGTGTTGATTTCAATTTCACTTCATTGAGTACTTCAAGTGAGGTGTAGAGGTAATGGATACATAGGATGAACACATAAAATTCAACAAGCCATTCAAAAATAATCACGATGTAATTAAGCTGTTTTTTATACTTTGTTCAGCTTATTAAAATTGGAATATTTTTCTTTGTCACCAGGATGTCAGAGAGGACCATAGAGTAGGGTTTTTTCCCTCCACCAGAACTTGCTGCCTATTCTGTAGTCACAAAATTAGATAAATTGTTATTTACATCTTTGATTTCCCAAAGAAAATGAATTGTTCACTGGCTACAGTTTCATCTCCTCTGCCTCCATTCTCCTAGTGGGTGCTTAAAAGTTGAGTTTTGTTTCCTGTAAATTGTCTTATTAAATCACAGCAAAAGCTAATTTTCCAGAGCTTGTTGGGTACTTGTAAAGACAGCCCTAGGGCTCTCTCTGTGAGTCCCAGAAAAGAAGTGGTGAGAGGTTTCACAGCTAGTTGCTTTTTCCTTCCTTAAAATACACTGTTACATTAAAAACTAAATGTGTTTAGTTATGTATGTATTTGCTCTGAAAGAAACCCTGCCATGTTCAAATTCCATCCATATCTCCTCCTCCATCTGATGGCTCAAGGTACAAATTCAAGCATTCTATGGATAGGAAAATAAAGAATTCAGGGGCTGGGAAGGTGGCTCAGTGGTAGAGCGCTTGCCTTGCATGCCAGAGGTCCTGGGTTCGATTCCTCAGCACCACATAAGCAAAAAGAAAAAAGCCGGAAGTGGCGCTGTGGCTCAAGTGGTAGAGCGCTAGCCTTGAGCTGAAGAGCTGAGGGACAGCGCTCAGGCCCAGTGTTCAAGCCCCACGTCCAGACCAAAAAAAAAAAAAAAAGAAAGAAAGAAAATAAAGAATTCATTCCCTTTTTTCTGATATTAAAAGCCAAACTACTTCCTACTAAGAGTTCTTAGAATCAACTCTATCTGAAGTCACCTTCAAAGAAACCTTTCAATTTCCATGAAGTGTAATTGTTAACTTGCTTATGTAACACAGGTTTTTACACCTTTGGGTCAAGGCCTGTTTTTTCAACAAACAGATATTCCTCCTTTAGGGTAAAGTTTATTCTGTATTCTAAATCTATCCTCAAAAACTTTCTCTTTTCACTTTTTAAAGGAAGGGAATAAACAAAGCAATCTTCTCTGATTACTTGTACCAAATGCCCTTTGATAAGGAGGTTAAATAAAATATGGCATTTATATAATTTCTGGCTTGTTCACTGGTTAGTTTCTTTGTGAGCATATTCTATAAGCTGAACAAGGGCGCAGGGGATATGTTGACTATTGCTTGATTTTTTATTTTTACCTTGCCAACTACCTTTGGAAGAGATGATGAAGCAAAAGACATTTGACAAACACCTTTATAATTAGCCACTTGGTGTGACCATTGGCATAATGATTAGTTCATGTATTCCATAATTAACTGTTACTCCATGGAAATTTGACTATCTGGACTATACAATAGATACTGATCATCTTTTGCCCAGTATATCCTTGTGGGCCATCTCGTCTTACCTTTTTTCTTCATGCAAATTCTGATAGTTTAAAGAATATTAGCATTTTTGTAGTGAGATATTTCAAGCACATACAGGCTTAATTATGCTTCAACAAATCAAAACATCAAACATTCACTACAGGCTGTGCATTCTTCTATAAATGTTTACACATAATGACTCATCAAATCCTCAGGACATCCCCATGATGTGGTCTGATTACTACAACCTTTGTTTTCCAAGTTTTCTGAATTAACAAGGAGATAAATGCTTTGAATAAAATCACACCATGGTGGGTGGTAGAGAGCAGACTTGAATCATAGCTGTCTGGTTTAGAAGCTGTATCTATCCGTCTCAGTTATGCTACCTTTTCACTTTACCTTCCCACCAAACCTGACATTATGACATCTATCTTCAACTCTAAATGCCAGGCTGGTCCTTCAGTGATTCTGCTCAGGTTTCTCTACAGAGTTTCCTAGAAAAATATACATAAACATGAGAATGGTATGGGAAATTTATAATTGGACCCTGACACCAGGAAAATGCTTGGCTTTTGATATTAGCTTGAGGTAAACCAGGTATATTCCTATCTATCTATCTATCTATCTATCTATCTATCTATCTCTATCTATCTATCTATCTATCTATCTATCTATCTATCTATCTATCTATCTATCTGTATCTATGACTCAAATTACAGAGGGATCCATTGAGTCAGCTGCTACACAGGGCCAGGCTTTTCTTTTGACTATAAGTCTTTCATACATTTGTTGCCCATGTGCACCTTTCTTGGTAAAAATATATACTCAGAAAATTTATGATATTTTAATTGGATTATTTATTATTGAATTGTGTTATTTTAAAAAACTGTGGGTTCACATCTCTTATCAAATATGTGTTGTGCAAATATTCTTTTTCTATGAGGCATCACTTTTTGTTGGATCTTTAGTGTACAAAAAAAACATTAATGAAGTCTAATTTATGCTTTGTTTTCCTTTTGTTGCTAGAGGGTTTGTTGTAATATCTAAGACTCTTTTTTGTCAGATCCAAGATCAGGAAAATTATAATTCTTACAATTCTTCTGTGTTTTATAGTTGTTTCGCTTAAACCTAGATATTGAATCCATGTTGAGTTAAAGTCTGAGTGAGTTTTTGGATATAGTAGGAACTAAAAGTCTAACTGACTTCCTTTGTATATTGCTCTCAGTTATCCCAGCATCATTGTTGGAAAGACTAGAGGAGGATCTTGGCATATGCTTTATATTTTGAGTTGACTGAAGAAGTGCAGGGTTCTCTCCATTCTCTGAATTACATTCAATTAATGTAAATGTCCACACATGTGACAGTATCATACTCTATTGATTTCTTTTATTGTAGTAGATTTGAAATTAAAAATGTATATTCTTCTGCTTTGCTTTTTCAAAATTATTTAAGGCTTATGTCTCTTGAAATTCTGTATGAATTTGAGAATTAGCCCACTGATATCTAGAAATTAGTCAGTTGTGATTCATGGTGGGGCTTGTGTTGAAGCATTAATCAATTTGTGGAGCATTATCATTGTGCTATGGCAAACATATCATGCATACGGTAAATTTTATATGTCTTAAGTCTAACAATGCACATTATATATACTATACTCCATGGCTAACTTTTAATGGCTTAAGAAAAGAAGGAAATATGCATTGATAGTATGTCCCATTATTATCCTATAATTTTTTTTGTTCTGTATTCTATTTTTCACATGAACCTTTTTATTTTCTTTTTAACTGAACAACTTCCTGGATATTTCTTTAAAGGTGGTCCAGCCAGCAAAATTTTTTCAGTTTTTGTGTTTCTGGTAAGACACTTACATTTTTTAAAAGATAATTTTGTTAGATCTAAGGTCTTGATGGACAATATGTTATTTTTAAATACTTTGAACATATCTCATTTTATTCTGGTCACCATTGTTTCTGTTGAGACTATTGCTGTTAACTTTACTAAAGAAACTAGTAAGTAATACATCATTATTATTTTTGTGTGTGTGTGTGGGTCATATGGCTTGAATTCTGGGCCTAGGTACTGTCCCTCAGCTTTTCAACTCAAGGCGAACACTCTACTGCTTGAACCACAGTGCTGCTTCTGGTTTCCTAGTGGTTTATTGGAGATAAGTGTCTTACGGACTTTCCTGCCCAGGCTGGCTTTGAACTGTGATCCTCAGATCTCAGCCTCCCAAGTAGCTAGGATTACAGGCATGAGCCACTGGCACCTGGCAAAATATCATTTTCACTTTCAGTGTTTTTCATTGTCTTTCTTTCACTATCCCTATTATTTGTTTATACTTTTCTTTATCCTATTTTTTTTACTTTTCAAGCTCTCATAAATGTACATTAATTTTTTATTAAAGTATGTGGGAGCTTTTTAGCCGTTAATTTTTTTAAACATCTCTCCCCTCCTGATAATCCATTATCTATGTGTTGGTGTTTTTAATGATGTTCCCATTTTCGAGAGTCTCTTCCTTTTCTTCTTTCCTTTTTTCTCTTCATTTTTTAGCTTGCAAGTTTACCATCAGTCTTTTGGCTTTGAGATCAAGCATTCTTTTTTTACAGTTCATTTGAATTGTTGTGCAACTCTTGTAGCTTTATGCTTTCTACTTTATGAAAGAATAAGACTTCTTCATACCTTTGTTGAACAAGGAGCTTGAGTGTATATAGGTTCAGACATCAAGGACACAAAATCAAGAATATTATAAACAGTATTCAGAGAGAAGACAAAAGCATAGATCAAGTCAGTGGTTCAAACTGGTCCATGCCCATAAAGTAAGACAGATTAGAAAGTCTATGTGAATCTTCTAGGAAATAAAGGAAAATGCAGAGGAAGCTCAACAGAAACAACCTTGAGAGATTCCTTGAGGGAAATAATTTTGAGCCAAACACCATTTCCTATGTATTTATGACTATATCCAGACTTACCCCTGGTAAATATTGAACTAAGGCAAGAAGACATATGGAAGGCCATATATGATATATCTAGTATTTAAAACTTACAAATAGGTCTTATTAAAAGTTGAATTCTCCTAGTGTAATCTTCTTCCTTGAAAAAGCAGTAATCTAAAAATCCAAGTCTGAACGTAGAATTCTTGGCTATTTGGAAGTCTGAAACGCGTGAAAGAGAGGTCTGGCATCCAGTTCCTGGTTCAGACCTTCTTCATATTTGCCCTTGCTTACTTCAACTCTATCCAAAACATGAGGAATTACTAAGAGACACTCCAGTGCAACCATCTAAGTGCTATCTACACTCTGTACCAGCAGTGCACCCTAATCATATGCAGGTTAGGTGATTCTATGGGGAAACTTGGAAATCTGGTACCTGATGTGCCTCCTAAAAGGAGAGCTTGTTTCCTTGGCTTCACAAATTATCCTGTGAAGAGAGAATTATGAACTGAGAATATTTGATCAAGGTCTTCTCAAGGGCAGGGCAAAGTAAAAATCTTCTTGGTAATTGCTACTCCAAGTTGTATGGGAATCCTTAATTCTTCATATTCTTTCAAATATATTAATACTGAGCGAGAGTTCTTCAACTCTGCACAAACTGAAAAGAGTATAGAAGCTGGACACTGGTGGCTGACACCTGTAATCCTAGCTGCTCAAGAGACTGAGACTAGAAGATTGCAGTTAGAATCCAGCTTGGGAAGAAGAGGCTGGTAGGGTCCAATTCTAATTAACCAACAAACTACCAGGTTAGAGGTCTATTTCAAGTGGTTAAGCACCAGCCTCGAGCAAACAAACTAAGTGAATGTAAGGCCTCTGAGTTCAAGCCTTCAGTTCAGAGGAGAACAAGTAGAAAAGGAAAAGAGAAAATGAGGATTAAAATAATTCTAGCAAAATGGTTTTTGGTTTATTCCCTCATTCTAATATTTTCCCTCCAAGAATAATGTTAGCATTCATGCAGATTTTAATTTGCTGTGCTGTTTTGTGCATATGGCTTTCCAACATCCTTTTCTTTTGATTTTTTAACCAAATTTTTACTATGTATCACACACTAGATTCAAACTCATAATCTTTACACTTCAATCTAACAAGTGTTAGATGAATTACAGGCAATGTACCACCATGCCTGGTTTCCCAATATGTCTTTTCAGGGAGTTTATTTTAACAAACAACCATAGAGCTTTTTCCACAGAATGGTCTGAAGGTAAAGACTTACTTGTTCATCTCTAATCTTTCTTTCTCTTTTTCTTATCATTTTTTTTGCCTCATCCCCTTCTCAGAGCTTTATGTATTACATGTGCTTTTTTTAAATTAAGTTTTTTTATTGTGAGAATACTGTACAGAGAGGTTACAGTTACATGAGCAAGGTAATGAGTACATTTCCTATCAAGCATTGTTGCCTCCTCCTTGTTTTTCTCCTACCATCCCTTCCATCCTATCGCCTCAGCTACACCCCCTTCTGCCCCCATCTTGTACATGTCATTGTTACAATAAGTCAATCTTTATAACTCTTTAAACATTTTGGTTTTTCCCTTCCCCTCCACAAATTATTCCAACATCAAATACAGTGAAAACAGGGGTTATACTGTGGGGGAGGAACATACAAAACAAAAAAAATATCATATGGTACCTTATAAATAAGTTAGAAACAATAGAAAGGAAGAAAAAAACACTTGTGTCCCTATTTGGGGGGTACATTTCACTTAACATCTCCTTACCTGAGCTTTTCTGCTTGTCCCAGACATATACTAGTTACTGCAAATAAGGGAAAACATGGGACCTGGCTCACTTTACTTAATGTGATTTTTTCCAAGTCTTTCCATTTCCTAACAAATGGGCCCATGACATTCTTTCTGATAGAGGCATAGAATTCCATTATATAATTTATATACATACATATATTTGTATATATATATACACACATATATACCATATTTTCTTGATCCATTCATTTACTGAGGGGCATTTGGATTGGTTCCATATCTTAGTTATGGTAAATAATGCTGTGATAAACATAGTTGTGCTGGTAGCTTTAGTATGGTCTTGTTTGTGATCATTTGGGTAAATGCCCAAAAGTGGGATTGCTGGGTCATAGGGGAGCTCTATGTGGAGTCTTTTGAGGAACCTCCATACTACTTTCCAAAGTGGTTGAACAAGTTTACACTCCTACCAACAATGCTGTAGGGTTGCCTTCTGTCCACATCCACTCCAGAATATATTGTTATGAGAGTTCTTGAGTATAGCCATTCTAACTGGGGTGAGGTGGAATGTCAATGTTGAGCATTTCTTCACATGTCTATTGACCATTCTTGTTTCCTCTTCAGAGAAGTTTCTAAGTCTTTAGCTTACTTATTTATTGGGCAGTTGTTTCTTTGAGGATTTGTTGTTGGGGAATTTAATTTTTTGAGTTCCAGGTATATTTTAGATATGAGACCCTTGTCTGTTGTATGGCTATTGAAGATCTTCTCCCAATCTGTGGGCTTTCTATTGATCTTGCTAGCTAAGTCCTTTGCCATGCAGAAGCTCTGCAGTTTCTTGCAATCCCATTTGTCCCCCTTTCTTTGATTTGTTGTGTTTCTGGGTCTCTATTAAGAAAATTTCGACCTGTGCCAAGGAGACCTAGGGTTTCTCCTATTCCATCCTGTAATGTTTTCAGAGTGTTTGCTTTGAGTTCAAGGTCTTTGTTCCATTTGGAGTTGATTTTGGTGCAGGGTGATGTATAAGGGTTAGTTTTCTACATGTGTTTAACCAATTTTTCCAGCACCATTTAATGAAGAGGTTGTCTTCTATTTTTTCAGGCCCTTATTAAAGATTATGTGGCTATAAGTCTGTGGATTCATTTCTGGGTTTTAATTCTTTTTTTTTTTTTTTTTTGCCGGTCATGGGGCCTGAACTCTGGGTCTGGGCACTGTCCCTCAGCTCTTCAGCTCAAGGCCTAGTGTTCTACCACTGGAGCCACAGTGCCACTTCAGGTTTTTTCTGTTTATGTGGTGCTGAGGACTCGAACCCAGGGCCTCATGCTTGCAAGGCATGCACTCTACCGCTGAGCTACCTTCCCAGCCCCCATCTGGGTTTTTAATTCTATTCCATTGGTCCTGAGGTCTCTTCTTGTGCCAGTACCAAGCTGTTTTGATTACTAAGGCTTTGTAGTAGTGTATGAAATTTCGTATTTATATGCCTCTAGCACTGGTGTTTCTGTTACGGAACATGCTTGCTATTTGGGTCTTTTATTGTTCCATATGAATTTTTGGATTGCCTCTTCTATTTCCTTGAAGAATGAGATTGGAATATTGATAGGTTTTGCTTTGAATTTGTAGATAGCCTTGGGAAGTATTGAGATTTTCACCATGTTGATCCTTCCAATCCAGGAGCATGGGAGGTTTTGCCACTTTCTAAGTTCTGTTTTGATTTCCTTTTTCAGGTTTTTACAGTTTTCATCATAGAGGTCCTTCATTTCTTTGGTTAAGTTAATTCCTAGGTATTTTATTTTTTGTGGGGTTATTAGGAATGGAGTTGCTTTCCTGATTTCAACCACGCTCTTTTCATTGTTGGCATACAAAAAAGCCATTGATTTTTGAGGGTTAATTTTATACCCTCCTACTTTGCCAGTTTCGAATCAGCTCAAGTAATTTGAGAGTGGAGTCCATGGGATTCTTTAAATACAAGATCAGGTCATCTGTTTAACTTCATCTTTCCCTATTTAGATCCCTTTTATGTTTGCATCTTGTCTTATTGCTGTAGCTAGACATGCTAATACTAAATTGAAGAGAAGTGGAGAGAGTGGACATCCTTGTCTCATTCCTGAGGAAATGGCTTTTGTTTCTAAAAAATAAGTATAATCCTGGCTGTAGGTTTGTCATATACAGCTTTTATTATATTGAGAAATGTTCCATGGATTCCTAATTTTTACAGAGCCTTCATCATAAAGAGGTGTTGGATCTTGTCGAATGCCTTTTCCGCATCTATTGAGATAACCATGTGGTTCTTATCCTTGCTCTTATTGATGTGATGAATTATATTAATTGATTTGCATATATTGAACCAGATTTGCATCCCTGAAATGAATCCTGTTTGATCATGGTGTATGATTTTTTTGGATGAATTGTTGAAGTCAATTGGCCAAATTTTGTTGAGAAGTTTTGCATCAATGTTCTTCAAAGAAATGGGTCTATAGTTCTCTTTCTTTGATGAGTCCCTGCCTGGTTTTGGGATGAGGGTTATGATGGCTTCATAGAAAGAGTTCGGTAGTAAACTTTCTCTTTCAATTTCATTGAAGATTTGGAGGAGTATTGCTATGAGTTCTGCTTTGAAGGCCTTGTAGAATTCTGCTGTAAATCCATCTGCTCATTGGCTTTTCTTAGATGGGAGGTCTCTTATTGCTGTTTCTATTTCAATTTCTATTTAAATTGGTTTAACTCATCTTGGTTTAGTTTTGGCATGTTAATATTTTCTAGGAAACTTATTAGCATAAAGGTTAGAGAAGTATTACCTTATAATGTTCTGAATCTTGGTTGTTTCTGTGGTGATGTTTCCATTCTCATCTTTGAGTTTGTTTATTTGGGTGTGCTCTCTTCTTTTTCTGATAAGTTTTGCTAAGGGTCTGTCAGTTTTGTTAATTTTTTCAAAGAACCAACTCTTTATTTTGTTGATTCTTTCTTTTTGGGGGGATTCTAACTCATTGAATTCTGTTTTAATTTTAATTATTTGTTTCCATCTACTGGATTGGAGTTTAGCTTTCTGCTCTTTTTCAAGGAGGTCAGCTGTCTCATTGAATGGTTGGTTTCAGATCTCTCTACTTTGTTGATGTAGGAACTCAGAGCTATAAACTTGCCTCTGAATACTGCCTTTGCTGTGTCCCAGAGGAAGTGGTAATTTGTGTGTTCATTTTTGTTGAATTTCTTGAACATTTGAATTTCCTTTCTAATCTCTTCCATGACCTACTGGTGATTCAACAGTGTGTTGTTCAGCCTCCATGTGTTACAGGATTTTCTTTGGTGACTTTTGGTGTTGAATTCTAATTTGATTCCTTTGTGGTCTGAAAGAATGCGTGGCATAACTTCAATGTTTCTGAATTTGGACACGTTTGCTTTGTGACCTAAAATGTGGTCTATTTTGGAAAATGTTCCACGTGCTGCTGAGAAAAAAGTGTATTCTGATGCTGCTGGGTGAAATATTCGGTAGATATCTGCAAAAACTATTTGAACTATGCAGTTGTTTAGATCTGTGGTTTCTCTGTTGAGTTTTAGCTGAGTTGATCTATCTAATGGGGATAGTGGTGTGTTAAAGTCCCCAACAATTAATGTCTTTGGATCTCTGTGAGATTTGAAGGAACGTAGTGTTTCTTGGAGAAATTTGGGTGCTCCGTTGTTTGGTGAATAGATATTTAGAATTTAATATCCTCCTGGATCTCTTAATTAGTATGTGGCAACATTCTTTATCACACTAATTTTAATTTGAAGTCTTTTTTATATGATATTAAGATTGCAACTCCTGCCTGTTTATGGAGGCTGTTTGCTTGGTAGATTTTATTCCAGCTTTTCACTTTCAAAATAGTTTATTTTTATAGGCAAAGTGAAGGCAGCAGATAGAAGGATCTTGCTTTTTAATCAAACTAGAAAGTCTATGTCACTAATTGGAGAGTTAAGTCCATTAATGTTGAGAGTTAGTTCTGAGAGGTGTTTGGTAGTTCCTTCCATGTTATCCACCTTCTTGGGAGCTGTGATGACTGGCTTCTTCCTATTGTTCTTGGATTCTCCGTTTGGGTGTGTTCCTTCATCTTTATTGTGGTCTTATTGGTTTTCTAGGTGTAGCACATCTTTAAGTATCTTTTGTAGGGCTGGTTTGGTGGAGATATATTGTTTTAGTTTTTCTTTGCTATGGAAGTTTTTCATTTGACCTTTGGTTATGAAGGAGAGTTTAGCTGGGTACAGTATTCTTGGTTTTTCTTTAGGGCATAGCACACATCATTCCAGGCTTTAATTGCCTCTGCTGAGAAATATGAGTTTATTCTAATTGATTTCCCTTTACAGGTAATTTATCTTTTCTCCTTGACAGCTTTAAGGATCCTTTCCTTGGTCTGAATTGATCCTGTGCAGATTATAATGTGATGGTGGAATGTCCTATTCTGTTCTGGTCTATTTGGGGTTCTAAAAGCTTCTTGTATCTCAATAGGCCTATCTTTTTGCATGTTTGGGAAGTTCTCTGCTAGGATCCTGTTAAATAAATTTCCTAGAGCATTAACTTCTGTTTCTAGGTACTCCTCTACACCCACTATCCTCAGATTAGGCCTTCTGATGGTGTCTTCCAAATGTTGAACAGATCTATCATATTTCTTGGATTTGTCTTGGATAGTTGTATATTCTTTCTCTATAATATCTAGGCTGTCTTCAATCCCCAAGATTTGATCTTCTGCATGGTCTAACCTACTGTCAAGACTTTCTACTTTGTTTTTTATTTCTTTTCCTTCTAATTGGTCGGCTTTATTGCTTCAAATTCTTTGTTGGAGCTTTGTTTAAGATCTTGTAGGAACTCCTTTACTTCCTTAATTTGGTGTTCAGTGTTCTTTCTTAAATCACTCAGTTGATTGGTTATGGTTTCCTTGGATTCCCTTTTCTTCTGACAGGTTCCATTCAGAATTCCCTTTGTGGTCTCCCTGGATTCCTTCAGCTATCTGTTTATGGATTCCATGAATGCCTCTATTGAACTTTGTCTATTCTTATCCCGCTCCCTCAATTCCTATATTACTCTTTGATTAGTTTCCTCATGCTCACACAATTCCTGTATTTGTCTTTGACTGTTATCAGCTTGCTCAAGCAATTCCTGTCTTTCTCTTTGACTGTTCTCAGTCTGCTCATGCAATTCCTGTCTCTCTTTGACTGTTCTCAGCCTGCTCACACAATTCTGTGTTTCTCTTTGACTGTTCTCAGCCTGTTCACACAATTCCTCTATTTATCTTTGAGTACCTTCCTCATGCTCATGAGATTCTTGTATTAATTTTTGGTTAGCCTCATTATGCTCATGAAGTTCCGGTATTAATCTTTGGTTTGCCTCATCTAGCTCCCTATCACACTCACACTGAGTCTTTGAATGTTTTCAATCTTTTCATCCACCATGTTTACCAGTAGTGTTTGTAGAGTTTTTTGGGAACTCTCCTGTGGATTATTCATTAACTGTTCTGTCACCTAATTATCATGAGTAGCAGTTGAGATACCCGGACTTGCTATTTTTCTTGTGTTTCTCCAGCTTGCTCTGCCAATTTGGAGTGAAAGTAACACCAATTTTGTGCTAGAACATTATTTTAAGGCAAGCATCAACCACAGTCCTATTGTTGCAGAGTCAAAATGGCTGTAGATTCAATCTAGTTCATTAGATACAATCTATTTAGTATCAAACAACTATGGATTAATGGGATAAGAATCTCAAAGGGGGATTCAGCAAACCAGAAATTATTAGGTATAGGGAGAATTGTGGGGAAACATAGGATTAGAGGGATGTGGAGAGTTAAAAGAAGAGAGAATTTAAGCAAGTCCTAATCTCAGAGAGGGAAATGGATAGGACAGGATGATATGAGAAATATTCAAAAAAAACAAAAAACAAGAAAAAATGGAAAAACAAAAATTTCGATTTAAAAAATGAAACACTTAAAATTATGTAAGTATAAAGAAATGATATTGAGAGAAGAAAAGGATAAGATGAGAGGAGAGATATAAACGAAAAATGAAAAAATAAAAAATAAAAATTCTTAAAATTGGAATACTTGAAAATTATGTAGGTATAAAGAAATTATACTACTATTAAAGACTTAAGACTAAGAAGTTGTGAATTGAGCAATAAGGTTTTGGCTTAGGTCTGTACACAATGAGGGATAAGGTCTAATAATCAAAGTTGGGTATATATCTGGGGATGAGCAGAATAGCAATTAAGTTATACAAAAAAGAAAGAGGGAAAAAAAAAGGAAAAAAAAGAACCAAAAGGTCAAAAGAGATTTTTTAAAAAATAAATAAATAAAAGGCACACACACACACACACACACCTAAAATAAAAAATATGAAAGAAAAAATAGAAAACAATTTTTTAAAAATAATTAAATAATAGGTAGAAAAAAGAGCTCTTTGATTTTTTTTTGGTGGGGGTGGGAGATCTTGTATCTTCCCTTTGCCCATAACCAGCCTCTGGCCTGCTTGTGATGTTTGACTTTCCTGTGGCTTGATTGGTTTCTTTAGTGAGTTTGTTTGAGCAGGCTCTGTGTTACCCAGAACTTTGTGATCCTTCTCCCAGGGTAGTTCAGTGGGAGGGTGATTTGATTTGAGTATCACAAAAGAGGGAGATGGCTGTTCTGTTTCCTCTAGCTTGGAGTTGCTGTGATAAGGCTAGGTTCTGGGTTGGGTTGAGGCCTATCAGCAATCAGACACTCCAGACACTCACAGAGTCCAGCCTGGAGCCATTCTCAGGGTTTATGTTTACTGAGTTTCAATTGTTTGTCTAGGCTGCAGTAGGAAGGGGCAGCCTCTGGCTCTGATTAACCAGTGAAGAAAGTCACTCTTCTGGTGGTGGAGCTCTCTCTGCCTGTGCGGGATGTCTTTACCCTGGGTGGAGCTGAGCCTGGCAGTTTCTGTGACATGCTGAATGGCTCCTCCAAGGCCTGAGTTGGAGCTAGATGCTGGGCCTGGCCTTTGTCACTATCAAAGATTGAGATCTTCTCTGGTGGTGAGGGAGGGGCTGCCCTCCCACAGCTGGGCAGTGAGAAGGAGTGAGGATGTAAGGGTTTTACTCACGCCAGACTCATGGTTCCTAGGCCGTCTCTGGTCTGCAATCAGTGGGATGAAGATTTCTGCTCCTTGTCAGTTCTTGCTGGTGGTGAGTAGAATCTACTCACATGCCACATCTGCACCTTTGTCCCAGACTCTCTCTGTTGGTTTAGCGGCCATGGCTGCCACCACCGCCACCACCATTGCTGCAGCCATGACTACCAGCAAGTGCTCAGATTTGTCTCCTTCACCAAGCTGCCTGGATTTTCCCTCTCTGGCCAAATTCTCTGTACTGTGATAGCACACTTGGTGTGATTCTCTCGCCTAGGTCTGTTCCCTGGAACAGTAAAACTGCTTTCTATGTGAGAGCTTTTTTTAGCCTCTAGCTTCTCCTCTGCCATCTTCCTCTTGTTTCATATTACATGTTCTACAAACACTTATCAAATATTATATCTATTAGGAGTCAAATATTAACAATAGAAAAGTTTCCCAAGAAAAGTACAACCAAAAGTAAGAAAGAATGCACAGCTCTATTTCCCTTCTGTGACAGAGTAGCAACTAGGAATTAAGTAAAACAGGTATTTATTGCCAATTAATTTCACTTTTTCTTTTTTTTCTTGAGCATACAGGTTACATGGACAGCAGTCAGGAATAGAGAGTAGGGTGAGGGGGCTGTTCATCACAAGCATTGAGCCATCCACAGAGGGCCTTCATGATTAGAAAGCTCATCCACAGTGGTGAAACAAGGAGGGGTCACAGATTGAGTTGTCAGAGAGCTTGGGCCTCAGCTATGTAGAGAAATGAGAATGAAGGAGGTCAGCCCTCCCCAGGGCACACAGGGAAATAAGATATCATTTTGAATGTCAGCTCTTTTGTGGCTTCATTATTGAGCACTTTCTATGTGTCTAGCATTCAGATGAATGGTGTTTTATACCATAAACATATTGTTATTTAAAAAAAATAAAGCAGAGCCAATCAATGTAGATCCAGTTGATGAGAGCTAGTTTATGAAGGAAATTGAATCTAGGACTTGAAAGTTAAATAAAATGTAATGAGATAGTGAAGAGACAAAGGACTAATGCAAATGGAACAAGTGAAGGACATAAGAATGAGTTTCTGGAAAGCATTTTAAGTAAGGAAGAGAGCTAATATCCTAGGCCACCTAGAGCAGAAATTGTTGTCAGTAGTATACGTGGATAGAAGGGACTAGAATCACACCATGTCTTGAACTCAGTGTTCAAATTTCCAGTGTCTCAAACTAGTACCTTGACACATTTGGATGCTTATTTTCATCCAGTATTATATGCTTCTATGGTGTTAATTTCCTAGGGATGTAACAAACACTAGGCCATATACACTTCATAACAACTACATAAACCCTTACAAAGTCCTCTTTTAATGTTCTGGAATCTTGAATGCAGACAGACCAAGTAACCAGCCTTACATCTCACACCATACTCCCTCACAAACTGGAAGGTGCAAATGGTCCCCACATTTTCCTCTCCATGCTGACTGGAAGTGGAAAGTCTTCTCATTGTGCAATAGTTTTAGTTTGAAAGTGACCCCTTGGCCTTTGGGGATCCCCCAGTAGGACAGTAGCAGTACAAAATCATAAGTGCCATGGGTTAGTGCAGTAGGTGATGCATGGGACATTCATTCACTTCTCTTGAATTGACTTTCTGCTCTGATCCTGCTGTCTGTACAACCAGACAGATAGGCAGGATAACTTCTCCATAGAACACTTTGATTCTTCCTGGGCTGTGGGCTTCATTCAAGTCATTTTGCTTGCAGGTAATAGTTATAGCAAACTTGCTAAAGCACTTCGTTAACAAGCCTAGAGTACCTCTTGATTCTAATACATTTTGAATAAATATTTATTAAATTTATGTAGTAATTTTAAATTCTCCAATTCATTTGGAAAGCCTAAAGAGATTTTTCCCTGCCTAGTTTCAATTATCCCTAAATATTTCACCCATTTTCCTTTCCTTTTCACATTGAATAGCAAAATCTCCTTTGCAAAGGTTAAATAGTGAAATCAGCTTTTGTGGGTCTTAGGTCATGCCTTTGCAAATAACCTAGCATTCCTCAAATAAAGGAGAACATTAGTTTTTATGTTTCTAAAGTAAATTCTAGGTCATAGATGGTGCTCTTGGCACCCAGTCTATGTATAACTTTTACAAAAAAAGAAAGAAACATCACCTTGGCACTGTTGGCTCATGCTTATAATCCCAGCTACTCAGAAGGCTGAGCTCTGAGGACTGAGGTTCAAAGCCAGCCTGGGCAAGAAAGACCATGAGACTCCAAAAGTGGTACTGAAGCCCAAAGTGGTAGAGCACTAGCCTTGATCAAAAAGAGCCCAGGGACAGTGTTGAGGCCTGAGTTCAAGCCCCATGACAGATAATAATAATAATTTTTAAAAGAAACATCAGATTGATATTTTTGCTCTATTCAGTCTCTGCTTGAATTTGTAGCTAAAATTCCTAAAACCCCTGAATCTTCATATTCTCTACCTGTTAGTCTAATAACATCAATACTACAAAAAGTCAGCTTATATATACATAATGCTCCAGGCTCTCTCATCATTCTTCCAGGTAGTGATTATAGATGTCTGTTTCTTTGAAAATCAAGAATTGTTTTTAATCTGAATATATATTCACTTCTGCAAGAGAAAGTTTGTGCATCATTTTCTGTCCCTCCATACCCTAGTAATGCACTTTGCATGAATGGATAGTAGTGGGAAAACAACTTGGAGCCTCCACTATTTGTACACAAGCTGTATTCCTTCTCCTACTTTAGCACTAAGTACTTATTAACAAAAGGGCTAGTTGATGGTAGATTATATTTCTATAAGAATTCTTCACAGAGAAAGAGAGAGAGAGAGAGAGAGAGAGAGAGAAAGAGGACCAAGCTAATAATTGCCAGGGGCATCTTTCCCCAGATGGTTCTATGCACAAATTGTTTTGCTGGAATCCCATTTTTTTAATTGGTTGAAAAATCAGTTGTTTAACCATGTTATCAGGACTGAAAGTTTCAGAGTGAAAAAAATCTGTCTGAAAAGAATTTTAATTTCGAAGATGAGAGGGTATTTGCCCCAAATAGTGTTAATTGGCTTTGTCACCCACATATTGGAATAACTATAACATGATTTCTAAAAATTATCTTTGGTTTTCAAGAAGTCATCGAATGGAAAACTAGCTGCAGCTCAGTGGCAAATTTTCCATGCTTTGACCAATAAAATTATAATTTAGGGTTATACTGGTGATAACTACAGATAAATATCACTTCTGCTAACAAATATCAACTTTTCCTAACAAATACCTGTATGTCTTTTAGAATAATTGTATATGCAAAGCATTAGGTTCCTTTTCTTTTTTTTGAAATTCTGATAACATTTGCTGTGGAGACAAGAATCAGAGGGTTTCTTTATCACATATGGATGTCAGTTGGTATAATGTAGTACTGAGAACAGCTCACCTTCATACAGTGACGTCCCCAACACTAAACATTGTTCTCTCCTTGGGATCCCTGAAAACCCTGTAGCATAATAATCCTAAAATGTATTAGATCTTGGGACATAAACAGGAACTCTACAGCAGTATTAACAAGACCTTTTAGAGTAACTCAAAAGCTCTAACGTGCTCAAGGCAGAAAGTAATTTGTTAAATTTATTCTAGTCTAGAATCCTTTTTTGGAGGGATATTTTGAAGGCCCACTCTCCCATGAAACATACTTTGTTAAATGTTGACTTTTGTGATTTTTTTCCCTTCTTGATAGGAGAGAAAGAAGTGCGTGGAAAAAAAGTGGGAGAACAGTCAGAATGTCAGGAAAACACATCAGAAAAGGTTAGTGAAGGGTTTGGGCAACTAACTTCACTTGTTTTCTATTTTTGCCCAGAGCCATTTCTGCAATTAGACTCAAAGAGTTATCCACAAAGGCCACTTCTTATCATCAGAGCTCATGCGAACCAGAACCATGGATATTGTTCACGGAGGCTCTTTTCCATTTGTAGTAGAGGAAGCAATGGGATGTGGGCCAGATTCCATTTCCCTGCACTCATAAGCCATTTTCCCTAAGGCTGCAAGAACAGCTCATGAATAGCTGGGAGCCAAATTTGGCCCATTTAAAATATTATTGCATTGTCCACCATAATGATGGTAATAACCTTGTAATGAGTGTGCATAGAGCTGGTCCCTGAGCAAAACCCACAGCAAACCACCATCCTTGCCTGTGCATAGTGAATACCAAGGAGGCCTTCCAATCCCCATCCAGGGCAGTCACTGTTGAAAAAGTAGGTGATCACTTTCTTTCTGACATTCTGGCCTCTGGCCATGAATATTGAGAGCTGTTATCCTCGGAAGCTACTCATTTCCTTCTCCAAATGACTTTAATGCTTACGGTAAGTATACTACCTTGTAACCCATGTGACCCTAAATAATATCAGCTGCCCATTCCATCAAGTATTTCTCAAAAAAGGTCAGATTCCATACCTAATATTGATGCAAGAGCTTCAGCTAATTCCACTGAATATAGAAATCCATCTACAGATTTCTTTTCCCACATATAAAGGGATTTGCATTCATTCACTAAACTCTCCTGACATCTGCCAGACATACCTCAGTAGCCATTTTCTTCATTTTTCAAAGCCTCTGCTGTTTTATTTTTAAAATTGGCAAGCGGATAATTTATTGATCATCTTCATTTTGTATGAAAGGTTTAGGACAATTTTTATGAGATAAAAACCTATATAAAATAATATCTAGTTACAAAATGGAGTGAATGGAAAATGAAAGGAAGGATGGAAGAGGAGACACAGAACTGAGACATAAATAACACAATGAGAAAAGGCTTCAGAAGCAGAGAATTTATTAAGTTGATGCCATGTTTTGTTTTTATTAAAAAAAACTCTTTATTGAGTAACATGAGCTGTAAAGCAGCTATGAACAAATTGATTGGCTTTATTTGAATTTCACAGAAATCCCAAGTCCAGACTTCTTAACATTGTGTAACTAGGAAGTTTGTTCTGCATTCTTAGTGGTATTCCTTCATCCAATTGCTATGAAATGGCAGAAAAGAGTTAAGCTGTTATAGCAGAGGGTAACCAAACAATCATATTATCTCTCTGTCTTTTGAAAAAAATTGCTGTTGTTGACATTCACTTACAGAATTGAAGAAATAACCAAAAAAAACCCAAAAGATTTGATAGATATAAAAATCAATCACTTAGATACTTCCTTATATCGCAGGCTAACTTTGTTTCAGAATGCCATGCCTGCTTAGACAGTCTGCATGATAGAAACAGCAATCACAAAGTGCCTGTGTTTAAATGCATGAAAATTTCTGAATCCCTGCAAAGTTCTTACCCCATCAGGACAAGGAAAAAGATGTTCTCAGGTTGGAGACAGTAGGACAAAAGCCTGGATCCTAAGGTCATTTCAAAATTACAAGTGGTCCTTAAATTTGTATAAGATGCTTTAGTAACTTTTGCTGAATGCTTCAGCAGGTTGGTGTCAATAATTTAAGTTAGCAGATTGAGTTTACAGTAGCCTGCTTTGTGAAGACAGGACAGTCCAATTATAAATGATAGCGTCTCATAACAGAAGGAGGAAGCAATGTTCAGATTTTTCCTTCATTCAATGCCTTGCTGATCTACTGTCTTGTTTCCCTGGGACCTGCAATATGTGCCTAATTAACCAATGGCAATCTACTTTCTGAACTTCCTGGTGGTCTGCTTTTACTTAGGGCTAGTCTAATGACAGAGAAGTCACTGCAACAACCTCACACACCCAGAGCAAGGGAAAAGTTGCTGAAGGGAAATAAAACCTCCAGCCTCATGCCCTATACTTTTTCACAAGCTTAGCCAGTATCCCAAACAGAGAAGAATGAACTAAATGGACATCATTCAAAAAGTTTATTGAGGAGGGATTTTTCTACATTTTTCCCCCAGGAAAGAACAGCATGAAATTGCCTGCCAGTATATATTTTTTAATGTGGCATGTCGCCTTCCTACTGCTTGTAAGGGCCTTGTTTGTCCTCCTGGATGCTCTAGGACGCTACTTCTTTCAGCTCTCCTAGAGTTGATCTCATTAATAAAAGAATGACTTTACAGAAAAGAGCTTCTAAAATTATACTCCAACTCAGAATTGCAAGTTGGCTTTTTCAGCCCGAAGATAAATTTCTTAAGCATTAAGCTTACTTTATCAAGCATTATACCTGACACTCTCTCATAAATGTTGCATACACTTTAACTTATTTTAATATAGTGTAGGCTTGGTTTATAATATTTTTTACACAGTTACTGGAGTTGAATTTTCTCAGGCATATATAGTCATAAAAATGCTTACCCCCTGCTAAGATATCACTCAACTTTAAATAACAGTAGCTAAGTTTCTTTTCCAGATTTTTCTGTTGTTGTTGTTTAGGATTTTTTTTGGCTATTTATCATGTGCTTTGTGTATGTTGGAAGCAGCCATGCAATCATTGTAGTACATTGATCAGAGCGAAAACATCTTGACAAGGGACTTATTGGAAATACTTCTTTAAAAACTCATGTGCCATATCATAATCCACATCATGAACTAGTCAGGTAAATTGATTTCAGGTAATGTAGAGTGCACTGCTTCCTGGGGTCACAGACATCCAGGTTGGGGAACAACTCTCACAGGTATCACTTTGTGAAAACACAGAGTAATGTGATTGAAGGAGGCCAACCTTTAGCTAGCTAGATTTTCTAACATAGCCTCACAATACAAGCCTTCGAGCTAATACAAGATCTGCACAAGTACCTGGCTCATTTGCCATGATTGAATTGGCAGGTCGATCAACTCAAACCAATTATGGATTTGGTGTTGGATGTCATTGACCAAACTCCTAAATCCAAATGACACGTTTGACAAAAATGCTACTAACAAAAGACAGAAATTAAGGTTTTTGAACAGTGACTATCATGTTTACATGATACATGAAGGGTCCAAAAATGACTTAATATGATTTTTGGTTGTTTTAAGTTTATAGACTAAGAGATATTGCCAACATATTAGGAAGATTTCCTCAAGAAATGTTTTAAAATATGATTTTATACATATACTTTCATTAAAAATAATGTTAAAAAGAACAAAACATGGTGGCATACTCTTACAATTCCAAGTAAGAAGGCAGAGGATTGCAAATTTGAGGCCAGCTTGGACTAAAGATTAAGACCATGTTTCAAAAACAATGTCAATAACAATACTTCTTAGCTAGCTCACTGTGTGTGTGTGTGTGTGTGTGTATGTGTGTGTGTGTGTGTGTGTGTGTGTGTGTACGTACGTACATATATATGTGCTAGGAGTACTCTGAAGGACTTGACATTAATTCATTTTATGCTCTCAGCATCATATAATCTAGACAGAGCCAGAATCATGCAAGGTAAGAGCACAAAATATGTGGATACCCAAACCCCATTCAAGATAAACAATATCTTGATGCTTTTAATTTTTCTAAAAGTTAAAAAAAAAGAAGAAAAATCCATGAGAATCCCAAACATCTGAATTTTAAATAAAATGTGGCATTTTTTTGTTGTTTTCTGATCCCACATTACTGTGAAATGGGACAATAATGTACAACTAGCCCAAATTTCCAGGTCTAGGGAGATTTACTAGGTTGACAACGGCATATAAACAGGTAGGAGGACAATGTGAGTTTTTACAATTGCCAGGAGTTTTCTTTTTGATTGTAGAACTTTCATTAGCCTTTCCTCTTCTACTCATTTACCAAGATGGGAGAATATGTTACAAATGTGTTTGGGGGTTCAGTTTTCTTTTTTGCCTCAGGCTTAAATGTGATTTGGCAACACACTGGAGAAAATGAGGACCTTTGTTTAATGACATTGCCTAAGCTCACTCAACTAGGGAGTCACAGAGCCTCATTTTGAAACCAGGATTGAATCCAAGTTGTCTGACTCCAAAGCCCACCCTCCTAATCACTAATTACCTTGGATATTCTAACAATCAGCCAGAAAAACCAAGTATCATTCTCTTGAGACTGCACTTATTAATATGGTATTGCTCACCAACATCGCCAACACTTGGTTTTCAACAGAAATAGCTCTCGGAAGGAAACTGTACCCTGTGCAAACAGGATGTTATATGTCTGCTGATATGATTGTGGGATAGATAGGAAACTCCCTGAGGATATCCCCACTAAGTAAATATTCACCTAAGTAGTACTTCAAAATGACATCATACATAAGCTGGCAATGAGGGTGCAGATGAGCATCAGGAAACACTAGCACATTCCGATCTTCAGGTAGAAGAACACTGCTTTTGGCAGTGTTTTACAGATTGACACCTTCACCACTTGAGCCACAGCGCCACTTGTGGCTTTTTCTGTTTATGTGGTGCTGAGGAATCAAACCCAGGGCCTCATGCACTGAGCACAGAGCCAGGACACTCTAACACTGAGCCTCCTTAGGGTCTTAGGGACCCAAATATTAAGACACTATATGAGAGGAATATGGTGCTTAGTTGTAAAGCTGAGTATGTATCTGAACATACAAATTTCTTAGGCTCCATCCTAAGGCTAATACTGATTTTGCTGCTGTATGATGGTTCTTAACTTGACTTGGATATCCTTGAGTCATGAATGATTATGTATGTGTTTCCTCTACTTTGTTTGAGTAAATGGGCAGATTCATAACATGAGAGTATAATCTGAGTGATGCATATATGATGAGGATAACGAAGAGGGAGAAGAAAAAATCTGTACTTCAGAGAAAACTCGTTTGGCTCATGGTATGAAGCAGCCATCATATCAGTATCTCACAGCTGCTCCTCTGAGTTTCTCCATACTGTAGCCCAAATCACTAAAAGAGAAAATTTTAGTGCCTCCCTTTGCTTTTATAATCTCTAGTTTGTTTTTGCTGCTTTGTACTTGAAACCAAATTAATTTTACCTACAGCTATTTTCATTTATTGACTTATCTATTCATTTATACATTTAAGAAAAAGTTTTAAGATTGTACATATGCCTGACAGGGTCAGGTGGTGGTTTACTCCTATAATCTCAGCTACACAGCTGGCAGAGGCAGGAGGATTTCCTTTGAGTTTCATCCCCAGCGAAACTATGAGACTCTGTATCTCAAAAAGAACTAAAGCAAAAAGGATTAGAAATGTTGGCTCCAGTGGTAGTCAAGTGGCAGGTTGCCTGTGAATCAAGCCTCAAGGCTCTGAGTTCAAACTCCAGGACTACCAAAACAAACCCCCCAAATATTGTGTATGTGGTAGATACTCTATGAACTGCGAGAAAAATACAAAATTGTATCATCTCTGCCCTAGTTATTTTAGAATCCTGACCTCTGGACAAAGCTCATTGACAGGTCTGTGCGTTGACCATACAAAATGAGTCATCTTACACTAGAAAGAGAATCTGCTGTATATGAGGAAGGCTTCCAAGTGTTAGCAACATTTATGTGTGAGAGTTAAAAAGTAAATCGAACTATGGTAACTGAGTATTGTCAGGTTCTAGACTTATGTAAAAACACAGAAACCAGAGGCATGATGTTTTTAGAATAAACAATTTAATTATGTTGGGCCATAATAGTTAATAGCAAAAGATCTGGGAATTAGATGGAAAGGCTAGATAAAGGACAAGCCCCAGGCTCTATGCACTGTGCAATAGTGCCATCCACCCAAGCTTAGCTTTCATACTGATAGAAAAGAATAACAACTAAACAATAGTCCATGAGAGTTATAAGAAAAACTCTGAATGGTAAATGACTACTCAGATGTTATACAGAGCATGAATCAGAGGGCTTAGTACAACATTGCTCCTCTAGGATTTTTCTTTTTTTCTCCAATGTCTTAATTTTCCTTAAATTAAAAGCTCATCATTAAAGAATCTGGAATAGATTGTTTCAAAATACATTCAATATAATAGGACATATCAAAATATATACTTATTACTCATATTTCTGATGATCTTACAAATATTTTCAAATTTAAATCTATTTTTCCATATGCAGAAAAGCTCAGTAAAGACTAAGGCCATTTTGGCTTTTTGACTGTCTCAACAAAATATATGAACCTACCAGCAAAAGGTCAGCCCTAAGCATTTGTGGCTACAGAAAGGGGATTTGTTTGGTACTGTAAACATGAGCATTTTCTATTATATTCATAATTCTGCTTGACTCCACATTAGAATCTGTGCCTTTTAAACCATGTTTATTTTAAGGTAGAAACACTCAATTGGCAGTAAATAACCTTGATATACTTCTAGGTAGCATTTGGTCCTGTTAGCCGATTGCCTCAAACAACTTGTGTCATTTCAAAGAGGCTCTGATAGTTCCCAGCATACTTATTCTCACAGGTTTGAAGTATGACTTCTCCTGATTTATTTACAGTATGGTAAGATGAGAAGGCACAGCAAAGACAATTCACTTCTATTCTGGCCATTTAAACACTTTACTTAAAAGCAAAAACGTCTCATCTCTTTGTAGACCAATAATATTCTACAAGTCTATGCTAGAATAAAACCATAATATTAAAGGGTATCTTAAAATGCTGAACCCAGAAGAATTTGGCATAAATAAGACATAGAGCTAGCTGACATGAGATATTACATTTATCCCATTGTTGGCAAGGATAAAACTGGGCTGCTGTTGTCACAGGTGAAAAGTGTTTTCAAAAGTCTGCTCTGGTGCTTGTTAGATAAGGGGCTGCTTCGTCTGAATATCCTGAACAAGATTTATCCACATCACGGAAATGGACTCGTATATATAGTTCATCCTTGCTCACTAGAATTAACTGTGCAAGGTCAGCCCAAGAGACAGCCCAAGAGGAAACCTTCAACCTTTCCAGCAAAAGCTTAGAAACTGTTCAGAACACAGAATCCCTCAATCTGCTCTTTGTCTTGTGGAAGGTCACAAGCTCTGTCTGTGCCCATTCCTCCCACTGTTAAGCCCTGTACAGGGAACTTATTTCAGTTAAGGAAACTTTGTATAAAAATTATTCCCTGTGGTCACCATTTCTGTTTCCATGCCCTTTGTCTTGTATATAAGTTTATCTGATTTAGGGAAAGGAAAGACAGTCACGGAAACCTTGGGACAAAAGGTGAACCAATGCCACAGCCATAGTCATTAGACACTATGTTGAAAATGAGCTTTAGGGGATGGGAAATGGAAGAAAATGGGGGGTGAGGTAACACTGTTGTAAAAGAAATGCATTCATTACCTTATTTATGTAATATAACCCCTCTGTACATCACCTTTATAACCAAATAAAAATTTTTTAAATGACTAAAATATATTTCAGAAACCAGAGGTCTTCTGTCATCTCTACAAAGAATAAGATGCTTTACAAAACAAAACAAAAGATACAGAATCAAGTGAGGGTCCTTAGAATGGAGTTTCAGAATACACTAAAGTGCCACAATCACAATGATAAAAAAAACGCCTTTTTTGGAAAGTTGGACTTCATTCCTGCTTAGTATATGTTTATGCTGCACAGGGTTCTTGCCTTGCATGCTTCCACTAGGGGACAATTCAGATTGAGCCTGAGCTCCCAGGGACTGAGACATTTTCAAGTCCCTTTATGATCTATGCAGAAATTATCTCTTCTTCCAAACCATCAAATGCCGTGTGTGGGTGCAATGACTGCCTTTCCAGTGAGCTGAAAACCTCTCATGACTTGGCATATAGTCTTTCCCTGGGCCCCTTAGTAATGGCATTTCACTTAATACAATATGCCCCTAACTGAGTTTTAGTGATTTCAAATGAATTTAGGCTCCTTATCAATATCCTCTATTTGGTAGTGTGTTTGCTCTTCAGTGTGCTATGCCAATAAATCCTGCCCAAGTGCTGCCTCCTTCCCTCTCAATTGTCTGGCAGCGCTCTAGGAAAGCAAACACCAGGCAGCAGAAAAGGAGCCTCTTAAAAATCTTGTCTGTATCATAAATGTAAATATCAATAAACTCAGGGGGTTGACAAGGGCATGCTCTAATGGATTTGGCCATGTTGTTGGCTGTTTTACAAGCAAGAAGCCGGGAAAGTAGGAAGCTCACGTAGCTTGTGTGCATCCTAAAAAAAAGACATGTCAAAATTCAATCCAGAAATACTGTTGGTCTGTTTTGAGACAGAAGTCAGTGGATCCTATGACAAGGCATAACAACACAATCCTAGACAAAAAAAAAGGAAAAAATGTACAAGGTTGTCTTTAGATTCTCTGAAATCAAACACAGGAAGAAGGTTGTAATGGATAGAAAAGATTTTAGTATTTTGTAAACCAGAAGACCAAAGAAAACATTTTTTTTATTTTTGCTTTTTCTACATTTCAAGATGCTTTTCCTACATTTCCACAGTTAAACTTTTTATTTTGAGATTATGATAGATGCATGCAGAAACAATATATGGAAGAAATAATAGGCAAATAGCATATACACCTCTTATCCAATTTTCCTTGATAACATGCACCACCCTCAACTATATCACACTATATAAAACCAGGATTTTGACACTGATTTGGTCAAGAACAAGATGTTCCCGTTAGGAAAGGATTCTCCCTATTATCTCATAACCACACCCCCTCATCCCCCATCTCTACCTTAATCCCTAGAAACAATCTTTTCCCATTTCTATAATTTTGTCATTTCCAGAATATTATGCCCAGGGTATCATTGCATGGGAATTTTTCTCCCTTTACAAAATTCCTGTGAGAATCATCCACATTTTTCATATATCAAGTGTTTGTTCCTTTCAGTTAATAACTGGTATTTTAGTTATTGACTGGTATTAACTGTGTCATATGCCACAGGTTTTGTAAACCATTTATCTCATCAAGGGCATTAAGGTTGTGTCTAGTTTGGGGTTATTACAAGTGAAGCTATTTAACATTTGTGTATCAAGTTCTTGGTAGCGATTTTTGCATTATTGTGGAACAAGTATATAGGTAAATAGTTGGTGAGTCATATGGTATTTGAGAAATTGCCAGAATAATTTTCATGATAGCTGTAGCATTTTACATTCCCACCAGCAAATTTATGAGCATTAGCTTTCCCCACATCTTCTCTATCATTCGCTATTGTCATATATTTCTTTTAATTCTTTATAGGGATATACAGAAATATCTCAATTTGGTTTAATTTTCATTTCCTTGATGGCTAGTGACGTTGAATATCTTTGCACTTACTCTCTATCTACACTTCTATTTAATGGGATCACTTTTTAAAATATTGAGCTTTTAGAGATCTTCAAATACTCTAGATGATAGTGCTTTACTGGATAGGTGTTTTACAGATATTTTATCCTACACTATAATTTGTATTTTAATCCACTCATAGGTTCTTTCACGGAAGAAAATGTTTTTATTTTTCATACAGTCTAACTAGTCAATATTTACTTACACAGTTCATGATTTTATTGTTAAGCCAAGAAAAAGAAAAAAGAAAACTCTACACTTACAGTTAGAGCCTACCGATTTTCTATTATGTTTTTTCCTATGGTTTTATAATTTTGTGTTTATCTTGTTCTTCTTTTTTGTTTTTTATTATTAATAAGTTTTTATTGTGAAAATACCATACAGAGGGGTTACAATTACATGAGCAAGGTAATGAATACATTTCTTATCAAGCATTGTTGCCTCCTCCTTTGTTTCCCCTTCCCATCCCTGCCCTCCCATCCCGCCCCCACCAAATTTGTAAAGTTCGTTTTTCAACATAACATCTTGTACATCTCATTGTTGCAATGGGTCCACTTGTATCCCTATTTAAAAAATTTGTTTTTTTCCCTTCCCCTCCACAAATTATACCAACATCAAATACAGTGAATTGGGGGAGGGACATACAAAGCAACAAAGAAATCATCTTATAAATATGTTAGAAACAATAGCAAGAAAGAAAAAAACATTTGAGTCCTTATCTTGGGGTTCATTTCACCTAACATCAACTTATCTGACCATTTCTGCTTATCTCAGACATATACTAGATATTGCAAATAAGGGAAATCATGGGACCTATGTTTCTTTGGGCCTTGCTTACCTCATTTAATATAATTTTTCCAAGGCTTCCCATTTCCTACCAAATGGGACCATGCCATTCTTTCTATATATATATATATATATATATATATATATATATATATATATACATACATATATATCACATTTTCTTGATCCATTCATCTACTGAGGGCCATCTGGGTTGGTTCCATATCTTAGCTATAGTAAATAATGCTGCAATAAACATAGACCATACTAAAGCTACCCGTATAACTATGTTTATTGCAGCCATATTTACCATAGCTAAGATAGCTGCTTTAGTTATAAAATTTCCTTCCAGGTTCCATGGTTTCCGATTTCTGCCATCCAAATATTTTTGCTTCACAAATAAGGTATGATTTCACTCTTCATGCTGTCAATATTTTTATCTTTATCTTTAATGTTTAGAAGTTCTAATATGTCTTAATGAGAGTCCCTTTGCATTTACTATTGAAAGGTTTGCTTAGCTTTTTAAAATTTGTTATTGTTATTGTAAAGGTCAGGTAATGAGTAGATTTCTGTTTGAACAGTGTCACTCCTCCTTTCATTTTCTCCCAGCTTTTCCCTTCTATCCCTCCACCCACAAACACAAGTGGTATAGTTCACTTTCAACATAGTGTCCAGTGAGTCTCACTCCTACACTTAAATCATCGGATTACCAAATTTGGCAAATTCTTAATATTTCTTTGAGAAATTTTCAACTATATCTTCCTTCTCTTGTTTTAAAATTGATGACAGAAATGTTAATGTTTTTTTCTAGTACTACTTTTCAGTTTGTGGGGCTTTCTGTATTTTTGGTTATCAGTTTTCTCACTGCAGTTTAGCCTACATGATTCATATTTTTCTCTCTTTTTCAGGAATATGTTTTTGTTTTGCTACTTCTAGTGCATTGTCAAATGAACTCACAATGTTTTTAAATTTCAATTATATTTTTCAGTCCTAAAATTTCCATCTGGTTTTTCTGTCTAGTTTCTACTTATTTGCTGGGAGTCTAAGGTTATTATTATATTTACTTATTTCTGGTATGAATTTCATATGTACTTATAATTATCCCTCATGGCATGTTGAATAGTAATTGTCTTAAAGTCTTTGTCAACTATCCCTAACATCTTTTCCATCCTAGTGTGAATGTCTAGTCATTACCTCTTTTTCTTTAATTTTGCTTTCTAATAAATTCTTAATTTGATAAGCGATTTTCACTAGAATCTGACATTATGATTATTGTGAGATGGGTATACATTTTATTTGAACATTTTGTTGTTTCTGCTGATTTATTCTGATACTGATGTAGCAGGAGAATGAAAGTGTAGATATCCAGGTTCCCCATCACTTTCTCTTGACACCCATTATGGACATTATACATCACAAACTGTGGGTAGGAGTTCTGGCTTTCCATGGTCCTCCACTGCTACCTTTTTGCATGGAAGAGACTGGCATATCTTCTTGCTGTCTCCCATATGGAATCCACTGGAACAAAGTACATGGGAACATTTCTTTACTCCTGGATGAAAAGCATGACGTTCCATCAGTCAAGCTCCGAAAACTCTACAGCGAGCAAATGGGAAGTGGTTGGAAGCCATCTTGCTTCTGGTAAGTTGTAGAGTTCTGGACTATGAAGACTTCATTAGTATTGCTTTGGGAGAGACTGGGTAGTGCCAATTATCAAGAATGGCTCTCCCAATCTAGCTATTGTTAGCATGGTTGAGGTGCAGCCATGGTTTATTTTTTTACATCATTCTCTAAGCATCTTTTTATCTTCATTTCATACATGCCTTTGGGGGTTTTATAAACACTTAATGGAAAGTATAGGGAAAAAACATCTCTAATTCTTAGAAACTATAGCTCTTCTACTTGACTGTGCACTACTGACTTCTCAAAATTGGACTTAAGCATGGCTTCACCAGTCCATGAATAATGGTGTATTTCACAAAAAAAGGAAAATTTATGACCAAAAGTTTTTAGGATATCAGAACTTTTAAAATATATTTTTATTGTATAGATACTGCACAGAGGTGTTACACTTACATGAGTAAGGTAATGAGTACATTTGCTATCGAGCATTGTTAATGCCACCTTTGTTTTTCCCCTTCCATCCTTCCCTCCCCACCTCCCCAAGTCCTCCCTACTACCCCAAGTAGTAAAGTTTGTTTTCAACATAGTGTCTTCTACATCTCATTGTTACAATGGGTCAACTTGTATCCTTACCATTTTGTTATTTCTCTTCCCCTCCCTAAATTAGAAAAATGTATATACAAGATGCAGGGCACCTGAATCAAATACCGTGACAACAGGGGTTACACCATAGGGAAGAACATACAAAGGAAGCAAAAGAAAACCACATAGTACATTATAAATACATTAAAAACAACAGCAAGAAAGATAAAACCACTTATGTGCCTATCTTGGAGTTCATTTTGCTAAGCATCATCTTATATGGTCAGATATACATAGCTTTTGACTTTTTCTGCTTGTCCTAGACATATACTAGTTATTGCAAATAAGGGAAACCATGGGCCTTATATTTCTTTGTGCCTGACTTAGTTTACTTAATATAATTTTTCTAAGTCTTTGCATTTTCTAACAAATGGGGTGGTGTCATTGTTTCTGATGGAGGCATACAATTCATATATATATACATATATATATATGAATATGTGATATATATATATATATATCACATTTTCTTGATCCACTCATCTACTGAGGGGCATCTGGGTTGGTTCCACATCTTAGCTATGGTGAATAATACTGCAATAAACATAGTTGTGCTGGTAGCTTTAATATGGCCTTGTTTGTGATCGCTTGGGTAAATGCCCAAAAGTGGGAATGCTGCATCAGAGGGGAGCTCTATGTGGAGTCTTTTGAGGAAACTCCATACTGCTTTCCAGAGTGGTTGAACAACTTTACACTCCCACCAAAAATACAGTAGGGTTCCCTTTTGGCCACATCTGTTGTTATTAGATTTCTTGATTATACCATTCTAACTGGGGTGAGATGGAATCTCAATGTTGTCTTAATTTGCATTTCTTTTATGGCTAGAGAAGCTAAGCATTTCTTCATGTGTCTATTAGCCATTCTTATTTCCTCTTCAGAGAAGTTTCTATTTAAGTCTTTAGCCCACTTATTAATTGGGCAGTTGTTTCTTTGAGGAATTGTTTTTTGGGGATTTAAGTTTTTGAGTTCTAAGTATATTTTGGATATGAGACCCTTGTCTGTTGTATGGCTAGTGATGATCTTTTCCTAATCTGTGGGCTTTCTATTGATCTTGCTAGCTATGTCCTTTTCTATGCAGAAGCTCTACAGTTTAATGCAATCCCATTTGTCCAACCTTTTTTGATTTCTTGTGTTTCTAGATCATTATTAAGAAAATTATGGCCTGTGCCAAGGAGAGCTAGAGTTTCTCATATTCCTTCTTGTATTGTTTTCAGGGTGTCTACTTTGACTTTGAGGTCTTTGATCCATTTGGAGTTGATTTTGGTGCAGGGTGATATATAAGGATCTAGCTTTAGTTTCCTACAGGTGTTTAACCAATTTTGCCAGCACCATTTACTGAAGAGGCTGTTTTTCTTTCATTCTATTTTTTTAGCTCCCTTATCAAAGATTAGGTGGGTATAGGTCTGTGGGTGAAATACCAGAATCTTCTGAAAGTTGAGGTTTTAATTGTTCTTCCTTTTCTGTCATGTAAACCATGTGTCAAGTACTCTATCACATTAGTACATTTTTTTAAATTACTGTAATTTAGTAAATATCAGAGGCTGGGAAACTTTATTTTAAAATAAACATATTTTGGCTCATAATTCTGAGTATCCAAAGTCAAGGGCCTATAACTTGTCTTGGCCTTCTTACTGGCAGAGTCCAGTGATGTACAGGACATAGTCTGCAAAAAAATGCATGAATACATGACTTCTGGTATCTCTGTTCTTAAAAGACCACCCAGTATTCAATCACAGAACCTTCAGTCTAATGGTATTATCTATCCTAATCACCTCCCCCCAAACCTACCTCTGAACATCACAGTCTGATTAAATTTCCATTCTCTTAATACCTCACAGTGGGGATTAAACCATGTTCAGACCACAGCATCTAGAAAAGGTAGTAATTCAACCACTAGGAGCTATTCACACCTAATGACTAACTAATTGATGATCAGTTAATAGTGCTCAAAACAGTTTTGAACTGTAGGCTCTAAGTAGGCAACCAGCCTAGCTAACAAGATATTAGTTTTTGAATGCAGAAATTACAATATGCAATGAAACCAGTAAGTATTTTAACTTGAAATTAAAACATAATTAAAAACAATTTAATGATAAAAGTGTTTACATTGGAGAGGAACTTTTATAGTTTCTTAATTTCCTACCTTTGGATGTAAAGTTTGGAATAGCTTTAGTTTACTTTGGTGTAAGGAGAAGTACTCAGGAAATTTCACTTCATTAAGAAGCCTTTTGCAGTTAGTGACATCATTACCCTTTATAAACCATGCTGAACAGGAAGTATATGTTAAAGACATACAGTTTTAGAAGGAACTATTATATGCCCACAAGAGGAATTTGAAAAGTTTTAAAGTATAAAAGTAAAAAGATCAATACAATAGCAGCACTGAAAACATAAATCATAGGTCATCCAATTGAAGAGTCAAAATACCACCCCCCCATTTTCCATAGCTTGCAAACTACTGAAAAATTTCAGTAACAAAAGCAACAGCAACAAAAAGGCTAATTTACTCTTTTTATATACCAGACTCATCTGTGTACCTCAAAGAAAATGATATCTCAAGTCATGCATTAACATTCTTACCACTTTGAATGCCCCAAACTAGAAAGTTTTAGAAGTGGTCTTACAATGAATATCTTTCTCACTTTATTTTGTTTTATCTTTTCCAAATCACAGGGAAATTTAAGAGAAAAATCTCTTGATCTAAAGCTTCCTAATCTGACTGAAGAAAGTTCTTCCCAAAGAAATGCAATTGTCTTGAACTTCTCCATAAAGTCTCATTAATTGGGGAAGATTCTCTCACAGAAAGAAAACAAAAATATCTTTACCTATTTGTACTAAGAACACCATCTACTTTTTTGAAGTCTGACCCAGGAGACTTTATCTACAGATGAGACAGAATATAATGCATTTCTACCAATTACCTTCCCATAACTTGTTACCATCTTTCCCAAAGCCCATATCTTTATCCTATGTCTATTCTTCAAGCACATTCATTTTTCCTAAAAATCATTTAATACCCCTCTAAAAATGCCCACAGTACTCGCCACTACCTTACACTGCTTTCTTCTTCTCTGCATAGAGATTATTTAATCATCATTCATGTGGTCTTCCTATGAGTTGCATATTTTGTATGGCTCTATTTACATTTGCAGGTTAATACATGTATGGTTCCTCTCCTGTTAGTCTCTCTATTGACAATTAGTTTCCACAGCTGAAATACTCAAATCTTTGTGAAAGGGGTTTACACCAAGTCCAAGAATATTCTGGTCAGTTTGTAGTTGTCAACCACAATATAAGCCAACTAGATATGAATTTGGAGAAAGAAGCCAATTCTTTTCATTTTTCTTTTTCTTTTTTGTTGGTATTGTAAAGGTGATGTACAGAGGTGATAAAGTTACTTAAGTCAGGTAATGAGTACATTTTGACCAGTTTCACCTCTTCTCTCCTTTTCTCCCAGTTTCTCCCCCTCCCATGGTCCCCTCCCCTACAAGTTGGATAGTTCATTTTCAACTAGTGAGTATCACTGCTGATTTATTTGCCCTTTATTCCACCATTTCTGTGTTTCCTGTTACTCTCCCCACAAAACAGATAAACTTATATACAGGACAAAAGGTACAGAGATTAAAAAAATAAACAGCAACAAAGGAATAAAAAGAAGTAAAATAACAAAAAATCTTCTTTCATTTATTGGAGTTCATTTCAACAAACATCATTTTATATGGTCATATGAACATAGCTATAGAGCCTTTGTGATCCTCTTCTAAGAATATACTCCTTTAGTCTCACTGTATGAATATTTAGAATACAAAATAATTCATCATGCCCAAGTGTAATTTTTTGTCTTTTCCCATCAGTGTGTTATTTTTGTAGATTTACAGGCACATTCTATATTTACTACAAATGAGGGAAAACATACAACCTATGTTTCTTTGGTTTACTTTGCTTAATTTTTTCCAAGTCTTTCCATTTCCTTACCAATGGTTCAATACCATTCTTTCTGATGAAAGCATAGAATTCCATTGTATATATAAACATTTTCTTGATCCATTTATCCACTGAGGGTTATCTGGGTTGATTTCATATCTTGGTTGTGGTAAACAATGTAGCAATGAATCTGATTGTGCTGGTGGCTTTCATGTGGCCTGCTTTCTGATCAGTTGGATAAATGCCCAGGAATGGGATTGCTGGGTCATAGGGAATCTCTATGTTTAGTCTTTTGAGGAACATCCATACTGCTTTCCAGGGTAGTGGAACAAGTTTACAATCTCACCAAGAGTGTAGTAGCATTCCCTTTTGGCCACATTCTCACTAGCATCTGTTATTGAACGTTTTCTTGATTATAGCCATTCTAACGGGGGTGAAGTGGAATCTCAATGTTGTTTTCATTTGCATTTCTTTCATGGCCAGCAATGTTGAACATTTCTTCATATGTCTACTGATCATTCTTACTTCTTTTCAAAGTCTCTCTAGCCTTTAGCCCATTTATTAATAGGGTTGTTGTTTCTTTTAGGATTTGTTTTGGAGAGAGTTTAATTTTTTGAGCTTTAAGTATATTTTAAATATGAGACCTTTGTCTGATGCACAACTAGTAAAAATATTATCCCATATTGTAGGCTTTCTATTTAGATTGCTAGATCCTTATATATCACCCTGCACCAGAATAAATTCCAAATGTATCAAATACCTTCATGTAAGGCCAGATACCATGAAAATATTACAGAAACAGATAGGGTGACACTAGGGCTCCTAGACACAGGTCAAAATATCATAAGTTAAGATCCAGCATCATGAGTGGTGCTATGGCTCAAGCGGTAGAGTACTTACCTTGAGCTAAAGAGCACTGGGACAGTGCTCAAGCCCAGAGGTCAAGTCCCCCAACTGACAAAATAAAAAGATTCATCATCACAACAAATCAAAGAAAGACTGGGTAAATTTGATCACATCAAACTGAAGAGTCTCTGCATAGCAACAAAGATAACCCTGGTAGGAGAATTGCTTGTTTGCTTTGTTTCCTATTACAGTAGATGTTGGATTATGATTCCAATATGAGCATAAGTGTTGCATGCATGTGTGCTGGTACCAGGGCTTGAATTTAGGGCTTCACTCTTTGTCTTTTTCTTGTAACTGGCATTCCCTCACTTGAGTTATAATTCCAGTTCTGGCTTTGTGCTACATAATTGGCAATAAGAATCTCTAGGATTTGTCTGCCTGGGAGTAGCTTTGAACTTCCAAGCCTCTTGAAAGAAGCTAAGATTATAGATAAGAGCAACAAGCATCTGGCTCAAGATGGACAATTCTGATTGCAACAAAATTACCACAAGGAACAAGTAGGCTGTCCATATGTTTAATAACAACTTCCTTCAATTACAGAGAGTCAGTGGAACTAACAGGTTGTCAGTGGTAATGAATTAATGGCCACATGTTTCAAGTAATTCTAACATTATACAACTATATATGAAGGAAAAGTTTTAAAAAGTCATCTAAAATGGGGAAATAGAATAATATTAAAGAATCTTAAAATACTTGCTTTTGTTCAATTAAAAAATAAACAGATCTTAAATTATATCATGTGATGAAATCAAGCAAAGGGCACATGCATGATAAATGAACATGTAAGTACAAAATCATGTACTTCCGTATTTTAATAAGTAATTATTTACTTTTGGCCGACTGATCATAGCTCATGGTATACTTCATATAAAAGTATTGATACCTCCTTTACCCTAGCAGTACAAATAACCACAGATTATATGTTAGATGCTGGGTAAAAATATGACACTAAATCAGTTTCCAGGTAGGCTGGATACAATGAAGGAAAACAATAGTACCACAATTTTATAGCAGTAATGCTTGGCAAGCCAGTCATAATTTGCTTGAGTTACTACCATATACAATAGATTTAGAGTATTATGGGAATATATGTTTTTTAAGTATGGTGAGTTATGCTGAATAATTCTGAGCATATCTTTTATCAAACTAATGAATCAAAGTGGAGCTTCCCACATTCTCCATAATCAGCATGTGGGGGAAATGTAGGTACAAGCAGAGATTCAGAGTATGTGCTACACCATGAGGGGGATAATGACTGAAAGGCAATGTTCAATTTAATGGATAAAGAACCTCAATTTTGCAGTTCAAGACCATTTCTAATTTGGTAAGGGGCCTAAAAACATGATTTGGAAGAATTAGGACTGGGGTGGACTGGAAATGCTATTTAAATGGAATTTATAAGCTGTTTAGGGTCTACAAGATGAAGCTAATTGCATGAATTCTACAGGAATTAATCTTTTGAACAGCATTCTCATTTAGACTTTTTCCTTTCTATTTTCCTGGAAAACATCAGGCAGAATGTTGCAGATATGAGTTCTTTCTTGTTTACGTTGGAAGAACTGAAACATGGTTTGATTAATTCTTGTTGAAGAGTACACAGTACTGGTAGAAAATTGGTGGAGTAGTAGAAAAATGCATGAGATAATGCAAGTTATCTTCAAATAGTTAAAAAAATTATACATACTTGAAAAACAGATATGAACAAACATGTATATATAGATATGTATGTAATAGATTTAATAAAATTAGGATCAGATAATAAATAATTTATTTCTAATTCATTTAAAATGCTATAATTTTCACAAAGCATGCTAGGAACACATCACTTTCTGCTATTTACATCTGTGGTGTCCAGGGGAAATGATGTATAATGATAAGCTACAATGTTAGTTCCATGTTGGTGGTTAAAAGTGATCCTGGTGGGGGCTAGGAAGGTGGCTTAGTGGTAGAGTGGTTGCCTCAAATGCATGAGGCGCTGGGTTCGATTCCTCAGCACCACATAAGCAGAAAAAGCCAGAGTGGCTCTGTGGCTGTAGAGCACTAGCCTTTAGCTGAAAAGCTGAGGGACAGTGCCCAAGCCCAGAGTTCAAGCCCCAACCCACCCCTTCTCCCCTCCCCCTCAAAAAAACTTGACCCTGGTGGCATCATTTTATAACATCAATACACCAAGCCCTATGAAGCAAGCCAGATGATTATTTGGTTGATTATGATGACACAACAAAGCAAGGAAGAAAATATTAATTCAAGTTTGCTTTGAAACTGTACTGTGAATATAGTGATGACATTATGATTAGTATTCAACATTGAGCAAATAATTCTTTTACTCCTCAAGAAACCAATTACTGCCTGTAATGAAGAGGTTGTTTATCTTAATGAGTGACACTTTGACTTGTCTTTCCTAAAACTTTATCTTCTTCATTAATATGTGATGCAATCTATAAGATTTGTTGCTAAAGTGTACCAACATCTCAGTGCTCACTTCTCACATTTCCCACACTCACTATCTTTGCTTTTTACTTATTTTAAAAATCATTCACTCGATGGCCAATTAAAAGTTTAATATTGGGCCAGGCCTAGTGACTCACATCTATAATCCTAGCTAAAAATAAAGCAGAATTCAGAGAATCCCTGTTGAGGTTAACATGTACAGAAAAGTTACCAAGCCCCAATCTCATAAACAAGTCAGATGTTGTGGTACACACTTGTAATCACAGCAACCTAGGAAGTAAAAGTAGAAGGATTCCAGTCTTAGATCAACCTGGGCAAAACTACAACACCCTACCTGAAAAATAAACTAAACAAAAAAAGATCTGGTAATATGACTCAACAGTAGAATGCCTGCCTAGCCAATAGAACTAAATCCAAACTCTCAGTATTGCCCAAATAAAAGGATGACCAAAACAATTCATAGATGCTTTTGTACAATGTAGAAAGTCAGCAAAGGCAATGGAATTTTCTTAACAAGATGGTTAGATAAAAAATTAACACAAGCCAGGTGCTGGTGGCCCATACCTATAATTCTAGCTACTCAGGAGGCTGAGATCTGAGGATCATGGTTCAAAGTGAGCCTGGGCAGGAAAGTCTGTGAGACTCTTTCATCTCCAATAAACCACAAGAAAACCGTCGCTCAAGTGGTAGAGCACTCACCTTGAGCTGAAGAGTGCAGGGATAACGCCCAAGCCCAGAGTTCAAGCCCCATGGCCGACAAAAAAAGAGAGAGAGAGAGAGAGATTAACACAGAGGGCTGGAAATGTGGCTTAGTAGTAGAGTGCTCACCTAGCATGCATAAAGCCTGGGTTCAATTCCTCAGTACCACATAAACAGAAAAAGCTAGAAGTGACATTGTGGTTCAAGTGGTAGAGCTCTAGTTTTGAGCAGAGAGGCTCAGGATTAGAGTTCAAACCCTGAGTTCAAGGCATAGGACCAATAAAAAATAAAAATAAAGGGAGTGGTGCTGTGGCTCAAGTGATAGAGTACTTGCCTTCATCTCAGGGACAGCACCTAGGTCCAGAGTTCAAGCCCCACAACCGACAAAAGAAAAAAAAAGATCAACACAGAAAATTTCAATCAAGATAGTGGTAAAGCAATAGGGAATCACCCTAGTTCTCTCTCTAATCAAACAGAGACATAGGGTCCTAACATGCACTTCTCCCCAGAAGATCAACAAGAAAAGTATAAACAGATAGAAAATTGCAAGAATTAAGAGGAACTTATACCTACAACATAAAAGGACAGAAAACTGTGAAGTACCTTTTCCCCACCCCTCATCCCATGTCTGCTAAGGCCACAAGAGTGCCCCTAGTGGTGCCTAGGACCCTAGCTAGCACAGACAGTGACACAGATGAGCAATGTGAAACTCCTCAAGCCAGATGCAGAAAAGTTTCACAGCACTGGGACCCCAACCATGGCAGACAGTGACACAGATCAGCAATGCAAGACCTCAGCATCCCAATACAGAAACCCTTTACAATGTTGCTGATATCCCAGAACCAACACAAGGAACTGTGAGTGCTATGGACCTTTGCCACAGGAGACCATCACTGATAGTGACCCAGAGTGCTTGTCTGGTACCTCTCACCCCTGCCTGAGAAGGGACACCATCCTTGAAGAGGGCAAAGAGGCCAGAATTCTTCCTCATTCCCCTCTCTCCCCATCTGCTCTCAGTGGAAGACCACTGGGACTAGTACTAGTTGGGCACTAGGGACCTGCATCCTACACAGCCCTGGCTGCCAGTGGAAAAACCCGATCTGCTGTAAGATAGCTGGGCAATCGTCCTACACTGCTTTGTGGGAGCCCACCCCTCTGAGGCACAAGCTTGTCCTAATTCAGGACTCAGGTGGTGAACAAGTGGGCTCTAGGACTAGAGTGGGGATGATTCCCCCCCAAGACTCTTGCCAGTCCCAGAGACCTGAGTGTAGCCCCCCATGCTATGGAAGATAGGACACCCTACAGGGCAATCTCTCACATGGCCCTTTGGGAGTCTACACCTCTGAGGCCCAAGCCTGTCCCAATCCAGGACTCTGGGCAGGCACAACCTCCCATTGAAGCCTCATGTTTTCAAATGAGATTCGGGTACTGAATCACTGCTCCCAGTCCCTCTGGAAATAGATACCAATACAGGACTTGGAATAGTTCAACCATCCCACTATAACTAGTAGGAATCCACCTGCATAGACACAGAACTGAGCCAGGACACTAGACTTCTGTGTGCCATGTAATGGGAACCTGCCTTTGGTCCTAAACCTAGGCCAGGACTTCACTGACTAGCACACATTACACTATTTGTACCACCCAGAGCTAAAAGTTGCCAATTCTAAGTCTGACAGAGATCCATCCATCAAACCACACTCCACCACCATACTCTACCACAACCTGAGCAACCCTGACAATCTTTGAATCCCCTTGGATAAAACAGAAGGAAAGATTACAAAGTTCAAGATAAGGCAATGATCCAAATCTAAAAAGCCAAAAACAAACCAGTGAAGGACCCTAGTGAGAGCAAAGAAGAGGAGATGGAGGACAAAAGAACCATTAAAGTAGTGATGAAAGAATTTACTAAATAAAAGGAAGAATAGCTAAAAACAAGTAAAAGAATGCAAGAAGGAAGTGACAAAAATATACAGGTCACCCAAAAAGATATGGAGACAAAAGTAGAAACACTACACACATCATTAAATTAAAATTAATGCCATCAGGATGCAGCTCAAGAAAGTACTTGAATGTATCAAAGCTTCAATTTCCCTATTGCAAACCATAGTTGAATGCCTAGGCAGCAAAAAATGTGAAATGGAAAACAGCATATCAGGGTTTGAGGAGAAAACAGAGGAACTGAAACAAAAAAATCAAAGGCATGAAAGGAAAAAAAAAACATTTAGAACATGGCAAAGGGAAATCCAAGCCAGACCATGGTGGCGCACATCTAATCCCAGCTACTCAGAAGGCTGAGCTCCGAGGATCGCTTGAGTCCAGGAGTTCTGGGCTATAGGTCAGAAATCCAAGATTTGGCAGACTGAGCCAAAAGATCAAACGTACACCTAGTTGGGCTCAAAGAAGGGGAAGAATTAAACTAAAGGCATTGAAAACTGATTCAATAAAATAATAACAGAATCTTCACCAAGCTTCAGAGATAAATTATCACCCACCTGACAAAGGCATACAGAACTCCCAGTAGGCAGGATCCAAGAAAGAAATACTTCTAGACTCATTGTGGTAAAAATACTAGACTAGGAACTAATTTTAAATACAGCATAATCAAAGGTCTATGTTACAATGGAAAGATCAGAATCATTGCAGATCTCACCACACAATCTCCCAATGCAAGGAGAACATGGAATTGTATAAATTCAAGTTTTGAAGATCAACAACTTCCAACCGAAACTATTGTTCTCAATAAAGCTATCATTTACAATTGATGGTGGAACTAAAACCTTCCATGACAAATAAAAATTAAAAGAATTCATGAACACTAAACAAGAATTACAAAGAATCTTGAAGGGAAGCATACAATCTGAGGAAAATAATCAAAGTCGAGTAAAAATGTTAGACCAAAATCACTAGAAGACTAGTAAGCACAGGAAGAGAAAAGAAGCAAAATACAGGAAATCAAGTAAATAGCAGTAAACATGACACACTTCTCCATAATAACCTTAAACATTAATGAACTCAATCCCCCAATCAAAAGAAGTAGGGCAGCAGATTGGTTCAAAAATAACAAGATCAATCCATTTGTTGTCTCCAAGAGACCCATCTCACAGTGAGAGATAAAACAAATTTTGAGTGAGTGGATGGAAAAAGATCTTTCATGAAAATGCATTCTGCAAGAAGGCAGGAATAGCCATATTGGTATCTGATAGAAGAGATTTTTTCATTAAAATCAGAATGAAGAGATAGAAATGTAATTACATATTAATAAAGGGAATGATCCATGAAGAGGAAATCACAGTAGTTAATATTTATTCACCAAACACTTACCGAATATGATAGACCACAACACAATAATAGTGGAAGATTTTAATACTCAACTCTCACCAAAGGACAGTTCAACCAACCAAAAATAAAGTAGCCTCTGAATTAAATGATATCATAACCCAAGTAGACTTAACAAATTTCTAGAGTATTCCACTCAACAATGATTCAATTCACATTCTTCTCAGCAGCCCATGGAACATTCTCCGAAATTGATCATCTCATTGGACCCATAAAGAACCTAAGCAAATACAAGAGGATTGAGATAACTCTTTACATCCTATTTGACCACAGTGGAATCAAACTAATTCTCAACAACAAAACATATTGTAGAAAACAATCGAACACTTGGGGACAGAACACCACACTACTGAATAACACCTGGGTCACAGAAGAACTTAAGGAAGAAATTAGAAAGTTCTTACAGTTCAATGAAAATGAAAACACATCACAAAAGAACCTCTGGGATACAGCAAAAGCAGTGCTGAGGGGAAAGTTTATGCCTTTGAGCATACACAAAAAGAAAACAGAAACAGCTAAAGTAAATAAACTCATGATGCAACTAAAACTGCTATATAAACAAGACCAAACCAAACCCCAAACTACTAAATGTAGAGAGATAGAAAAGATTAGAGCAAAATTAATTAATGTACTTTTTTATGCTGGTCCTGGAGCTTGAACTGAGGGCCTGGGCACTGTCCTTGAGCCCCTCTGTGATCAAGGCTAGCATTCTACCACTTGAGCCACAGCACCACTTCTCGCTTTTTCTGTTTATGTGGTACTGAGGAATGGAACCTAGGGCTTCATGCATGCTAGGTGAGCACTCTACCACTAAGTCACATTCCCAGCCCCCAGAAATTAATTAAATCCAGACTAAAAATCCTATACCTAAAATCAGTGAAACAAAAAGTCGTTTTTCTGAAAAAATTAATGAAATTAAGAGACCACTAATGAGATTGATGAATAAAAGAAGAGATGAGATTCAAATCAATCAAATTAGAGATGCCATAGGAAACGTTACAGCAACCATCCAAGAAAGCCAAGTGATTATAAAAGACTACGTTCAAAAGCTATACTCAAAAAAGAAGGAAAACCTAGCAGCAGTGGACACATTCATAAAGATATCCACACTGCCTAAACTGAACCAGGGAGATATAAACCAGTTAAACACCAATAACATGCAAGGAGACTGAAGAAATAGCAGAAGTCCTCCAATAAGGAAAAGCCCTGGCCCAGATGGATTCACTACTGAATTCTATAAGACTTTTAAAGGAGAACTAACACCGAAACTCCTCAAACTTTTCCATGAAATAGAAACAGAGTTAGCAATTCTACACTCATTCTATGAAACCTGTATCACACTCATCTCATAACCAGGGAAGAATACAACAACAACAAGAATTATAGACTAATTTCTCTTATGAACACAGATACAAAGCTCTTCAATAAAATACTAGCTAACAAAATCCAGGAACAAAAATCATACATTATGACCAAGTAGGCTTCATACCACAGAATCAAGGCTGGTTTAACATACACAACTCACCATGTCAACATAGCCAAAAACAAGAACCACATGATCATCAGCATAGATTCAGGAAAAGTCTTTGACAAAATACAACATCCATTCATGCTAATAGCTTTGAAGAAGCTAGAAATAGGAGAAACATTCCCTAAATAATAAAGGCTTTATATGACAGACAGAGCAACAGCCAACACCATATTGAATGGGGAAAACTAAAACCTTTTTCCTAAAATCAGGAATAAGGATGTCCACTCTCTCCACTCCTCTTCAATGTAATTCCGGAATTCTCAGCCAGAGCAATAAAGCAAGAAAAAGACATCAAAATGATGCACTTAGGTTAAGAAGAAATCAAACTATCCCTGTTTGCAGCTTAGATGATCTTATGCCTAGAAGACCCAAAAAAATAAACTCCATCTCCAAGCTTCTAGAGCTGATCAACCACATTTACAAAGTATCAGGATGCAAAATTAACCCACAAAAATCAGTAGATGTTCTGTATGTCAACAAAGTACAAGCAGAAAGGGAAATCATGCAAACAACTTCATTTGTAATTGTCTCAAAAAAAACTCAAAAAGTACCTAGGAATTAACCTAATCAAAGATGTGAAAGATTTTTGTAGTGAAAACTATAAAAATATGAAGAAGAAAATCAAAGAGGACACCAAGAAATTGAAAGATATTCCATGTTCATGGATAGGTCGAATCATTCTTGTGAAAATGGCCATGCTGCTAGAAATGCTATACAAATTCAATGCAATTCCCATCAAAATCATAATGATATCCTTTACAAAGATAGAGAAAACAATCCAAAAATTCTGGAACAACAAAAGACATAGAATAGCCAAAGCAGTTCTAGGGAACAAAAATTGTGTGAGGGTAGGGAGGAGTTGGGGAGGTGAAGAAGGAAGGGATGGTAGGGGCAAAACAAAGCAGGAGGTAACAATGCTCAATAGGAAATGTACTTATTACCTTACTCATGTAACTGTAAACCCTCTGTACAGTATCTTTACAAGAAAAGGGCCATTTTAAAAAAAAGCAATGTGGGTGGTATCACAATATCAGACCTCAAACTCTATTGCAAAGCCATAATAACAGAAACACCTTGGTAGTGACACAAAAAAATAGACCAGAAGGTTAATCGAATAGATTAGAAGACGTAAATATAAAATAAAACCATTCACAAAGTTTTCTGCTATTTGATAAGGGAGGCAAAGACATACGGGGGGGCGGGAATAGCCTCCTCAATAATTGGCATTCATATGTAGAAAACTAAATGTGGGTCCCTGTTTGTCACCATGCACTGATAGCAATTCAAAATGGATCAAAGACCTGAAGATCAGACCTGAAACTTTGAAACTACTGTAAAAGGAAATAGGAGAAACACAGAAGTTATAGGTATGGCTAGACACTTCTTGAATAGAGTCCTAAGGGCTTAACATATAGGAGAGAGATTTGACAAGTAGGACTACATCCAAATGAAATGGTTTTGCACAGCTAAGGACATAGTAAACAAAATAGACAGCCAACAAACTGAGAAAAGATCTTTCTTTAAAAGTAATATATCAGACCAAAGCCTAATATCCAATATATACAAGGAGTTTAAGAATCTAAGCCCTCACAAACCTAATCAACCAATTGTTAAATGGTGAAGGTAGCTAAGGGGAGACTTCTCGGAAGACTTAAGAATAGCATGAAGAAAATGCAAATCAAAACAACTCTCTGAGATTCTATCCCTCCCCAGTAAGCATGGCTAATGTTGTAAATTCGAACAATTACAAATGGTGGCGGGGATGTGAGGAACCCTACTGGAACCCTACTGCACTGTTGAAGGGAATATATACCATTCTGGACAGCAATCTGGAGGTTCCTCAATAAACTAAACATAGACCTTCCTTATACCCAACTACACCACTTTTGGGCATCTACCCTGAACATCATGATCCAGAATCTGATAAGGACATCTGCATATCCATGTTCATTGGTGCACTATTCACAATAGTCAAGCTGTCCCACACAACAGATGAGTGCTAAAATTTTTTTTTTTTTGTCAGTCATGGGGCTTGAACTCTGGGCTTGGACCCTGTCCTTGCGCCCTTCAGCTCAAGGTGAGTGCTCTACTGCTTGAGCCACAGTGCCACTTCCGGTTTTCTACTGCTTTATTGGAGATAAGAGTCTCACGGAGTTTCCTTCCTGGGCCGGTTTGAACTGCCATCCTCAGATCTCAGCCTCCTAAGTAGCTAGGATTACAGGCATGAGCCACCAGTACTCGAAGCCACTAAGAGAGTCCTAGGAGTTCTTTGCTCAGGAAGCATGAGAAAATTCACTTTGTTTTGAAAGCCAGTCTAAGAGCTCTAGTTTGGGATAATGGTGGTTTCCTTGAAAAAGGTCCAAATTCTGTCGTTCAAAACAACAACTATGCATATTCATTTAAACAAGTATTGTACTTCTAGAATATCTTTTCCAAACACTGAAACAGGAATGCAGGGATAGATGCTTAGTGAATAATCAGTAATGGGGAAGAAGGGGAGAGATGAGAAGGGATGGGAAGGGGAAACAAAGGAGGAGGCAACAACGCTTGATAAGAAATGTACTCATTACCTTGCCCATGTAATTGTAACCCCTCTGTATAGTATTTTCACAATAAAAAAAAAGATAAAAAAAGAATCAGTAATTGGAAAACAATCTAGAACTCATTATAGCAAAAAAAGATAATCACACATTTTCACATATTGTTTGAATAATAAACATTGAAGTATTTTCTATTGGTGATATAGTCTCATTATATATATTTCCATGTGCCTGTAGCTTATGTTAGCACCATTTATTCTTTAATGATCACTGACTTTTTATCTCCAGCCATGTCTGTAGAGAGATTTACTAGATTAGTCACTTACATCCATTGCACAATACACTGACATAGAACCAGTCAAGTTTAACAGCCTGTAATATTAGATTGGCCCACAAACCAACACACTCTACTTGGTGCTTCATCCACAGCATAGAAATGTTTAAGGTTCTACTTCAAAGATCAGATTCAGATGGGTTGCTGTCAGCACGTCCATATTTCCTTCCCCCTCTGTTTGCTGAATTCTGGGGAATATTTAAAGAAGGAAGAAAGGAGGCAAAATTTAACTATGTTAAATTCCCAGGTAAAAAAATTTTTTCAGAGTGGCAACAAAACCACCTCTTTTTCAAAGTAGGAAAAAACAGAGAGACAGAGAGACAGAGAGAAATCTTCCTCTCCTTTCTTTCTTGCCAGTAATACCCTTGTTCTAGTACCATGCACAAAATTGCTAATTGTGTGATGTCATGCTAATGAGTTTCTGTAGTCAGTGTGATAATCTCTTATTCTTTGGCATGAGCAAAAGTTGAATTCGGCAGCTTTGTATTTACCAAAGCTTTTGTAACTTTTCATCTTTCTGTGAAACTTTATGGGTAATTACCTGTGATTTAGAGAGAGACAGTATAAGAAATGTTGGATACAATCTGTCCTCTAGTCTGCTTCATATTAATCTGAAATATTCAATAAACATTTTCAAGGTAAGAAAATGAAATAAAATTAATATCTTTTTCTCCTTTTCTGTACAAAAATGACAAAATCAAATAATTTTCATTAGCATTCTCTGTCTCTGTCTCTCTCTCTTTCTCTCTCTCTCTCTCTTTTATCAGACTTTCATATACCAGACTTTGACTACACAGGTGCCAGAATATAAAATTATATTGTTAACTTTTCTGGTCTTTTTACACTTCAAAAGAATATACTTAAGTTGCCTAGTATATTGATAACTAAATATATCCCTGTCAATCTGCAATACTGCACAGTGGATTTTTAATATTTTTTTTATTTTTAAGTAGCTGTACAAAAGAGTTTCCATTCACTGAAACAATTTATGAGTACAGTGCATCTTGATCAATGTCACCAAATTCACCATTCTCACCCACCCCTTCCAACTTACCCTTTCTGTTATTTATCTTAATTTTAGGCTATTTATTTATTTTTTTCCATTTCACAAAGCAATTTATGTGCATAATGCATCCTGATCTGTATCATTTCTTCAACATCTTTACCCCTCACCCTTCAACCCACCCCTTCCCTTACATTTCTCAATTCTGAGGTATATGCAATGAATTCTTACCCATTCATTCTTCTCCCTCTTTCCTTGTGGCCCCACCTTCTCCTGGTATTTATTTTGTTGGGCTTTGTCATCATCTTTTTTAAAGGATTACACAATTTGTGCTCTCCATAGAGCTTATTAGATTTCAGTTAACTCATTTGTAACCCCTTGCTTACCAACCAGTGTGTTTACTTATAGATTTATAGGCACATTCTAGGCTACCAAAAATGAGAGAAACTATGCAACCTATGTTTCTCTGTGTCTGGCTTACTTTACTTAGTATATGTTTTTCTAAGCCTTTCCATTTCATTAAGAATGGTACAATGTCATTCTTTCTGATCATCAGTAGAATTCCATAGAATTCTCTCTTATCTCTCTCTATATATATGTTTATATATGCACACACAAGAGAATACATGTATATATGTATTGTAGAATACATGTTACACAATTGAATACACATACACATGTACACAATAGAATATATGCACATGATATCTCTCATTTTCTTGATCCAATGATCTGTTGAGCTGATTCCAAATCTTGGTATGATGAATAATGCTTCAATGAATACGATTATGCTGGTAGCTTTATTATGTTAAGCATAATGATTAAGGTTCTCAATAAAAGTTTTGAATATAATTTATGGGAGAATGTTGTTTTAGATTCTTGGTAAAAATGCTATTCTGGAGGTTTTTTTTTTAAAGAGGATGTTATTTTAGATTTTTGAAGAGAATGTCACTTGAGTTTTTTCCTCTTATATTTTCAAAATTGAGCTAATTTAAATATCTCAAATAAATAAGTTAATTACCTCAATCTAGGAATTACTAAAAGATGATAACAGTGCAAGTACATATGACTTAAATAAAGTAACTATTCTTTCTTTCAAAGTATGACTTGCATTTATGTAAATAGCCACTGTTCAAGTAAAATTGCCAGCATAGCAATGTGGATACCCATTATGAAAGAAATCGCATGTTTGTTTGGGTGTGCATCCACAGACGTAGTGTACCAATGACTGTGATCTGTGTTTTTCTGGTCTTGTGACCTTCAACCATCCAATGTCTCTCATTCTTGATTTCTTTATGATAAAATAGTAATAATAGTACATGAGCTATATTGTGAAACAAATACGATATTACCAATGTTTTATACATAGCAAAACCCCATGCCAATACACAGTAAAATTCTAGCCATGTAGTAATTGTTAGGCATGTGGTTAGTAATTCTACCAGAAACATGATTTTCAACTCTGAAGGACAACCAATGTAGAAATAATTGTACATATATTTATTATGGGCCATTGCAACTGTTGATAGTTCTTAAGCTATTCAAATGGTGCTTAATGTTCAGTTAGTAAACCAAGTAAACTCAGTTTCTGGAATTAAATGGACTGTGAATGAAGGTATAAAGAATGGTTTCACTTACACATTTAAATAATTGCAGGACTTCAGTTAGATGGAAAATACTTTGGGCTCATTAATAAGGGCTGGTTCAAATTATATTATGAAAGAATTCCTGAAACACTAGTTGAATTTCATTTTTTTCTCAAGCACACATTATCATGGTCCGCTGAAGAAAAATCATGTTCTAGAAAGCTCCAGCATAGACAGGAAAAAAGAATACGAAGAGGAGTGGAGTGACTTCCCATCCCTTAGCTCTCTTTGAAAAAGTGCAAACATTTTATCACCTACATGCTCAGCTGTGCTGTAGACTGTGGCGGTAGAAAACAGTGTTCTGAGCTGGTCCTGAGCTGGTCCTGTAGCTTAGCTACAAATGGACCAGCTCAGGACACTGCTAATCCCATTCCAAATCAAACTACAAACTCAGACAGTGAGGCTTCTTCTTAGGCACATAATAACTGACCCTTGCAAAAGGCTTTTGCTCAAATAACTGCTCAATGCCTACCAGCTTACCCACTGGTGCCCAAGGAGCATCTAGAAATCATAGTTTGCTGAGTCAGATTCATTTTTAGATATAAGTGAGTGAAAGTAAATAAATAATCAGACTCTCCTGTGAAATAGTTTTCAAGAGCAACATGTACATACGTGTGACAGAGAAAGATTGCTGTATATTAATCTGTGCCTATGATGCCCTCAAACAACCACTTACAATATGAGAGGTCTATTTATGATTGCATTTTGTTTTCTAACTAAGGGGCTTTTGCCAATAGCAGAGATTATTTCAGGTGTCCTAAAGCTAAACTCTCAGCAGTAGATATTCTCTATATTAGCATTTATGTGTGTGTGTGTGTGTGTGTGTGTGTGTGTGTGTGTGTGTGCAGTATTTCCTTTGAATTGCATAATTGGAAGACTATTGGGACTACATTAGCTTGTCTGGACTATACATGTTGGTCCTGTCATTATCAGACATTTTCACTTTTGGCCTCACAGAGACTCAATTTTTCTGGTCTTTAAAATGACAATTATGCCCTCTCTGTACATCATCCTTATAATAACAATAAAAAATTGGGGAAATTACCATTATGTTATCTTCCGCCAATGTAATGATGCCTCAGAACATAGAAAATTGCCATTAGAAGCAAACTTTGCATCTTTGTGATACTAAAATGATTGTTGTGTGGACAGGGCCCAGAGGGTTTATACTTCTGTCATAAGAATGGGGTTTCCAATATTAGTGAAACCAAATTTAGCCCAAGAAGATATATGAAAAAAACATGCATAGGAAATTCACAAAATTCCCTTTCTTAAAATATAATTAGAGGGAGAGGTTATCATGTTGAAAAAGAATTAAAAAAGTAAACTGGAGGTGGAATTAATGGTTTCTGGATTACTTAAGCTAGGACATATTTAGAATATTTAGTACCATGTAACTTTTATCAAAAAATTCTATTCTCCTCTTATATTTGTATGCTATACCTAGAGCAGCCTTTAGCTGCTTAGACCTCAAAAAAAAACACAAAAAACTAATAATCTTCTTGTGTTCTTTGCTTGAAATAGTTGGAACAGTTTTCTTTGAACTGCTGGACAGAGAGTTTGATATTCTATGCTACTCAAATAAAGGCCACTAGGCCATGACTCCTTGCTCTGCTGGTTTTTTTTTTTTTTCAGTAAAAATAAACACAGGTCTGTGACTGGAGGCCCTGAACACATCTGACCAAAGCACTTCACATCAGCTGCCCAAAAACATTCCTCTTGACTTGCAATGAGCCAGTGAGGAGATCATATCCAAACACCCACTCTATGAGCAAAGCAATGACCACAGAGCCTTTTGTTTGTGGAGGTGATAGCCAAATAACTATGGGTGGACATTCAGATGTAGTCCCAGAGGAGAGGTAGCTAGGACCCTCAGCTACAGCAAGCACTGTGGGGGTCCAGGCAGCAGTGGCATGTACTGAAATAGATAGGCCAGTCTCTTCTTATAAAAACCTGCTTTCTGAACATGTTGTTGCAAAGTATATTGCATTGGGTAATCCTCACAGCAACTCAGAGGGGCTGATAGATTAAGCCTTTAATAGTTTACAAAAAGAGGTCAATAATGTGCTGAAGGTCACATAAGTAATGCAAAGCTAGATGAGTGCCAGTGTGTCTTGGGTTTTCATAGTTAATTATTTAGAGTGGGAAAAATACATCTGTTTAAAAGATGGATGAGGATTTGGGAGACACAAAATAGAAAGTTTTTTTTTCTTTTTCATATATCTGACAGAGTAGGTGTTGAGAAGAAATTGATACTTGTAGTTATATCACTTACTAACATTCATTAAATACTTCTTTAGTTTCTGCTATATTTAAGCAGCTGGTCACACAGCACACAATAACACAGCAAAAACTTTAGCCAAAGGAAGTGAGGCATTCCTAATGTAATTTTAAAAGTTAGAAGCACTGTATTTTCAGAAAAGAATAGATTGAGGTCCCCCGATGCAGAATCTTTCTGGGTGTTGTAGAAAATATATAAAGAAGTATTTCAGTCAGCAACATCATTGAAACTTGACTGGTGAGCCGATGTCAGAGCAGTCTTGGCAGGATGCAGGGGGAGGATTGAACTCAGATCCTCACTGCAACAGAAAACCAACAATACAAGATCTGAGAAGATTATTTGGGGAAACTGTTAAGAGAGAACCATGCACTGGGCAATGGAATTAGAGAAGAAAGGAAAAGAAGATGTACTGAGGATAAGGCTCTGAAGAGCTGTTGTGGGGAAAGAGGAGAAAAAGAAGATACATTATAACAAACATGAAGCATGCTATGTTTTAGAATAATTACATAAATGTATGATCATGTAAATTATATGTATATCATTGGACCATTTGTAGATTACTTTTAGTAGGCCTCAATTCTACCATAAAGATATATATGTACACATTACATTAACTAAATTGAACATTTGCTCTTCATATTGATATATAGATTAGATACAAATACAGAGATAAATATAATAATGAATGGGGCTCGGAGTATAGCTCTGTGGTACTAAGAATATAGCTCAGTGCATCTACTTAGCATGGAAAGGTCCTAAGTTCAATTTGGAGATGCCCCCAAAAAACAAAAAATTTCTTCCTAAAATATACTGTTTTATTCACATATGCACATAATTTTTCCATTTGACATAGAAAAAATGGTTGTTCAAAGTATGCTCTGTGCGTACAGAAAGAACACCTTTAAAGGCCTGAATTCACAGGTAAACAAAAATATTATTGCATTTTTATATGCTTGTATACATATGCAAATTATTAATGGAATTTATCATAACTAAATTTTTATAATAAGTTTTTATTGTGAAAATACTGTACAGAGGGGTTACAATTACATGAGCAAGGTAATGAGTACATTTCTTATCAAACATTGTAGCCTCCTCCTTTCCCTGCCCTCCCAGCTCCCTTCACCCTCTCCCCCCACCAAAGTTGTAAAGTTCAATTTTGACATAACATCTTGTACATGTCAGTGTTGTGATCCACCTGTATCCCTATTTAAACAATTTATTTTTTCCCTTTCCCTCCACAAATTATACCGACATCAAATACAGTGAAAACGGGGGTTATGCTGTGGGGGAGGGACATACAAAGCAACAAAAAATATCATCCTATAAATATGTTATTAATGGAATTTATCATACCTAAATTAATTATTTTTAACTCTGCAGATCAAAGCTATGTCAAGTGGTCAAACTTTTATTGCAAGTTGATGTGCATATCCAAGCAAGATTAATGAGCTAAAATCACTTAAGTTAGGTGATTCTATAATGAGACCAGAAATATTGGACTGACCACTGGGCAAGCAGGTTGTTTCTTCATTGTAATATCTTTAGTATTTTTTTCCTCTAAGTAATTTTGTCTGTGGTAAGTGATGGGTTACTGAACTAATAGCTAAGAAACATATTTAGATAAAAAAATCTTCTCAAGTATCTCCCCATTTATGATATTCTCTCCTGTGACATAGTTTAAAGTATGATATAACAGACCTATAGAAACGAAAGGAAATGCAGAATAATTGTCATTAGATAATGTGGTTCTAAGTAAAAATTACATATTCAAGGTGATGTTTAAGCTTTAAACTTCTAATTTCATTTCTTCAATGTAATTTTTACATGTAGATTTAAAGCAGTAAAAAACTAAAAAAAAATAATAATCTTGTTCTTTCATCCAAAAAACCAGACTCATCTAGGCCAGGAAGCAATCAAAAGAATTTATTTCTCAATGAAATCTAGACTAGTCATTGCAATTTTCATCTTCTTAAAGACAAAAACAAATGAAAATAATAATGTCATGATAAATTATGTTAAATTCTCTATAATTTTGTTTGCTGCCAGACTATCTGAATTGTTTCTAAGGACTGGCCTAATTGCTGTGACATGGCTAAGTAATTCCCAAAACATGTTACAGTCAATACTCAGCATTTTCAAAAAGTTGGCTCCAAGAGTAAGCCTTTATGGAGGCTCAGGTCTCTTGTGTAAAATGACATAGCACTTTTATGTAACTTATACATGTCTCTGAGTTGCTTTAAATCATGTTTAGGTCACTCTCAATACCTAATACAATATAAATGGTATATACAGTTGTTGTAAAAGATAAACAACAACAATTTAGAAGAAGTAAAAATGGCCAATAAACACATAAAGAAATACTCAACACCTCCAGCCATAAAGGAAATGCAAATTAAAACAACAGTGATATTCCATCTCATTCCAGTAAGAATGGCCATCATCACAGTATTCTCTCTGTCTCTCTGTGTCTCTGTCTCTCTTATGTGAAATAGAGATGTAGGGAAAAAGAAACACTGTTAAACTGTTGGTGAGGATATAAACTAATGTAACCACTCTGGAAAGCAGTTTGAAGAGTCCTCAAGAAACTAAACCTAAAACTATCCAAGGATCCATCAATACCACTCTTGGGTATTTATCAAAATATTATGAGTCAGGCATGGCATTGGTGGCTCTTAACTACTCAGGAAGCTGAGATCTAAGGATCGTAGTTCAAAGCCAGCCCAGGCAGGAAAGTCCATGAGCTCTTATCTCCAATAAACCATTCAGAAAACTGGAAGTGGCGCTATGGTTCAAGTGGTAGAGAGAGCACTTGCCTTGAGCTGAAGAGCTCAGGGACAGTGCCCTGGCCCAGAGTTCAAGCCCCATGACCGACCCGACCCCCCCTACTCCAAAAAAGATTACAAGTCAGGATACAATATGGACACTTACACATACCTGTTTATTTATTGATACACTATAGCCAAGTTATGGAGAAGCCCAGAAATATTACATATATAAATATAAACACACATATATAAACATAAATATACATATATATATATATATATATATATATAATTTGTCAGTTGTGGGGCTTGAAGTCTAGGCATGGGCACTGTCCTTAAGCTCTTCAACTCAAGGCTAGTGCTCTATCACTTTAGCCACAGTACCAGTTCCAGCCTTTTCTGTTTATGTGGTACTGAGGAATTGAATTCAGGGCCTCATGTATAAAGGGCAAGCACTCTACCGCTGAGCCACCTTCCCAGCCTTATTATATATATATATAAATACATATTTATATATAAATATATACACATACACATGTATATTTGTATGTTTGTGTATATGTGTATGTGTGTACATATGTATTAGATATATTTATGTGGGGAGGAATTTTATTCAACAGGAAAATAATACATATGTCATTTCAGAGAAATGAATGGACCTGGAAAAAATTATGTTAAGTGAAGTAGATCACATTCAGAAGGTAACTTTGGAAGGTAAATCTAAATTGCAAGCATACATGAAAATACATACAGGATCATATGCATTATAGGCACAAACAAATTAAAGTATGGAAAATATGAGGAAGAATTACTGTAATATAACTCTTCTAAATAAATAACATATAGTTTAATAAAATGAATACTAGAAAGCTGTTTAGTCAAGGGTGTGGGATCAAGGGAAGTCTAGGTAGACAAATGAAGAGAGAAAGAATAGGCAAAAACAGTCACAGTATTCTCTCTGTCTCTCTGTGTCTCTGTCTCTCTTATGTGAAATGGAACTAGATAACTTTGGGAGATGTCAGTGTTCAGAGTAATGGGGAAGAATGATGTACAGGATGGCATAGTCATAAATGGACATGTTGAGTTAAAAAGTCTTTTTTAACTGCTTAATGATCATTAAGTGTGCTGTGTTGTTTAAAGAAGAAAATATAAGTAAAAACAGTTCTGGACATCAGTATAGGAGTATTGTTTTCCTGAATATTTTTTTATCTATATGTGGTTGGTTCAGTCCAAAGATAACACGTGCTAACCTTATTTGGAAATATAAATTAGAACAATCCAAATGAATTAATGTGATTAGTATGCTTAAATAGACTTTTATTTTTTTAAATACATACACACATAGACACACACACACACACACACACACATAGTGAGGTGCACACAGTGAGATAAATTAATGGGCTTTATCTTTATGACTTCTTTCTCTGACCACAAAATGCTTTGGTGACCATCTGATTTGGGTCAATTTCATGTTCTCTCTTGATTTCATCTTTGGACTGTCTTTATCATTGACCACTCCCAGGCTTTCAGTTTGTGTCATTTCTTTCAGTTGTAAAATCTATAAACCTTATCTATTCTCACATTTGTTTTCAGGCTATAGGGAGATGGATTTATTCAGGGCAAACCAATAGTATAAAAATTACAGACTGTTATAAAAGTTTCTTTGCAAATAGCTGTTTAACACCACAAAGAAGTTAGGTTAAAATTGTTTCAAAGTCTAAAATTAGTTACATTTTAAGCTAACTGCATATGCTTTTATTGTCTCTGATCTAAAATATAATCCCAGGAGGCTGTGAAAAGCATGCAAATTACAGAAAGCTAATTTGCTCCAACAGCGTTGCCTCCCATGCAGTTGGGAGGTCTATTAGAAATAGTGTATTCTCTGTTATTTGCATATTAATAGCACCTGCTGAAATACTTTGGGATTTACTTCCACTGCCAGCAGAGGGACAGGACTAAAATATATAAAATTCCTTTCATTTCACTATGTTAGATATAAAACATGCACGACGGACTAAGAACCCTGAATTAATAGCAAGAACTGGTGTGTCCACGTTGCATATAGTATCAGAATATGCTTTCCTTTATGATAAATAATCACTTGTTTAAGAGACTGCTGTAAGGTGACTACAAGCCTTCTGATAAAAGTATCTATTCGAAGGAAACAAAACAAGCCTTTCAAAATGCACTGAATAAGAATGTAGTCCCTTATGCTTTTCCTCTGAGTAACTATAAAGTTTAACAAAGGGAATTCAGATACACTGATTTAAAAATAATGTGCAAAGACTTAGATACACAAGATAATCCAGACTCTGAGTGCTGTTTGTTTGTGAGCAATTTTATAAAGTATATCCTATGGCAACTTGAAGATTTTCAACAAAACTTTTTCTTTTGATGAATTTCTTTCTTGTGTATTTTCTTTCAAGTCAAAATGAGAAGAGGCCTTATGGAAACCTGGAGTTTACAGTTTTTTTTTAATAGGATAGTTTCTCTTTAGAGAAGACAAAAAAGGCAGTTTTGGTCTGTAAGTCTTAATTTTAGCACACAGGACTACCAAAAACAGAAAGAAAGAAAAAACACTCTATAGAGATGACAAGCTCAGAAAATGAATCTAACCAAACACACCCTACACTTTCCTCTGTGTGTCTTTCCTGCTATTACATCGAAGTAGCATATCCGCCATATCCTATCCATGTGTTACAACTATATATAGAACTCAAACCTGTTTGGCTCAGAAGGAATAACTAGATAACTTATATAAAAGTAAAATACTTAGAGGGTGTTTTATAGAAATGTATGACTGAACTGTCCTAGAGATTTTCAAAGTGTAAGACTTTTGTGTGTTAGGTTATTTCTTTTATTTTGTATCAGCATAATAAGAAGAACAAATATATTAGCATTCTGTTACCATCCCATGACATCTAGGATAGGCAATTTTAAAAGAAGAAGGGTTTATTTTGGACATTTCAAATTATGGTTCTTGTAATGCTTGTACTGCTGGGGTATATCCTAGTTGTAGTATGTGATAAAGCCCATTTATTCATGGGGGCCAGGAAAGTAAGGACACACCTCCAACGGCTGTATGGGTAGGTGTATATCACCATAGATTTTGCCAGACTCAGAGAACACAGAACAACAATGGTGAACCCCAATATAAACTACAGACCACAGAGTTAATGGCGTACCTATGTAGGCTCAAAACAGTGGTGACAGTTGTCTGATGCTAGTAGAGGATGTGGATATTGCAGGAGGACAGACATGTATGAGGACGGGAATCCAGGGGAAACTGTACCTTCTGTTCAGTTTTTCTGTGAATCGGGATCTGTTCTACAAAATAAGCTCTATTTTGAAAAACATCATCTGGAAGACTTGCTAAAATTGCAGATTCCTGGCACCTATCCTGGGTATAATACATCAGAATTTGGGGAAATGAATCCTCCAAGGCTTCCTGTAGAGCTAACTCCCTGTGGGCTTCTGGGATGGGATTCTGAGACCTCTTTTCAAGAATCTGTGATCCAGACCATTGGTATGTGCGGAGATGGTGTCCACTGGCCTGTGCTATGCTAGCAAATGACTCTATTAGCAAAGGTATGGGTCCAGACCAAGCTTATGGGTCCTGGCTAACGATTTCCCTAAATAATTCCCCCCTTTCACCTTTAGCTTTTGAATTTGCACCTTTTTGGTTTGTTTTTTGTCTCCTATATTCAAAGCTGTTGCTTAGAACATTATCTGTCTAATATAAATTGGAAGAGAGTTTTAAGGTTCTCCTCTAGAGCCCTGTGCTTTGTACTAGCCTTGCCTGCACTCCCAGGAGCACACAGCCAGTGGGGCTGAATATCCAGACTTTGTTGCCCAGAGAATTCTGTGCATGAAGAGTCAGGCTTGCCCAAGCTGGCATATTTCTATCAGTCAGCCATGAGAAGCTGGTAATTTTTATTTATTGTCTGCAGTTCATGGCAGCCAGTATTTTACCACCTGCACATCTAAAAAAGAAGAGGAAGAAAAGCACACCAATATTCTCAAAATGTTTATATTCAAGGAGTGTGTGTTGCAGAGAGGGAGGTCGTGATGTGTGTATTTTTATTGTGTGTGAAAGAATCCTCAGTGGTGGTGCAGCTGGAAAAATAATGGAAGCACGGGGCACTGTCTTTTGTGACAAAGTTTCCTCTGGTAAGTTACAATTATAACGTAGAAAATGATACCTTAGACGGCAACTAATTTGTGAATCCTGGGAAATGCTGTTCAATGATTCCTCATCGGAACTGCAGAACCTGAGCTGTAAAAATTTGGGGCTCAGCAGGAGACTGTTTGCAAAGAGTGATTTGCATTTCAATCACAAGTCCAGTGCAACCTTTAAATCCTGGCTAGGGCAGTCTCACAATGAAATTTTTCTTTCTTTCCTTTTGCCCCATTTCTAATGTGCTTGGAAAAGAAAGAGGAATGTTATCATAGGGGATAGGTAGTTACACGAAAGACATAGAAAGAAAGAAAGAAAGAGAGGGGGGGAAGAGAGGGAGGAAGGAAGGAAGGAAGGAAGGAAGGAAGGAAGGAAGGAAGGAAGGAAGGAAGGAAGGAAGGAAGGAAGGAAGGAAGAAGGAAGAGAAAGGAAGCAAGCAAGCAAGCAAGCAAGAAAGAAAGAAAGGAAAAGAAAAGCAAGCAAGAAAAGAAAGGAAAAGAAAAGAAAGCAAGAAAAGAAAGAAAGAAAAAGAAAGGAAGGAAGGAAGGAAGAAAGAAAGAAAGAAAAGAAAGAGAGAGAGAGCATGGCCCTGATGGTTAGATTCTCTCCCAAAGAACAGTTACATCAAATTCCTAGAACTGTGGAAGAAAATAGTGTTTGTGCAGAAGCTGTTCCCGCACCATCTTTTGGTTACAAGCACAACTTCCTCTTCCTTTCTGCTTCCAAATCACAATTAGCAAATTTTATTTCACTTAAAGACAAAAGCAAAACACACAAACTCAAATCAGCAAAGCCAAAAGCACTTACCTATCTGAAAGAATTTTCTCTAGGAACAAGCATTGTTGGACTAGGGAGCTCTCCAAACCCCCTCCCTAGTTCTGCATTTCATTTGACATCATTACCCATTGTCAGACTCTTCATTTTATTTTATATTAATTTAATTGTGTTGATGATGATGGTGGTGGTGGTGGTGGTGGTGGTGGTGGTGGTGGTGGTGGTGTGTGTGTGTGTGTGTGTGTGTGTGTGTGTGTGTGTGCATGGGAACACACCAATACTGGGGCTTGAGTGCTGTTTCCTAGATTTTTTACTCAAGGCTGGTGTTCTACCACTTAAACCACAGCTCTACTTCCAGCTTTTTGCTCATTAATTTGAAATATGAGTCCCATGGATATTCCTGCCCAGACTGGCCTCTAACCATGATTCTCAGATATCACCCTTCTACGTACATAGGTTACAGGCTTGAGTCACCTGCACCCAGTCATTTCAATTTAGCCCTCCTGTAAATGACAGGCTGTTTTTTCACTGTGTGTTCCAAAAAGGGATGATCCCTTCTGGGACTGTGTCACATTACATAAAAGGTAGAGTGGGGGTGACAGTGTTACCAGGGTGAGCTGGAGCAGAAAAGTCCCTTTCTGGTTTGCTTGTTACAGTAGAAGTTTGCATCAATTTGAAGCCTTATACAACCTTCAGCTTTCATTAAGGAGTCTAAGTTCATCTCTCAGTGCTTGGGTCTTGATTGCCAAAATGTTTCTAGAACTAACGGTGCAGCATCCTTGGTAGTCATCTGGCTTCCTTAACCAACCTCTCCTGCAGTTACCATTATTGGGTGACTTGAATCTCGTCTTGAGAAACACTTTTTTTTTGGTTTGGTTTGGTTTTTGTTTTTTGGTCAGAATTCTACTCTCTGTGGCTTATCCTGGAGGTCCTTCTTCCTTGTCTAAGTGCCTCTCCTCTTTTCTCATTGCTGAAGGCTGACACATGTTGGGACTGAATCCTTGTACCTGCCATCTTCTGTATTCACACCAGGACCTAAGCTTTGATCCAGTCTCTTGGCTTTATGTGCTATCTATGCTCTAGAGAGAGTCCCTCATGTCTACCCCTTCCCAGCTCATCAATGGAATCATCTCTGGCCAACTCTTCTATCTCCTTAAACATCACCTTATTTTGCTAGATTTCTCTCACAGTTTACCAACACCATTTACCGAATCTCCTGGGTCAAGGGAAAGGACTAAATACACAACATCTTTCATTTCTCTGTTTCCGTCATTTCCTTACCTAAAGACAATTCCTTTTCTTCTGGAATACTACCAGTCTTCAAAGTCATCCACCTTCACACCTTCTCTTGTGCTGCTTTGGTTCCTAAAATACACCAAACTTAACTTTACTTCAGGGCTGTCATACTCACTAAGTGCTTTTTGTAAATGTCCTTCATTTGAATGGTCATATTGATTTCAGAGGCTATATCCAAATCTAATCTTTGAGGAGAGAATTACTAAGAAGACAGTATTTAATGATATTTAATTGTCTAATTCCACATGTTCTATCTTCTTATTTATTTATTCTTTGTTGTGTGTATCATAACCAGTCCTTGTATTATTCAGTAATACCCTTGTTTAGTTGCTGCTCACTTTACATTTTAGGGTGTCGGAAGGTCAAGACTCTGCTCTGTATTGGTTTGTACTAAGACTCTAGGACCTAATACAATTCAAGCACATTACAGGGGCTCTATAAATATTCAACATTACATGAACTTCAAAATGGTTGTAGTTTCTCTCTGACCTCTCTTACTTTATAATGCCACTGAAATGACTTACTTTCCCCAATTTATCATTAGCATTTTGCATGACATTTTAAGAAGTTCTTTTTTAATATTTGCCTTAAAATTTCATAAGAGTTAATAGCAGCTAATTAGTCATAAACCTTAATTTCACTTGTTGCTCTTATTTTACATTAGGGCATCTCTAGTCTTAAATTGATTAGTCTGGTTATTTTAGATTTGTCTCTCAAATCCTAGGCTGGGTTTGATATTTATTTTTGCAGACTATTGGTTTGGTTTAAAAATTAAAATAGAACCATTTTATTAGATAATATATAATACACAACAGCTGAAATAATATACACTGAGTTCTGAGTTACAACCCAATGCAGAAGTAGTATTGTCCTTTGGGGGTGGTTGGATCTCTTTCCTCACTACCTACCCTATGCCACCCCAGTTCTGGCTCTAATTTTTAGCTTTGCTACCTCGCCTCTTGGCGCCCATTCCTCTGTCATGTCTCCCCATACTTATATTTCACTGCTGCAAGAACACTGGAATTAGGAAGCTATAAAGCCATGTTTATTAATCTTGTGTCTGGAGTAAAAGTGAATAAGCTGTGATTAGGGGCTTTGCTCCAGTTTAAGTGAAGGTGCTTGAGACTTTGAGTTTTTATTTTGCCTATGTGATCTCCCTGCTTATCTTCTGGCTATGTGAATGACAATGCATACGTGGAATATTATATATATATATACACACACACACACACACACTTATGCATACACAGATATTTACATATATAAAATTATATATACATATATAAGAAATGATTATCATATCACATATATGATTCCTTGTATGCATTGTATGTGTGGAGGGATAGATAGATAGATAGATACCTCTTAGTTCAAGTGTATACTCTGTAATTGATATACACAATGTTTCTGAGATTGAACTTGTCTTCCTCAGAACCTTGAGGGAGAAAGTTGTTTATCTGCCCTCCCTCTTAGGTGGTGGCAAGTCTCACTGGCTCAGGACTGAACCACTGCTCAAAAGACCCTGAAGAGAATCTTGTAGAAAAATTTCTTTCTTTCTTCACATGTAGTTATATGGGACATATAATGTTAGGAAAAGATTTCAATTAACATCTCTCTAGAAGTCAGACATTAAACGCTCTTCCCATAGCCTCCCACCACAGAAAAATGCCACCCACAATAGGATAGCACCTCTCCAGCTGCCGTCCCGGAGAGAAGGCAAGTCCCATCCTCACGATTGCAGATGTCACAGCTTCCACTTGAGCCTGTACTCGGCAAAGCCCTGGGGCACCAATCTTGTCCCTCCTCTGATAAATTCTACTTATTATACTGTGCTGTGTACACTCTCAGAGCTAGATAAATGAAGAGTAATAATAACTGTTATTTTTACACCAAGTGTTATCAAATCAGAAATCTGACACCTAGTAATTTAATATATATGTTTTTCCCCACATACCTTTATTGCTGTTTGGCTAGATAGAAAATATGAGGAGATTGGAAAGTAACTGTAAATATTTCTACAGTCTTAATGGCAAAGCCTTTTTCTTTTCTTTATTACCTTGCACCACTTACTAGATCCTCTATTTCCCAAGACTGCTTTCTCTCTTTTTTTCTTCCTTTCAATGTTCCCCTCATTCAAGGAGCTTTTCTCAATTTATGAACCATTTCCACATGCTTCTATTATGCCACATTTCCTTAGTCATTATCCTACTTTTCAGAATACAAATTCATTCTTTGATGTTGTTCATTGCTAGACTGGACCACAGGATAGAACTCAATGGATCCAGGGTTGAGTCAGCTCTGTCATGTAAAAACCAGAAAGAGTTCAGGTGAGTGGCTTAATCTCTCTCAGCTTAGTTTCATTATCTGTAATATATAAACCACAATACTACCCATCTCACTGTAAAGATTAGAAAAATGTTGTCTTACAGAAGCAAACTTTTCCTTAATTAGGTATGTTTTCCATTTCTAATATCTTTGTAAAGTTTTATATGGGTAGGGTACTATACGTATTGTCCCATTCCAATTGAGCTGTGGGATTTCAGATTGTATTCTAAATTTTAAACTTCAAAACAGCAAATAGATAAGAGAAATTTCTAGCAATCTGTCTCTGGCAGGGGAGGGGATTAAAATGAGGAACAGGAAACAAGATATAATCATTGCACTACAAAGCTCCCTACATACTTAGGGCAATAAATGATGTAGACAGTAAATTGATGCCACAAGTAATTTAAATAGTAATCCAAAACAGCAGAAGAAGCAAGGGGTACAAAAGAACTACTTCCCACCAAGAAACTCAGAAAGAAATTAAGAACATAACGGCAATGCCCACCTAGATGCTGTTGGGCAGGTTTTTGTTGTTGTTGTTTTGTTCTTTATAGGTCCAAGGTGTATTTGTGCAGTAAATTTGGTAGACTGTGGGAAGGAGAATTATCCATTTCTTGTGAGTTGATGTTTGATTGATACAGCACAAGATTTAGAAACATTTCCAAATAATTAAAGCAAATGCACATGGAGGAAATTATCCACTGGCGATGCAGAAAACAATTCTGATGCTTGACCTGAGTTACATTCTCCTTCACTATTTCCTGTAAAGTTTTCAGTCTCTGAGATCCAGCATTTCTTTCCTTGCCTGCCACCAGGTGCAAAGATATGGTCCCAAGCAGCACTTTTAAACAAGTGCACCCAGGAAATGTCTTGTTTCTTAGTCAACTTACATGCAGGAAGTGACTGAAATGTTGACTAAGACATAAAAAGCTTGTTATCCCTTGCATATGACTGGACCTACAACAATGCATACAGTACTCCACAAACATGTTGTTCCTGCCTAAAATGCTGGAGTTTTAAATGAAAGAATAGATTATAACATTGTGGGCTATTCCCATTATTTCATCAAGTGTGAGTTTTTTTATTCTATCAATCAGATTAACTGCTTTGTAAAGTGTAGAGACATTCTTTTTTTTTAAGAGCTATAGCTAGGGACCTATCCTTTGGCTCTAATAAATAAAACACATGGTCAAATGTGTTTATTTAGACATGTAATTTAGTTTCTACATAGAGGTATTTTTCTTTTAATAACACACTCAAATGCTGATCCCTAGTCATCAGCCCTAGGCACCAGTAAAATCAGATTAAAAGCATTAGTAATGTAGTTAATTCCATTAATAATATGCCTATACAGAGATGAGAGCATTCAAATAGAGAAAAATCTATAAACTGGAATTAAAGATTTTGTTTTGGAACTTAAAAAAATCATGTAAAAGAGAAATATATAGGTCAGAATAAGTACTCTCAGGAAGGCCTTTTAGCCATGTTTTGCCAATGGTAACCCCAGTTAAATTTGCCTTGGCCACTTGAGTCTTCATCATTTTTAAATTTTAAAATTCTCCATTTTGTGTAATTGAGTTCATGTATGATTTTCTCTTAAGAGCTGAGGCATCTTCACTACTAGTTAATATGTTGTCTTCTATAATCTTACCTAAAATCAAATTAATCTATTTTTCCTTTTCATTCGAATTCTATTATCCACTTATTTTGACCTACTATTCTTAGGATAGCCTAGGTATTTTTTTTCTTGAAGCTTGCATCATATTACATGAAACATAATGAGATAAAAGCCCTAGCTTTAAATCCAATCAATAGCTCCCACAGGTAGACATCCATTTCATCACCTTCTTTCATGCGCTGTCCTTTGTTCATAAAGATGTCACTATCGACCAACAATTCATCTAGCATCTGGTGTGAGTTCTGGACTCTGTCCAGTTATGAGGACATTGTTTCAAAGTCAGCCCTGTTCCTTCCCATATCTCTTCTAAATTCACTGATCCATTTGATAGACAGGTAGGATGTAACCAGGGATGGCACAGAACTATTTTCCATGAAGGAAAACTAATATTCATTTCACTTACTTTTTTATAGTCACAAAGCTAGTGAATTCCATACATTATAACTTTTATCTCTTTGTTTTTACTTTTATATTTCTTGGCTATTAACTAATATCAAAAATGAAATCATTTGAAAGAAGAGAACATTGCTTCATTTGTTTTGTATCAGTTCAACTTTATTTTAAAAACAAAACAAATTTGCAATGAAGAATCTAAATGTAGAGAAAGTAAAAGTTCATCTGTTAGCTCTTTCAGTCCAGTTGCATTATTCCAGAAGTTTCTAAAAGGATATCCATGTGAAAAAATACATGTTAGAATGTATGTAAATCACATATCTAAATGAATTTTGATACAAAATTAATATTACATTATGTGATTATTTCATTATTTCACATTTCCTGAAATATGGACACTTTTTCTTTGAGAAACCATAGAGCTCTTTGTAAATTTGTAGTTTTACAATATGGACTAACTGCAATTTATTTAGATCTACTCTTAATGATAGAAGTTCTAGTTGTTTCTATTTTCACCAAAGCTACAATAAAATGTTATATACTAGTTATCTACTAGGGACAACGAACTATACTTGGTAGCTTCAAACCATTACAATCCTTTATCAGTTCGATTTCTGTTGGTCAGAATGTCTAGGAACAGTGGAACTTTGGGCTCTGGTTTGTGGCTCATGGAGTGCAGGCAGTCAAGATGCTGGCAATCACTGGAGCTGGAACTGGCACCAGATGATGTAAAGTTGCTCACTCAAATAGTCAATAAGAGGGTGCTGGTGTTAGTGGAGACCTTAGATCCTCCCAACATGTGTCCCTTGGGTTTTTCATGCCATTGACACTTGGCTTCCTCCACATAAGCAGTACAAGAAAGCAAGAGCTGGGAAGTCACCTCGTACCACCACCCCTACATTTTCTTGAATAAAAGTAAATCACAAAGTCTAGCCAAGATTCAAAAGGAGAGTAATTTAACCATGTTAGGGAAATTGTGTCAAAGAAGTTTATAGAATGTTCCAAAACTATCACACACACACACACACACACACACACACACAATCAGGCAAGCAAATGAATGAAGGACATGCACAAGTATTTCTAAAATGTATTACCAAAATTAGAATTGTTGAATAAATACCAATGCATATTTCAAAAGTCAAAAGATGCTGTCATAGTATCTTCTACCTACACTGTTAAAAATCATAAATCCATTGCTTAAAAAGTATTTACTTTCCAACTGATTCATGAACACTTGACATTACCTGTCAATCTGATAGGATAAACAATATTTCTTAAAATGCATATTTTATTTGGCTGCATATGAGTTTAGCATCTTATGCTTATTGAATAATGATATCCTTTGGTCAACTACTTGTTAATATCCTTTGCTGTTCAAACCTAGATACTTGTTTTGCAGTGCAATCTCAAGAGCTCTTTATTTACTATGGATAGATAATAAGCTATTGTCTGTTAAAATGTGAATGTTTCATATACTTCAGCTATTTTCATTTAAACTATTTCTCTTAATGTTCTCTTGTTTGTTATGTTTTAATCTAGCAAGATTATATACATTCATTTATCAATACAGGCTTTCTTTAAAATTTTCAAAAAAATTTAAATTCTTCAATGTTTCTTTTTCATACATAGTGGATTTTTCTGGTTTCATGTGGATTTTTTATTGTATCTGAAATAACAAATTAACTATTACTTTGATTTGGAATTTTTGAAATAAAATAAAAGGTCCCAAACTAATTTTTTAGCCATAGAACTAAGTTATAAAATGAATCCATTGCCATAAAGCTGCATATTCTTTGGGTTGTATCTCCCCATCTTTGGTTCCCTCAAAAAGCACATTGTAGTTTCTGAGGGAAAGAGGAAGACAGAAGAAGAGGAGGAGGAGGAAGAGAAGGAAGAGGAGGAGACAAAGGTAGAGGAAGAGAAAGAAGAGGAAGACAAAAAGGGGAAGACAAAGAAAGAGAAGAAGAAAAAGTAGAAGGAGAAGGAGTGGGAAGAAGAAGAAGAAGAAGAAGAAGAAGAAGAAGAA